>NW_024884475.1:12614434-12954147 GCF_019232065.1 Centrocercus urophasianus | reverse complement strand
TTTTTTTTTTTTTTTTTTTTTTTTTTTTTTTTTTTTTTAAGTTATAATGTATTAAGGAGCAGTAGCCAGATCGTTATTGGTCATTGATAGTTCCTTTTGCCTCTTTATTTAAGTGATAGTTTAATATGTGATTTATGAATATTTGTAGGGCTGAGGGCAGCACTACTAGTCAAGTAAACAAAAAGTTGTTTATGTAACCACTTCATACTTACAGAACTTGAGTTTTCTTTTTGCTCTGTCTAATATGAAACATGTTTTGTTAATTGGTTCACTATGAATCATTTTATCTGTCACAGTGTACAGTATATTAATCACCGTTCTTGGAGCGTAGCTTCATTCACAGAAGGTTCAGCAACATAAATGATCTATTTGCTTTATATTTATGTTTCCCTGCGGTGAACTTTTGTTTGTGAGGTTTGCTATGTTTAAGTGCACAAATGTAATTTATATGCACCTGCATAAAATATTTCACAAGTGACCTGGGTTTCATTTTCAAATTGTCTTGGTTTCTGCGAGGAACTAACCCAATAGAAATTAGGGATATGCATCATCAAAGACAGTGTCAAGTTATGTCCCAGGGGAACATTAAGAAGGGATCCAATGTGTGGTTTCTTGTGACCTGATTAGAACCTTCTAGATTCCTGGTTCGGATTAGCTCAGATTTTCATATTTGTTGTAAATTTGTTTTATTTCTTGTCCTTGAGTTTCTTGTATGTGGGTGGACAAGGGAGGGGAAAAGACATCACTGCATCACTAACATTTTCTGCTTGCCTCCCTCTACTTGCTGCTGCTGTCCCGCCTGGATTATATCTCACTCTTCTGCACTTCTTCATTCTCTCCATTCTCTCTACACCTTGTGCTTGGTGCAAGGGAATGCTCTTCACAGTGTTGGTTTTTCATTCACAGATCATCTGCACATGCTTCTTGCACAGCCAGATGTGGACACTAGGTTTTTGTTCTTTGTGATGATATCCCAGTTTTGAGGATATGGGTTACAACGCATACTTCTTTAGTATAGTAGACATCTTATAAAAATTCTAGCAGCTTCTCTGGCTGAGTAAACTTGATGGATGAACTATTAAGGTCTTCTGGTTTATATAGTATATGTACTACTGCACTGGAAAAGATTTCATCTGGAGTTGCTACAGTCAGGAGGGTATATAAATCCATGAGAATTAATGTGGCATTTCCTTCATAATCCTATGAATTTTCTGCCTTAAACTTGTGTTTATACTTTTCATAAGTGTTTGAGTAGGAAAGACCCTTTAAATACTGTGATGATATCTAGAATTATTATATTGTCATTGTGTGCTTTTTTATTTAACATGTACATGTAAAATAAAACTTGACATTTTTATTCTCCTTTAAAAATGTATGTGGTGCCATTTATTAAGTAATTAGGCTATAAGGGCAGAATTTTCATGACTATGCCAATGCTCAAAAATGTAGATAGCTGTCTGATGGGATTTTCAAATGTGGTTTAACCATTGCCTAGTTGTCCAGTGCTTAAAATTGTACCCTTAGGCATGCTTGCATCTTTCCGTATCTGAGTACATTTGCAAATCTGATTTGAAGGGTTTAATTATTCTATGAAGGGACCTAAATGCAGGGGAAGGCAAAATCACTGGCAAACCAAACCAGTAAATGTATGGCAATGCTAGTGAGCCTAGTTCTGCTAGTGTGTTACATAAGATGCATTTGGGAATAAAATTGCAAGCTGTGAACTCGCTCATTCTGGAATTAATTTCAGAATTGTTCCGAGGCAAGAACAGAGCAGGTGGCCAAATTCTATTATATTTGAGAAATGTAACTTAATTTTTGACAACGTTTCTGAAGAAACATAGGGTTAACTTGCCATTAGCTAATAAAATCTCTTAAGTGCAGCGTGCACTTAGTTTTGTGAAAGTTGCTTTGTATGTTTTCTCTACCTCACTTCTTGTTCTGGAATTCTTTTCCCTAGCATCAGCACAGCTGCATCATCCATTTCCACGGTCCTTTTAACCTCCGCTTTAATTAAAAAAAAATTAAATCAGATGCTGTTTAAAGCTTCCCGTTTAGTTTTGTGAAAATAAAAGTTCACATCTAGCTTAGGAGTGTGTGAACAGCTGTTAAAAGCCACAAGCAAAACGATACTTATAAAAGTGGTGGGGGGAATTTTAAGAGCAAGTTGCCAGTCTGACTGTAGCTTTCAATAGTTCTTCACTTTTGGCCAAATGGTTTTAACAATAATTTTCTTTGGGGGAAAAAAAAAAAACCTAAAAAACACAAAACCCTGTGTTTTATAGAAGCAGCAGCGCAAGCAGTTAGGTTGGTGGTAGTAGGAGGCAACTTGCCATTTCTCTTTAACTTTTTATGAAACTTTTCTTTGAATCTGGGGAAATTGCTCATTAGAGAGATTGGAAGGCCTGATGTCCACCAGCGCCCACCCACCATGCAGGTACATCTGTCTCCATCTGATTCTAATGAGGGATCTTGCTCACTGAAATTCCCAGAGTTCCAAGTCTAAGCATAGAAGAATAGTCGTTCACTGGTGCTATGTTTCACAGGTATTAGAGTCCTGTGCATGACTGCAGCATTCTAAAGTAATAGAATTTCTTCTATAGAGTTATCAGATTTGATTCTCCTGTTGGACAAAAACGTGCAGGGAACTTATCAGATGTTGAATATTTGAAAGAAAGAGAGAAGGCTTAGAATGCTCCTTGCTCAGTCCTTATAGTGTACTGCAAATAGCTTTTGGAGGGGAAAAGAGAGTTCCTTCATAAACATTTTGTCTTCACTGTTGTTGAGAGGCTATAGAGTGAAATGCTCTGTGGCCTGATAGTGGTGTATGTGTATTTCTGGAACTAGATTGGGCAGTTTTCTTAGGGCCTGTTTGGGCTTTAGTTGGTATGCTTCTGAGTGAGGTTATAGAATCACCAAGGTTGGAAAAGACCTCCAAGATCATTCAGTCCAACCATCAGGGCCATCAATACAGCACCTTCCAAGACTTAGGACAGCAGTCTGCCTGAGCAGGCATGCCCAGTGCTGACAGAATACAGTGCAGGGAGAAAATAAGTTCCTGTAGCTCAAGCTTCTTGTGTCCTTGTGTACTTTGTATTCATACAGAGCACGTGCCTGGGTGTGAGAGTGTTTTCATCCAAATTGGAAAAATCCAACAGATTTTTTGACTGTTAAACTGGTCTAGACTGTGCGTGTAGAAACTGAGAGTCCAACAGAGCAGACTTTGTGCTGAGCCACTGAGGTGAGAGGTCTGAACCAGTTTCTAATCAAATCTCTTGACTTTTACTTGGGGCAGCATTAGTCTCTGCAAAGCTATGAGTTTTTTTGTCTTTTTTTTTGTGTGTGTGTGTTTTTTTTTTTTTTTTTTTTTAATCGAGGTGTCTGTTTTCTTTTGACCTCAGCAGATTGTAACCTGTGCTAAGCGGTGCTGTCACTATACTGGCTAGGTATGTTGCTTTGTTATGTTGTTAGCTCTTACGTTGGGGTTTCCAGACTTATATTGTGCCTTCAGTATTCAGGTTGGAAGTTCAGTGTGGCTGTGACTTGACATGGCTGCTTAACCACTAGCTAAAGCCAAAGCTGTAGGAACTGTGTGTGCCAAACCCCCATGCTCTCTTAACATACTTTTAAAAGTGAAGAAGTGTGTTAAGTCACAAAGAAACTAAGAAATCATCGGGGCTATGCTAAAATTTTAATAGATAATATCTTGGGATTACCTAACTCCAAGATGTTAACTTCTTGACTCATATTCTCCTCTTCCTTTTCACAGCTAGCAAGGGAAGTAGTTTGTCCTTGAGAGCTCCTAAGTACAATAAGTAGATTGGGTGTAAGCAAAGAATGATTTGATGTTGTGATTAACCAAATAATACGGAAAAACACTTTCCACATCTAAATTCCCCTGTAAGTCAGATGTAGCTGATCGCTTTTTCCTAACTTCAGTAAAAATTGAATGAAGTAGAAACTCTTAAAATCCTCTTTGGCTTTAGGAGAAAAAAACAAAACAAAACAAACTTGCAAAAGAAGTCTCAGTTGAACCTTAACTTGCTTGCTTAATATTTTTAAATTCAAGTAATTATTGGTTTAAAAAAAAAAAAAACAAACAAGTTAAAAAACAAATGTTGAGTGTATACACGTGTCCAAATCCAAGCGCTCTCAGTGTCTCCCTTCACTTGCACTCTGAGAAGGTGTTTTCACAATTGATCTAACCCAGTTTTGCTTTTGCCAAAAGTAGTACTTCACTGAGGGTTCAGTTCACTGATCCAACCTCAACTGAATGAAGCAAAGGGAACAATCCTTATTTGACAAACTCATGGATTTATTTTATACTGTGGTGGTGCTGTCACAAGAAAAGGTTTGCATGTGCTCAGCCAGCAGCTGAGAGAAAACCAGGACCATCCATTTTAACTTGCAATTAAATTGCTGAAGAAATGATTACTTCTTCTAATCCTAATTTCAGGCCATCCTCTTCCACTGAACATTTCTTTAAGTGAGTTTTTTGCCGAGGAGTAGAAGAGTCTGAAGGAATTGGATTGCTTTGTACAGCCAAGTGGCCAGAGCAGCTCTGAGGGTGTAGACACTAATTTGTTAGATCTTTAACAATAGGAGTATTTTTCTTATATCTTTGAATTGTTTATGTATCACATAGGTTTTTTTTTTTTTTTTTTTAAAGTTGAACAGAGTTTCCTTCAGTCCTTTGGAGATACCTTTATGAGCTGTTTCCACTTGCTCAGCTGAAACTGGTTAATACTGTGGAATGACAATATTAGCGTATTCTGTTTCAGTCTATCAACTAATTGATATCTTTAATTTTATGGAGAAAAAGCAGATACATATATAGAACAGCTTTAATATCTTTCGTTAATATCTCAGTCAGTTCTAGTTTTTGGTTATGTTAATGAACTTTTGGACCAAAGAGTTCACGCCATGACGTTTCTTTTTGACAAATTTATAAGTTATGTGCTTGTTCCACTTGAGATGAGAATAGATTTCATGTACTCTGATTAATCTCTTATTGAGAGATATATTGAAAGAAATTCTTTGTTTTAACCTGATTGACTGACTAGTGATATTAAAATATGTGAGGTGGCAAGTGGGAAAGATTTATACAGTCTTCTACCGTTTGGTTTGAAACTGCTGTATTGTTGAATATAATCTGAATTCAGTTCTTGGTCAGTTTAAAAAATAGCTAATAAAGTCTTTACTGATAGTAAACTTATTTCCTCCTTTTGTTGTAATCAAAGTATGTTATATTTGCTAAACAGTCTTTTTTCTTATAAAATCTAATTTACTACAAAGTTGAGTTGTACTATTAATTTTTTAACTGCCAGTTGAAAACTGTTTGGCTTGGTAGTAATTACTTACAAAAGCTTCCAAATGGAAGAAAAGCTGGGCTGCTGTCAAAGAGGATTTGATACACATGGAACAGTTAAGCAGTAATAAATTGCCTAGTAACTGAGTAATTTCACTCAAATATGTGCCAATCTTGCATCTACACTGGAAAAAGTTTGGAAGAAGAACTGAAGTGATGTCTGAAATTGCTTAATGCTGGAGTTTTATTATAATAACAATAATACTGACTTGGCCTGATCTTTGAACATTTAAGGCTTGTTTTTATATCCCGGTGAATGACTTCATGTTCACTTATAATTTTTGTTGTGGGAGAGCTCCCAAAGGGGTCTGTCTGTAGCAGAAACCCAAAGTGTCTCCAATCCATTATTTCATCTTCTAGAATCAGCAGTGAAGTCAGGCATGGAAGGGCCCTGGAAGTGACCTGGGCTGGCTGTGTTAGGAGCAGGTAATTGAGAGCATCGGATGAAAGCGTCACACCTAAGAGGGGAGCCAGCTTTTATTACATGGCTGTTTGATAAGAAATCAACGGAAGTATTCCAGTAGAAATGGTGTGTATAGATTGATTGAGAATATTGGAGTGGATCCTGTGAGGAGGTATTATTTATTAGGTAAATGCTTTTTATAGGAACTAGATTTTTATGGCTCATTTCCATGGCTTTGTGAATTATATTATTTTGAGATATGTTCCTATGCATTCTTTAGAGATAACTGTTCCAGGAACTGCTATATAAAGGATAAACCTCTTTGCTTGATGTTGTAGTATGTCAGGATTTCCTATTTTTGGAAAAAATGACTTGTCCAACTATACCTAGTTTACAAGATGCTGTAGCATGATTAAGCACAGACACGAGTATAAATGTATCAGACACTTCAGTGTAATGCAAGAAAACCCAACCATATAATTATAAAATGCATCTAATCTCCTTAATAAGAAGAACATGCATTTTCAATATCTTTGTTATAATAAAATTGTTATAATTTTATTTTTATATGATTTACTTTTCCATATTCAGAAGTGAGACTGACTCTGATTTGTCTGCACTTCTGAATGCTGACAGGGATTCAGCCCCCCAGTGCTCCCAGAGGCTGTAGTTTCATGATGGTAGGTTTTGAGATGAAGCCAGTTTACAGCTTGAAGTTACCACTCTTACCCTGTGGGAAATCAGATTGGTGGTTTGAGCTGGGTTAAAAAGAATGTAGCAAAAAGGAAGCAGCTATTTTTATCGTGGATCAGCTTACTGAGTTTTGTAATCTCATAGGAGCTGCATGGCCTCCTAAGCAGGTGAGGAGCAAATAGTGCCTTGTGGCATGAAGGTGGGAATGAACAACCAGGAATGAGATAGCAATACTTTTAGAGCTTTGGTGCTGGCATTGGTATGCCTTGAAGCTATGGCAAGAAGCTCTTGTTGCTGCCTGTAAAAGATAGATGAAAATGACTGCAGCTGGGATTTAAGCAACATATGAATCTTCTTAAAATCCTCTATTTATGAAATGACAAATTTATTTTATATTTGTCAATCCACTAAATCTTTTGAATTTTAGACTGATGAAGCGATTTGGTCTTAGCATTTAAGTAAAGGTGACCATACCTTTTCCTGACATGGGTAAATTCTTTGATGAGGTGGTAGGTGCATCAGAATTGGTTAAAATTTTTGAGAGATGAAGAGAGGCTGATCCATCTGTGGCTTGCAGATATATTGGACTAGCACCATCTTCTGAATGTTTGCTACATTACAACTTCATGTCTTAGTTAAGGTATTGAAGAACATGTAAAAAGAGATCACTCAGATTTGAGTTTCAGTAATCATAGTGCAGTGATAGATTTTCTACGTTCTGTTGTTAATGCAAATGTTAAATTAAACCAGGACGTAGAACATCTCTATCTGATCTAATGAAAAATCAGATTTTTAAAATGCTTTTATATTTATATTACAAAAAAAGGACAGTAGTTTTTGGAAAAAAATTGAAATCCATTAATTTCTCATAAATAAATTCATTTATTTCTGTTGTATCAGTAATTCTGAATCAAAAATTTTCTTGGAATTGGAAGAAGAGTCTGTTATTATTTTTCTACCAGTAACTTTTGTTTCATAATGCTTGCATCAGTTATTAAAGTTCAGTATAGGAAGGTTTGGAAACTATTACCAAAATGTTATCTGAAGAGATACATGCTTTTCTTGACACAACACAATGAAATTAATTTGCTCAGAGTTCATATGAACACTTTAAAAATGCATATTGCAGTTGTCATAATGTTAACATTTTCTTACAAAACTATGATCAAATAGCATACTTACTGTATGTTGTTCTGTAAAGGGCAGTGTTATGTTTGTGAGAGAAAATATAGATTCTAAATGGCATAACCTTTTCTTCATAATATTGCTGAAACACTAGCAATTAGAAAAATGAAGTACCATTGGCAGCTTGATTTTTGTGTGTTTACCCTTAGTTACTGTTGTTATGAAGGATGCTGGTACAAAACAAATGAAATGTATTCATTACTTGTAGCAACTTCCTAAGAAGGAAGTGAGAAGTGAGAAGAAATGCTGCAGCTGGAGTTTCACAAATACGAAATGATTATTACACTTTTTTATCTGTGTTTTAGTTGAGTTTCAGTGCTTAATTAACAGCATTGCCACGCATCTGAGATGGTCTCCATAATGCTTTACTATGTCACTGCTAATTGTATTTGAACGAACGGTTTTACTGTATTAACGAACGGTTGGACTGGATGATCTTTTAGGTCTTTTCCAACCTTGGTGATTCTATGATTCTATGATATTTCATTGTCTAGTGCCAGTGTATCAGGGTGGGCTGGAGGCAACTTGCACACCCAGTATTGTTGCTGGGCATCCTCAGCTGTGGTATGTTTGGCTATAAGTTGATTTGTTTTGCTTTCTCAGCTTTATTTAGTAAATAGGTCATTCCCAGCTGCATTTGAGTACAATGCTGATCGTTGTGACTGCCCAGTGGTTATATCACCGGGTTGATACAGTAAGGAAAATCAGTTGGAGGTGTTCTCCTGGTATGGCTCCTCTCTCATCTTAAGGATATAGCAATTTGTAAAGACACTTGAGTCCAAATTAACAGCATTAACTTAAAAAGGAAGAAAACCTAATTGCTGTTACAGTCTTCATTGGCACAAGGGTTAGGAAGCCTGAACGCATGTGTTAAAGAAGATGAAAGTCAGTTCAGTATGTAAAGCAGTAAAATTGCTTCTGTGAAGTAAAATGCTTCAGTGAAACTTCATGTGATCTTAGGCAAGGCTTTATGTTTATTTTTTCATTCACGTTTCATTTTTCATTTGTAAAAATAAGAATAGTGTTTGCCTAATTTACTCGGAAAAGAATTAGGCAGCAAACTATCTGTAATTGCAAAGTACTTATAAATGATAAGGGCTGGGCCAGAATCTGACTGGCTAGATAATAAGCAGTAGTGAGCAAACAGTCTTACTTCAGGAGTAATTTATAATCTCAGCACACGTTTCTTTGCAGAAGGTAAAATCTTGATTAACCCAAAGTGTGAAGTTAAACAGCATTAAAGCCCTGTGAGATGATGCTTTTGAGAGAGAAAGGCATTCATCTGCACACACCAGGCTGATCAAACTCCATAACGCTGTGCAGAAAAAGCATTTCATCTTCTTTCATTCACGTTCCCACTTGAAGTGTGAAGCTTACCCTAAAGGCATGTTTATATAGATATGTATACTGCAGACAGTAAACAGAGATACATGGTAAATTAATCTGCACAGAGGTCTGTGCTGCAACATCTATGCTTCTTGTGCCCGGATTAATGCATTTAAAGTTAATTGGCTCCTCTCTTTGTGATAGCTCTGTCTGCAGTACAGATGTATCTTCAGGGTGCATAGTCACTTGAGTTGCAGGGTAAGCAGATGGCTTCAAAACACACATCTCCTCCTCCTCTCTTGCTTTTTATACTGTAGTGATAGCCTTTCATAAAGAAAGGAAAATAAAGCAAAAAAAAAGAGTTGTTATAAGTATGTTTTATTTGCAAGATAAATTAAGTTACCTTATAGTATTGTTTGTTTTTTTCATAGTATACTTTTTGCTATTTTCCTTGTTTCCAAAAGCATATACATTAGGGCTAAGGATGAGGATGATAAGTGCTTAACAGAGGGGATCACGTAGTGGCTATCAGTGCAATCTTATTCTGTTCAGTCAAATGATAAATGGTGGCAAAAATTTCTGCCAAGAATTTATTGAAAAATGAAAATGGGAAATGTCTAGCTGAGAAAAAAAAATATTATTTTATTCTATTTAACTGTCCCTTCAAGCTGTGTAAATCATTCATCTAACATCTTAGCTTTGAGAAGAAACTTGGGTGTTTAATTTTTTTTTCTTCCCCCTCTCCTTCAAAAAAATTTTTACTTTGGTATGAAAAGATGCCTGCTGTTTGCATTTGAAAGGTTAACATATCTTCTTTAAAAATGATCTGTCATCTACCAAACGTTATACATGCTTATTGTTAGGTGAGGATCCTGTCCCATTGTCTCAGTGTGCTGCAATCTGTTTTAAATCTTGGAGATGTTAATCCAATTAACCTTTTTGAGCCTTAGGAAAAAATGCTGTTGTCCTTTATTGTTTACCAGTGTTCTAAAGTCTCAATTAATATAGCATATTTTTATGTAGGAATCTTAATATAAAGACAAGAGCTTCCACTTTAAATATAAATCAAAGAGAACTTATAATGCTAAATGCATTCTTTCCTATTACTTACTAATTAGAAAAGATGTTAGAATTGTTGACCTGATTTTACTGTGTGATTTGCCCTTATGCTAAGAAGCTCCTTACAGATCTTTAGTCTTTGTTGTTCTTTGAGAGGAAAGAGAATTCCAAATAGGTTCTGTAGAAATAAATGGAGGCCCATAGGAGGCATATGTGAAAACAGGCAAAGCTCACTTCAAGGGCAAGATGCTGTTGTGCTTTTAACTGAGGAGACTTGGAAGTTGTCCACGTTATTTTCCCCATGTTGAGCATATATTCTTTATCTTGTCTCTGTAGAAATTTCTGTTTTGGTTTTGCAAGAGCTCTGGACATGTCTTTGGTGCTTATAAGGTTATGTTTTTCTTCAGTAATTTACAAACATATTTGTTGATCATTTTAGTTTTTTAGAGGAGGAAGCATTAAGATGCTTTGTGTAAATCACAAGTTTTTAAGCTTTTTTTTTTTTTCTGCTTTCTGGAACCAGCGATTTCCTGTTATAGCTGGAAATGTTAAGTATAGTGTTTTAAGTATTAAAGTGCAACACCAGCTATTATTATTCTCCCTTAGCAAGTCTTCTAATATAACATGTGATTTGTTACTACATCCTCATAGGGAAGAATCAGCAGCAGAGTGTACATGACAGTGAGAAAGTAAACACATGCTTGCAATCAAATTAATGTATTTCATCTGTCTTCAACTAATAACAATCTGTCATGCTATCTATCTGAGAAGGGGCATAAACAGTTTATTTTGTGTTTGGAATAACTTCCTGGAGGTAGTTAATGTGACATGTAGTTTGTCTGACATGAGTATAACCAGAACAACACTCTAGATGTTTTCTTGATAACCTAAAAAAATTACTGAGAAAATCTGTACTTGGAACTATATTTATATTTCGTTGAGCTTCCTTAAATCAGAGTCGTGGTATAGTTTTCAGGACTTCCATGAAAGAGTTTTCTTTTTTTGGCAGCTATACAATTTTAGTGTGAGAAAAAGCTTGGAAGTACTAAAAAAATTTAGTTACAAAAAGTTGCAGTTTGCACTCTGGCATTTATGCTTGAATTTCTTGAAAACTGTGTGCAAAATTAATTGGAAAGTAGCAAGTCAAAACTGATTTTTAATAAAACTGGATCTTAAACTGTTTACGTTTGATAGTACTGCAGACTCATTGCAATTTGTCAGATGAATTGAATTTATTATAATTTCTGCATAATTCTAGTTCTTATAGTATTGTATCAGTTATGAAATTAGTCATTATTAGTAATAAGATCGGAAATATTATATCAGATAATTTTATTATTTATACAGAAAGAGCTTTTGTGTCTAATTAGAAAATGAAAGTGCCCTTGCTTGAAGTTCTAAGTAATCCATTTAAATATTCATGGAAAATGAAGGCTCAATTAACTAGCTCCATCCTTCAATGGGAGAGCAGTAGGTTACTGTAGGTAAGCTGTGCAATAAAAAGCTGGGGAGGGTTTTTGTTGCTTTTTTCCCTATTTTCTTTGGAATGATGGCAGTACTAGAAGAGAAGCTGAGTAATATTGCTTATGGCAGAGGAGGCCTGAGAGGGGCTCTTCATAGCCAGAGCTGCTCGCAGTATGAATCAGGATTTCTGTTTTATTCTTTGGAATAAAATCTTACAGAAATCTCCTTTCTATTCCCCTCTTCAGACAGTTCTGCTTTTGCACAGGTGAAGCAGGCTTCACACTGCAGTTAAACTGACAGCTTGTTGAGCAGAGGTGCTGCATGAAGACAATAAATGTTGTCTTCATGGCTGTGTTAGGTTTTCAGGTGCTCAAACTAGGTTTGTTCTTAAGAAGTGAGGCTGAAATTATAACAAAAATAGGATGAAAAATTCACCATATACAGTCCCCTTTTTTATGACCCTGGAGTATTTTCAGAAGGGAAAGTATGTACATAATTCTAAGCACATGTAAATCAAATTAATAAATTATTAAAGCATTTTACTTGTCATGTCTGTGTGGGCTAATCGTGATAGCTCATTATTTAAACATTATGTAATTGTATACCTTGTGTGAACAGCTGCAAATACTTTGCAGAAAGATTTGTATTTCGTTTTTCACAGCATAATGTAAAAGAATATATTTTTGTGCACTACCATAGATTAGTATAGATGTTTACTCATAACTTTCAAACTACCCTTAATTATCTTAAAATATGAAAGTTACAATATGTGTGATAATTATGAAGCAAGGCAGTTCTGAATTCATTAATGTTAATACAGAGTTTAGTATAAATGCAGTAAATATCAACCAGTAATTTCAGCCTCCGCGAAGAACTGGCCCTTTAGAACAGGTTGCCTTGTTACACTTGGAAGTTTTGAAAGACTCAATTTTGGGTGGAGAGGCATCCTTTTACTGAATCGCTCAGCTATATCTTCAAAGTTTCTTTTCATACTGATGCTTTAGCAAATGGCTAGATTAGTTATCATTGGAATAGTAAAATAACCTTATAGTGCATTACAGTTTTTAAATGTAATCTCACAATCCGGGAGAAAAGCCAGCAAACTACTACATTCAGACTTGCTTAGCATGCATTATGCATGCCACTTAGCTGTTTGTAACATTCTGAACAAGTACTGCCACTATTTTTTCAGCTGCTTGTTAGTATCTGTTCTAGTTATGTGTTTGTTTTTCTTCCAGAATTACCTGAAAGATTATTGCAAAAATCAACGCTTTCTGACTTTAAAAACACTGTATTTAAATGAAACTATTCTCTAATGATGTTATGAAGGAAGACAGTGGCAGTCCTGTGGGAAAGGCACACACATAGCACAAGTGGCAGCCTTTACATTCTGCATAAATGATGTTCTGGTGTCTTTTAGAGTATGTGCAATTATTTGTTTAGGTAACATTCAAATCAAAGTGAGTGACTGTTAGATTTCTGCTATTTTGAAAGGTGATGAAACCAGAACATTCATCATTTCACTGATTAATGATACTTTAAAGTACTTAGTGGCTTCTTGTCTGTCCCAGTTGAGTTATAACTATTGTTACACATATTTATTCTTACCATAATTTAAAGGAAAAACAGCTCTGGGATTTGGTATCACACTTTATTACATGAAGTGATTCTAGTGAATTAATTGTATTTGTGGTAGTTCACTTAATGGAAAGGGTGAAATAAACCAGTACTTACATTGCCTGGCTACTGGTTTTTCACCTGTGTGTTGTATTGAAATGGAAATCATGGAAACATAGTATGCCAAACTATTATGGATCCACTGGCAGAGACTTTTTGCAAGTCTCTGTTATTTTAGAGGAATAATACATATGGTTAAACAGCATAAGATAAGTAAATTTGGTGTTAATTTATTTAGCATTAATAGTTTGAGAATCCCAAGACAAAAATAGCAGAACATTTTCGACATTTGAGACTAAACTGCTGTTGAATGGCTGTGTGTAGTGGAGACTGTAAATCACCCACTTCCTAGTGTCCTTGCATTCCCTCACTGCTAACCAAAAGCTAAAATGTCTGTGGCTTACTCCTAATTTCTCATGTAAAGTTATACAGGAATGTGACTTACAGTTGATTACTTATACTGTCTCAAGAGCTTGCTCAGAATTTTTACCAGTCAGATAGCCTAGCCTTGCAGACCATTGTTTAAAATACTCATCTACTGTTTTCTTTCCTCTTTAATGCAGCACTGTCTATCAGCTTTTCACTGCAATTAAGCAATGTATATCAGTAGTTCGAAGAATGATGAAAAAATACTTTTGCAGTCACATGAAGATGTGAGCCAATCCAATCTCTCTAGTCTCAGTTTAAGCCCACGATTTTGTCCTTGTCGTCTTTGAATTGTCACTTGCTAAACAGAGGTGACTGTGATATTCTTTGACTTTCTTCCTGATATAGATTCTGCAGTTTTCTTCTTACCTCCTTCTTTTCATGCCTTCAGCAATGCTTTGGACGGAGCATTTGGGACTTCTAAGAGAGGGAGATCCAGACTCTCCTTTTTTCACCTTTCTCGATCTATGCTTAGTCTCCTACAGATCAAGATGGAACTCTCCAGACTTTGTGAAAAGCAAGTCTTATAGCAAGCCTCATCACTTGCTGCAGCAGTCACTGATCTGTTCTAGTTTCTTCTTGAGGGGAGAGTTTCATTTGCATCTCCCAGGCTAGGTGGAAGTAATCCATGAATTTCCAGTCTATTTTTGTTGTGCAGGTATATTTATATAATAAATATATTATGTACGTATTTGTACATACTACACATGTAGATCTGTTACTTGAGAAGCCACAATTATTTTGTTAGCCTCAATTGAAATGACTCTTCCCACCAGACAAGCTTGAAGACCAAATAAATATTCTTGCTACATACTGTAAAACTTATCCATTTGGGTCTTGCTTTAGCTTTTAAAGAGCAGAAAAGCATTATTTATTAATAAAGGTAGCACAATTTGTAGGCAAGCACTTGAACCTAAGTAACAATTTGTAATGTTTGTGTATTTTAGGATCTCACTATTTATGATTAGTTCAAGTTGTTTTTCCTTTGCAAACAAAATCCTTGCGTCTCCTTTTGACGTCTCTTTGTGGTTTCTAGTCATCAACTTAAATTATCCTTCGTAAAAACAGAGCTATTAATTTCCTCCTGCTATTGTCATCTTCCTAATTTGCTTCAGATGAGTAGGGTGACTGAACAGTCTGGTGTGGAAATGTCTGTCTCTTCTGGTCTTTCTCTAAATGTTTGTGTTTGATACAAGTCCAAATCTTTTTTCGTGACCTTCATTAGGTATGGCCTATCTTAATCATTACCATGGTTAAAATGTTCATCTTTTGCATCGTAATTGCTGAAATTCCTTTTTATTGGCAAGCACAATGTTATCTAGTCATTTAGACTATTCAGCAAAATCGTTTTCCTGGTTTGTAAAATCACAGTGTATTTATGTATCATTCTCTTCTTTCTAGCCAAAAGTTATTTGTCTTTGCCTTTAAGCTTTTCATGGCTGAAGTACATCCTTGTATCATTCTTCATCCCAAAGACACCTATTCCTGCTGCTGAGTGATTCATCGTACCAGCCCACGTTGGCCAGCTATGAGTTTTTTTTTTTCTTCCTTACAGTTCTTATAAACACCTATTTAGAAAATAAGTTTTCTCCTCAAGATCCTTCCTAAAGTCTTTTCTCTAACATGTCTAAATAAAAGCTAGACAAGAGTTATGTCCTGTTAGCTATGAGTTCTGCATATTCTACTGACCAATATCAGATGTTCAAAGCAATAAAAATAAAGTAATTGAAAAAGAACTAGAGGGTTATTTGCTGCATTTTAGCTGATCTTCAGCAACTGCCTATGATTGTGCCCTGCAACTTTTTGTGATTAAATATTTATTAACACTTGAAATCTTTTTCTTGCGCTAAAACTGTGCCCTCTTTCATTGAGGGCTAATGCTTGTAACATGAATTGCCTTTTGTTTACTGTGAGCTGAGTGCACGCATAAGGACATTTACCTGGCAGTTATCTTCTGGAACAGTATCTGCACAGTTTGCTGCAGACTGCCCAGAATTCAGAAGCCATGGGATGAAACACTCCTAGATGGGAAGAGGAACTAAGAGTTGTACAAATTTCGGAAACACAGTTTTACCCTGATTTTTACTTCTGGTCTGTTAGATTCTGGGATCTTGCATGCTTTTCATTTCTCCACTGACCATATTTTATTCTTAATATTTCCTCAAATAGAAAATAAGAAGCATTTTGGGATATGATTTCTTACAAGGCAGAATGTTTTCTTCTTGAAAATTCATTTAACTTTTGTGTGCTTGTGTGTTCCTATGACCTCTGTTCTTTTCTTCTTGGGAATGAGAGATTTGGAGAAATTGTTACTTGTGAGCTTGTGTTTAGGGGCTTACGTAAGTATGTGTGTTAACAGAGATGTGGTGTAAATATGATCAGTGGTTGACTTTTTAACTGTAATCGTGTGTAGGCTTGAAGTTTCAATACAGAGGTATAGTTAAGGTTCCTTTAAAACATTGTTAAATAAAAATAAAGGAAATATTTAGATTTCTTTTTTCCCCCAAAGAGTAATCACAGTAATGTTGTGTTTTCCAGGCTGCACTTACAGCTAATATATGAAGAGTAAAATTAATAGCTAATAGTCATATCGGTTGGAGAGTATGCTGTGTTTTTTTATTCTTAAAAGCATTTCAACAGAGGCTCTCTCCTGGTAGTTATTTTTAGGAGAAAGAAGTTAAACAACTGTTATATAGACTGTATGAGGCTTTTTATCGATTTTGGGATTTATCCTAATAAATGCATTTGTTCTTCCTATTTTTTGTAAAACTGTATATTTTACATTTAATATGATGTACTGTACTACAAACGTTAGCGTTAATAGCTTAGTATTTTAGTCCTTCACAAATTAATGCCTGTGGTAACTGGATGATTTTAGGCCTGTTCTTATAAACAAGGCCTTACTGATGTGTGAGGAACAGTAATATGTGGCAAAAACTCCACATTAACCAAAGTAAGCAGTATAAATGGGGTGTAGGAATCCCCTGTTAGACTAAAAATCTCCAAGAGAAAATCTCCAGAGCCTAAAAATTAAAGACCTCCAATATCATTTTAAAATAAAGCCTTTTATGTAGTATGAGAGCTTTTTTTTTCAGCTGATAATCAAATGACACTATTATGCAGGCTTACTAGATTTGCAAATTTACAAGTTTTTACAAGTCAGTTGGGTCCCTTCCTCAGGAAATCGGTTTAAGTTTTTTTTTCCTGTATTGACTCAAAGAGCCTGGTTGTCCTTAAATCCTTCTGAATATATTTGCCTTATAATTTGACGGCAGAGAGTCAACACCCTTATAGGAACTGTAATGCAATAAAAAGAGAAACTTTTCAATATAGTTTCCAGTTACCTTAGGATCAGATTTGGAAAAACTGGAATGTGCACAATAAAACCTGTGCAAGACTTGAGCTCCATGTTGTGTTGTAGGCAATGAGTGCTTTCTAACATAAAATACCATTTGAAAGCTTTGCTTTGCTTCCAGTGGTTATAAAATGCTAAAAATGAAAATGCGCTAGCACGTGGAATTGAAGACTTCATATAAAATAACTAACCATTAATGTTTTTATTCCGTTCATTTTTTTTATTATAGTGAATGTTTTTGCTCTACTGTGTTCTGCAGTAAAGTTATTTCCAACTCATTTCAGATGTACTTTGTGAACTCTGTCTCTCTAGTTTATGCTGGACTATCATTATACATCATACTTGTTAAAAACAAAACAAATTAACTAACAAAAAAAACCTCCACAAAATTTAATCCTCAGATTGTTTTTCTGCATGTAGTTAGTGGGAAAGTTGTTACCAATTGCCTGTGTGAGTCCAGAAATATGCACAATGTATTTTTCACATGCAATTATAAAAAGAAACTGGCATTTGCATACCTCTGCAAAGAATAAGATGACATCTGATGTATTTCCAGTGAATGAGTTTTCTAAGACAGGTAACTACATAAGGATACTCTATACTCTCTATGTTACTCTGTAGTAATTTTTTTTTCCCACTTGTTTCTAGTTGACTTGGAGCATATGCGCACAGTGAAAGTTGATAAACATCAGCGATTTTGTCAGGAAAACAATTTCAGTAGCCATTTTGTGTCAGCCAAGACAGGAGATTCTGTAAGTAAGAAAAATAAACGCTGTATTGATCTTTCTGTGAATGTATATGTTCTTTATTAATTACAGTGTCTTCTCATTTGCTTTGGGTTGAGGTATAGATCTTAGTGTACAGGTACTCCGGTTTATACATCATGAGAAATGAGGCCTGTTGGATCTCTGCTGTCACCCTTTTTTCCAGGTGCAATCTCATCTACAGAGCATCAACACAAACTTTTAACAGTTGATAAATTCACAAGATCCTGTTACAATCAAAATTTTTAATGTGGGTTCTGAGCCAGAAGATGTTCTCTCTGCGGGTCCATTTAAACTTGAACTTTCTGGTATTTGTAATGCTTTGCTGAGCATATTTTAGAATGATCATTTATTTCAGACCTAATTTAGATACTTGTTTTAGTTGGAAGTGTGTGGAAAAAAAGGTTCTCTTTTAGTTGACTGATTCAGATGAAATCACATTGTATTGTTTTTCTTGATTTCTATCACATACTTAATGACTGTGTTATTTCTGTTAAAAACATAAGTCTGTCTTTGTCTTACACGGGCAACATAGCTTACTTTATTTGAGTATTACTGAACAGTAAGGCTGTGTCCAATTATATGGAAGCATAATTCTGTAACACAAATGGCATCACTGGTTGTTTAAAGATATTTGGTGAAAGCTCAATTACTTTTACAGTGGACTGCCAGATTTTATAATTTGTGTAATTATTGTGTTATACTGCTGATACAAATGCAGTGAATCCTGATTCTCCTTAGAGTTTGTATTAAATCTTTGGCAGGAATTTTTTGTTTAAAGTCTGAAAATGTTTTTCTTATGTTAGAAAGAGAAGACAAATTTTATAATACTTCATGCAGTGAAGATTGCATGTGATGAAATGTGTTCCTTTCTCAAGGAGACAAACATTTTGTGGTAAAGTAGTAGTTTTTATAAGATGGATGTAGTTAACATTACAAATTAAGAAGGAATCTTTTTGATGTCTTTTTAATTGGTGATGTAATTCATGAATTACAGCAGCATCCCACTGTATATGCTAATTGTACTTTTTTTAACTTACTGTTTAAAAACAAAAGTAAATCAGAACGAACCTAAAAGCATTAACCAGAACTTTCTGTTTAGATACCTACTGACAAAAGAAGGTATGAAGAATAGTTTACAGTAGTTCATTTTTAGTTTCGGTATAAGTTTGAATTAACTCTTTCCACTGTTACTGCAGTTCATGTATTTGGGTAGTTGTGCAGGGAAGACAGGGTGTTTATTCTGGACAGTGATTTAGGGAGAGGCCTTCCGTGGCTGCTGTGGGTATAGATTAGAGGAGTCTTACATGCTCAATTAAGGTGGATGAAGTGATTTGTTTTGTTTACCTCAGATCTTTCATTTGCAAAAGATAATTTTATATACATAGAAAAATCTGAATGTCTCCTTAGAGGAGCATTAAACTTCATGAAAGATTTACAGTAGCGTAACTGTCGTACTCTCCATTGAGCTGCATAACTAGAGCACTGAGCTCCCACCTGGTGCTTTGTGCACAGAACTTCAACACCGCAGGTGATCGGTTCATTACAGCACAGAGCTTGGTTGGGCAGGTCTCTGAAAAAGGTCTGCCCATTTCCTTGCTCTATGGGTGTTAGTACAGTAGGCTGATAGTAGACCAAGTAGATGAGAGAAAGTAAGGTGATTTTGGAAGTGACAGTGGCTTGTTGGTTTTGCCATTCGTTTTCAGCTTCCAGCTGAGCTGGAAGAAAAAAATGTGTGAATGTTTTTATTTATTTGTTTGTTTATCTATTTTAATTTTTCCTTGAAAATGATTGATGCTTCCACAGGCCTTACCTTCTGGAGTGGCAGCTGTATGGTGAAAAGCGCTGTAGGCTGGCAGGCTAGCCTTTGTGCTCAGTTGCACAGCCACTCAGAGCATAAGATGCAGCTTGTCAGTATGCTGCATTCAGCAGCAGTAGAGTCTTAAACTGTTCCTGTTTAGTATCATTTGTGTCCTTTAATCAGATTTAAAATGCAGCTTCCTAAACACTAAGATTGGTGGACTGTATTCAGATGAAGTAAAGGATTATTTTAGATAGCCTTCCCACTCAGTGTTATCTGTCAAACCTCATCTGAAGTTTAATGGCTAGGCTGCTTCATGCCATACCACATTTTGCTTAGACATTCCTGTTCAATAACAGAACAGAATCATTCGTAAGACTCCTGAACAAATACATAATTGCTTTGATTTGATGTTCGTAATGTTTTTGAAGCATATGCAGCAGAGATTTTGGTGCTGATGGTGCACAATTCAGTTGTTCTGAATTTCAGAAATTTATATCTTTATTTCACAATACACTGGTGAAATATTTTTCTGCTAAACATTAGTGAATAAGGGTATTATTCATATTCTACAGCACTGAGAGCAGTATTTGAGAGGTGGGTTGTGTAAAAGCTTGTTTAAACTTAAGCCTCTGGAGGCAGAGTCGAAGTGTTGCCTAAAAATCTAGCATACTGTTCATTCCTCATAGCATTGTTATTTTCCCCGATTTTTAAACAAAATTGAATATACCAGATGAGATTGTTCTCAGATCTGTTTCGCACAGGTCACAGTTCTCTATATCTCATTGTTTACAGTTCAAGAATGGCTTGATACATTTGAAAGAACTTCTAGGATGTCTGTTTTTAATCATTCAAATATGATGTAATTTTTTTTTTCCATAGGTCTTCCTGTGTTTTCAAAGAATTGCTGCTGACATTCTTGGCATCAAATTAAACAAAGCAGAAATGGAACAATCACAGGTGATTTTTCACAAATACTTGTTTTGCTTAAAATTTTATTTAGTATCTAGAAAAAAAGAAACAAAAATAATGTTGCAAATTAATATCTATCCTTTTAAGTGAACTGCACCCATTCTACTAAAGAGTTAATTACTATCACAAGAGCTTCTTAAAAATATAATAATCTTTATCCATTGTGATAAACTTTATAAAAATTTTCTTAGAAATTAATATCTCTTTATATTTTTGCATTCACAGGTAGCATGAAAGAGGCTGTTATCTATAGATAAATTACTGTGCACTGATATACTCAGTGTTTATGATAACTGCTTTAAAATTCTTTACATACTAAAGTAAAATCATTTTATAACACTAGAAGCTTAAGAGATAGAAGGCGTAAGGTTCTGCAAGTGTAATTGTTCTAAATTAATGGTCAGTATAGACATGTACTGAACTGAATAGGAAAAAAGTACTGTTTCATAGAATCATAGAATGGCCTGCATTGAAAAGGATCACAGTGATCACCTAGTTTCAACCCCCATGCTGTGTGCAGGGTTGCCAGCCATTAGACCAGGCTGCCCTGTTTGTCAGTTACGGAGTCCAAAATTAACTACGTGATGTCCTTTGGTTGGTTAATCTCAGAGTTTAGTTTTCATTGTGTGCCTTCATAATGCAGGATGCTGATGATGCTTTCCTCAGTAAGGTCTGTTTGCCTCAGTGTAAGAGCACTATTTCCTACTTGTACATTATCTTGTACAAATGAGAAACAGATCTTTTTCTGATTGAGCATACCCATTCTTGACAGACCTGTGGTATCAGGTGTTTGGATAGCTAATATGGCTTCCTGCCATCTGAAATTATTTTTCTTACTGTGCCTTTCCCAAATAATCTCCTCTTAAAGGAACTCCTTAGTCTTTTGCTTTTGGACTTTGTGTTTTTTTTCTTTGTGTTGAGTTGGAGGATTTTCTGTCATCTCCTCTGCAGCAAGAAAGGACTGAGAGGACAATGTTTCCCAGCAATAGGTGGGAAGTCATCAAGAAGCATGTCACCTATCCTCTTATATTGGCTAATAGTGAGTTAGTGGAGTGAACACAGCAAATGCACGTCAAAACCTTGTTGCATATCTTCCTTTGAACTGTAACAGAGCTTCTTACTGTTTCTGAGAAGAATGTTTCATGTGATCATTGCATGCAAAATAGTTCTAACGAGAGTAGTTTTATGGCATTTTTTAATTAATGGGAAATTTTTTTTTTTTGTTTTTTCTTTAATTTGAACTGTAATTTTTTTTAACTGTAGTTACTAGAGTTGGATGTTATTTGTTTAAATCAGTGGATGTTAGGTGATCTAAAATGTGTTAATTGTTCAAATAAGCAAACAAGCAAGAGCTTTTCCAGTATAGCCCCTTTACCGCCTTCTCCTGCCAGGTTCCTGCTTCTAAATATAATTTTCCTGCCAGGAAGACTGTGAGCACATAGGTTTAAACCAAAGGATTTTACACAAAACCATTTCAGAAACCTCAAAAGCAAAGATGATACTATTGAGGCAACCTTTACCATGTAATGATATTTAGGATTACAATTATTAAACCCAAAAGTGGCTAAGATGGTGACACGGTGTCCTAGAATTGCTAGATGCTGTTAACGTTAAATGAATACCTCCAAAAATAAGTCAAAACGTTTAATAAAAGAAGCCAAACCAATGACACAAAATGCATCTTGTGTACAGGTTGGTCTCCTGCTTTTTGAAATATATAATAAATATGTAATTTCTGAAAGTGTTTCACCACTTCAGTGTTTACAATCTGTTGAAGTGGTTGACTACACAACTGTATTGCAAATAGTAAAACGGCAAAATATACTTAAGAATGAATTCCTAACAAGCAAAGGAGAAGAGTTTCAAAAAGGTAAATAAATATTGGGAGTTTTTTCAAAATTTGTTTACTACTGGGGAACCATTCACCTATTGTTCTGAACTGTATAATGATTTGTGTGTGAATAATGAATCCCACAAAGAGCTCCTTAATTTTTCTTGAACTGTTTAGCTTGCACTGAAGCAGCAGTCTTACTTACACCTGTGTTGTTGTGTCCTGTGAACTCAGATATAAACTTGTAGGCAGATATGCAAATACCTTATTACATTAAATACCTTATTAAAATAAGAATATGAGAAAGGAGATTACGTATTGTAGCATTATAAAAGAAGTGTCTGTTTTTAAAGTAAGAACCTCTGTGTAGACTTGTCTGAAGAATGCATTGCTGTCTAGTTTGAACTGGTGCTGGCTTTAAGTGGGCTTTTTCCCTACCTTATTCTAAATAATCACTATTTTTAATGATGTTGAATGTATCAATGGAATGTACAATATGTGGATAGGACAGAATTGATATTATGCAAATTAGGGTAGCAATAACTAAGTTAATATGCACAGTCTAAATACTCACTGTGGCCCACGTGTTACTGTTAATCTAAGCTGTAGTGATTTAAAGAAAATAATCCAAATTAAAAAAAAAAAAGAAAAAAAGGAAATAAATCCAGACACAAGCAACAACAAAAGAAAAAGCAAAACCTGTCAGTGGAGGTGGTTAGAAAAGAAATTTTGTTGCCTCCTCACTCAGGTCCAGCAGAAGTCTCTCCATGGTGTGTGTAGCAAAACAGAGAAACAGCCTGACTTAGCAAGATTCTTCTAATGAAGCACAATTTTAATTCTGAATAAGCAATAATACTTTGCCAACAGTATAAGGTTTGCTTTGAACAAATTTCGAGCACTTTGAGAGTGCTATTTTGAGCAGGCAGTAAGAATCGTTCAAAATTAAGTCAGTGAGAAACCAAAGGGAATTGTATTTCAGTGTTTGTCTTGTTAGCTGTAGCTTTCGGTTCATTATATTTGGTTCCACACCTTGGGTAGTTCTTAAGATTGGAAAGTGTGCATAAAATAGGAGAAAGAAAAATTTTAACCTTCATAGCCTCAGAGAGACAAACAGAAGGACATTTCTTGAGAGAAATTCATTAGTCTGCAGTGGAGAAGCTCTACTGAAGTAATGTGTAGATGCTGTTGCTCAAAAGCATGGAAGTGGGTCTTTTGGCTGAATGGAGGTGGTTTTAGATGATTCCTGGTATACTACAAATAGTTTGTGTGATAGAGAGTCCCATGTGTGTATATGGGGAAAGGGAAGGGTTTTCAAACTTCTCTGCAGTCAGCGTTAGATTTCCTTAAATTATAGAATGGCTCTGTGAACATGCTCCTTAACATTTCTAGGTGTTTAATACTCTACCAACTGGACTATAAAAACAGATAAATAGGTGCTATAAAAGGAACAAAACAAAACACAAGAATAAGTGCAACTTAATTAATTTGCTAGCATTGTATTTGATTTCTTCTTTGAGCAAAGAGTAAAGCACACGTTAGTTTTACAAATGTGCGTTGTTTTCTTCCAGGATCTTGTCTTTGAATTTTCAGTATTTTGTGTAACGCGAGGTTTCTTTGTTTTGAAAAATGAGAGGATTTATACTTGAGTATATTTTAGTGTAATGGCATGAAGCATCAGGGTGGGTCAAGTTGGGTATTAGGAAAAAGTTTTTCACCAGAGAGTGGTGGGCATAGAACAGGTTCCCCAGGGCAGTGGTCACCTGCAGCTGCCAGAATTCAAGGAGCATTTGGACAATGCTCTCAGAGACATATGGTCTGATTTTTGGGTGGTTCTTTGTGGAGTCAGGAGATGATCCTTATGATCCTTTCCAGCTCGAGATATTCTATGATTTTATGTTTGTCAGAGAACATCTGAGTGTGAAGTGTTTTCGTTTGATTTAGGTGGTAACGAACAATAACATGAAATACTGAATTTGTGTAAGGCACCAACAGTGAAATGATTTATCAGTTATGATTTATTGTATATTTCTTCTTAGTTACTGATTGTCTAATGCTGAGAATACTCTTCATAAATTATTTCTAGCACTTGTGATTTTATGGCTGAAGATCATATTTTTTTTCTTTAAAAAACGATTCCAATTGTCTCAGTCATTAGGAGAATCATAGTAGTCACTGTCACTCGCCTGTGGTTAGTAATAAGAATCCTAAGCACACTACTTCAACTTGTATGAATTTGTGGGGCTTGACTTGTGGCTTCTGTGCTTTGATGACTGGCAGAACTACAGAAATTCTTTTGAAAAGTAGGTGGGGTCTTGGTTCCCCTTCAAATTGACTGCTAAACTGTTAATTAAGTGCAAGAACAAGCCTTAGAAATTATTTGCCATGCATTGTGTTAGAAAACAGCTGCAGCAGTTTAAGACGTTAATGCAACCCAAGATATTTGTTACTGCCCTTTTGCTGGAATTTATTGCTCCCCCAGCACAATCAGAAAATAGAAGGTGATCGTGTGCCTTGGCTGCATCAGGGTGAAGTTCAACAGCTTAGCTTAAACTGCTGATGAAAGTTGTTTTTAAGTGAAGTTGCCAGACTTTGTGCTGAAGTGGATGAGGTGCAAGTACATGTTACATTCCACCAGCTCTCCTTTGGCAGCAGTGATCTCCAGCAGAGGAATAGAACAGGCATTTGGGGGTGGTAAGTTTTTAAACTATCTCAGCAAGAGCTCCTAAATCTTGTCTGTTAACATGCTGAGATGACTGTTAATCAAACCTTTATTTAGTCAAAACTGTGGTGAAACAAAGGAATAGATTACTGTTTGTGTGTGACTGGAACGTGTTTTTGAAATGGAACCATTCCAAAGTCAGAAAATTGCAGATTCTGACTTATTTTCAGTCCTCAAATTCCTCTCCTTTAAATCACAAGGGTCTGATGAAATTTGAGGAAATAGCTCCTCTACTAATCAAATGTTTTTCTTTCTGTATTTTTTACTTTCAACCATAGTATAAAAACCGCATGGGGTGCAGCTTTGTTCCTTGGCGTTGGCAAGAGGTAGCGTTTTTGTAAGTGATTTGTAGTTTTGTCTTTAGCTGTATGCCAGCTCAAGAAATGAGGGTGTGCATGTGCCAGTTTTGTATAGTAAAATGTTTGGCAGATAAGTCAGATTAGGAATTCAGAGCACCTGCACCAAGTAAGTTTTTTGTCATTACTAACAGTGGTTTGAACCTTGACAATTATAGATGTGTCTTGTATAGATACAGATACAAAGAAGCTCAAAGCTTTTAATCACCTTGAAGTTAATAAGATAAATACTGCAATTTATTTTTTAAAAACATGTGAAATTCCTTTAGAAAATCCTTGTCATTTATGTTAGTCAACTTTTTGCTACAGTGTGCCTAAACACAGATCACTAACCTAGCCTTGTTTACATGATGGGATTTGGACCAATGTTTTGACGACCAATTAATTACCTATTGATTGCAAGATTTTTTTTCCTTGGCTTTAGTCAGAAGATTGGTATGACGAAATTAGGTCCTGTGAGGTCAGATTGCACTGTTTAGTGCTAAAACCCCTACTACCCCTTCACATGGATTTAGCAACCTTCCCTTTGATAACATCAGGCCAGGAGTCTAGTAAATCACAGATGTTGTCTACTAGATAAGATAATACAAATGTGATCAATTAAACTCAAGAGGAGTACATCAGCAGCTAATAAATTCACATCCTTTACCAGGCAATTCAATTACTAGTATTTGTTTGACATAAAGGTTTTATTTACAGAGGTAATCTTTAACATGTGCTGCTCATACATTCATGTAATCCAGTTTACGTACTGTTTCCTTCAAAATAGTGACATACATTCATTTAGCCATTCATTTTAACTTTAAAAATGCATTGCGTAAAAGTTGGAGTTTTAAAGAAAAAGATTATTTTATCTTTCATTGCAGACCTCTGCAATTTTCGTGCTTAAGTTATATGATTTTTTTTTGCCCTTTACGTAAGCAATTTGTTAATAGAAAGCTTTTAACAGATTTGTTTTCACTTTAGGGAAAAAAAGGAGTGTTTTTTTCTTTCTTTTCTGTGAAGTAAAATCAAAGCTGGCAGTGCTTTGACGTGAGGTTTTAATCTGTCACTAGTTTTTGGTTAATATCCAGGTGTAATGTAAGAGCTATGTAATGGAAAAGATATTCACACATTGCTAATGCACTTGTTACAGTTGCTGATAGGAAAGCTGACTACTGTAAGATTTATTTACCTCAGGCTTAAAGGAAGAGGCTGTTGTCACCTTCCACTGAATTATCTTCCCTTTTCTTTCCCTTCTATTTCTGTCCCTTCTCCTCCTCTAGTAAGTTTTTGTTGATTGCATGCATGAATATTTCACTTTGATGCTTTGAAAGTGCATGTCCTTGAAGAAGCCTGAGAATGAAAACAGATGCTGATCGTGATGCTTTCTGCTAGATAAGTTCCTGTTCTGCATAGGGCCTGAAAAGAAACGCGCTTTGTTCTAGCTTCTGTGCTGACATTTTGTATCATTCATTCTTCCTTTTCAACTACTGATCAATCTTTCCATTTTTTCTTCCCTTTCCTTTTTTCTTTCTTTCTTCTCCTTCATCTCTGTCCATTGTGTTGATACATGATTGAACAGCATGTTGTCAGGGCAGAAATAGTGAACTATCCTGAAGAAGATAACCAACATCACAACACTTCCAGCTGCCAGAGCAAAGTCTGCTCAATGCAGTAGTTCAGGTATTGATGTAGAAGTTTTTGTTTGTTTGTTTGTTTTTTGTTTTTTTTTTTTTTTCAATCTGCATTGGTTTTACATGAAATAACATCTATAGTAGATTCTCTTAGAAATGAGGTACTGATATAAATCAGTAAGCAGAAATAATATATATAGTATATTAATTTGAAGTCTTGTGTTCAATTATGAGGCATTTCTAATAACCCCTTAGTTCATAGAAACTTGGTAATACTTCATGTTATAGTATTAAGAGGAGCTTTCAGGGCTGTAAAGTTCAAAATATTACATTGCTGCCTCAAATGAAAGTGGGCGGAAAGCTGGTATCTCTTATTTCTCTCCCCATGTAGGAGAAACCAATAGTTCCATTAAATGCTTGATAAATAGAATGTGTAATATCTGTTAGATTTTTGTATTTTTGTATTTGTAGTACACAGAAGTTCTTTTTATGTTAATTCAGACTTTGTCTAGATGCATAGTTAAGCGCTTTTTTTTTTTTTTTTTTTTTTTTTTTTTTTTAAGGATGTTTGTATTTGAAATTTGCTTTGAATTCTGTCTGTATTTTCCTCTGAATAGCTTAAAGAGGCAAAGGTGAGCTACCTGCAATTTCTGGTTAAGATAGGCAGTTATTCTGAAAGAATGCATACCACAGTGTTTGTAAAATTCTCTTTTATAATTTACATGCAGAACAATTCTTGAGGAGAAAAAAAATGCATTTACTGATTTTTTTGCATTGCTGCTTTTTATTAGCTCTGTAAAATTGTCAAGAAAACTTACCAAGGCACTTCCCTCTGCTTAGTATGAGTCAACTTATTTAGACTGAGAAAATAACACCTGATCAGACTTACTGTAAGATGCTGAAGAAAACTGAACTGTGTCTGTTTTGCACAATCTCTTTATTTTTCCCTCTATGTTTCATAGTAAATTATCTGTTGAGTTGTTTGCCAGCATCAGTATTGTATTTTGATTCTGATTATTGCTGTGTTTTTTCTTTTGTGACAGAGAGTGGTGAAAGCAGATATTGTCAACTACAGTCAGGAGCCTGTGACAAGAAGCGTTAATCCTCCTAGAAGCTCAATGTGTGCAGTTCAATGACTGTATTATTCTTCTCTGTTTTGATACTTTTGGCTGTCCTACTTTGACACAGACTCTAGGATTGCCAGGAGCTTTTAACAGTCACCATCGCTACAATGCAATTACAAGTTTCAAAAACATGTTGCACCGTTCAGAAGCAGCAAGCAGTTATTTTTGACTGGCTGAAAATGAAATGTTAAGACCACACACTTTGAAAAATAAAAATCTACATTCTTCTAAATTATATTTCAGTAAATCAGTAGAACTGTGTTTGTTTTTTTCCTATCTATTTGACTGATGCTGGAATGAAAATGAATGAAGAAGTATGATTATGGAAGTTTTGCCAAAGCATTTCTTTTTCCATTTTTTTTTTTTTTTTTTTCCTCCTGTGATCTAAACTAGCATTCAGCAACTTCTTGAATAGGGATAACTTGAAAAGTATTCCGTAAATGTATATACATAATGCAAAGTGTATAAATTGTATCCAGGAAGAATCAGTGGTTGAAATAAAGCTGTAATATAAAAGTAATTACTTTTCTGAAGTCTCAAGTTGAAGTTGCCTTCATGGATGCTCTGAAAAAAAGCTCACGTTTTGTGTATTTTTATTCCCACATCAGTATTACTTCTTGTAGTAGTAGATATGCTCATAACTCTACATGAATATGGATGAACCTCACTTGGCTGTTTGGGCTGTAAATGTTGAGTGATATATTCAACGTGCGTTAGAAACTGTTGATAGATCAATTAGGATCAGTCATTTTTATTAACTGAGTGACTTATTTTTGGACTGATACTATCTTATTTCTATTTAAGAGTTTAAAAAAAAAAAAACAAAAACAAATAAAAAGCAGTGTCCTCTGTGATCATCATATTTCTCCTCTGTTCCTTTTCTAGCAGTCTCTTTCAGACATACAGTTCTCTCATGCCACATCTAAGGTAAGATGAGGAAAAAAATTAAGCCAACCTAATTCCAAGTTAGAAGGCTTTTCCTTTTTCAACTCTACAGTGCATTTTCTTATGAAGTATGACAAAACATTTGGACATTTAGAAAATTGATGAGGTTGAGCAAAGGAAGCTTGTAATTTCAAATGGAAAAAGTGACAAGGTCTTTCAATTAAGGTATTCCTATAGAGCTGCTGAAGAAAGAGTTTAAAATTTAAAACAAATATGTTTAAGAAATTCCAAGTGGTGAGAATCATAAAATGGTTTGCATTGGAAGGGACCTTTAAGATCATCTAGTTCCATGGTATAGGCAGGGACACCTCACTCTAGACCAGGTTGCTCAAGCCCCATCCAGCCTGGCCTTCAATACCTTCAAGGAGGGAGCATCCACAACCTCTTTAGGTTAGATATTAGGAGGAAGTTTTTCACACAGAGGGTGGTGATGCACTGGAACAGGTTGCCCAAGGAGGTTGTGGATGCCCCATCCCTGGAGGCATTCAAGGCCAGGCTGGATGTGGCTCTGGGCAGCCTGGTCTGGTGGTTGGTGACCCTGCACATATCAGGAGGGTTGAAACTGGATGATCATTGTGGTCCTTTTCAACCCAGACCATTCTATGATTCTGTTCCATTGTTTCACTGCCCTCACTGTAAATAATTTCTTTCTAATATCTAGTCTAAATCTACGCTCTTCTATTGCAGAGCTGTTTCCCTTTGTCTTGTTGCTATATGCCTTTATAAAAAATCCCTCCCCAGCTTTCCTGTAGGCCCTTTCAGGTAATGAAAAGGCACTATAAGGTCCGCCCCCCACCCGAGTCTTCTCATAGAATGTGCTATTTGATATTATTTTAGTATATTCAAAGTTAATTGGAAAGTTAAGTTTATTTTTGAACTGTTCTGTGTGCAATTTGATGTGTAGTTTTATAACTTAATGATAATGACTTAGCGTTGTGATATTTTAGCATTGAAACATGGGGAATTTTCTGAAACAAGCTGAATTGCTGAGAAAGATTCAACAGTAGGTGTAAATGTGAATTTCCAGTGAATTATTTATTCTAGGGTTACCATCTGTGTTCTTCCTTCTATCCTATGGAGCTCATGTTTCACTGCATGGTGCTTAACTGTAAGGTAAAAGGCAAACTGAAAGGTGAACTTATCTTTTACTTATCGATGGATGAGTACATCTGCCTCACAGTCATTCTGAAGTAGCTGATGAATCATACTTGTACTCTTCAAAGCATCTGGTAAAGTGTTTTTTGTTTTTTTTTTTTTTTGAATCCTTGGATATTTTTCTTCTTGGTGTGCCTGTGTCCATACCTCTGCCCATATACTCAATTATCAAACATGTAAATTCACCCTCTCTCTGAGATCTCACTGGAACATCAAGATCTCAACATTTCTCCAGGACTTACATGTCAACTTCATAGTCCTGCTTCCCAACAAACATGTTGTATGGTCATAAAATGTGAATATTTTTGGCATTTCAAAAAAATTTCCCCACACTTTATAATAAGTTTAAGTCAAATTTTGTGAAAAATGACAGAAATAAGGTGCCCATCAGTTTGTATTGAAGGCCTATCTTCCTAAAGATGTTTGGTACTTAGCTGGCAATGATCCTTCATTCTTTTCATTTTGTTGGTGTTGATGTTGAGGAATCTCTGTCTGCAAGAGCAAAAGAAGCAAATGTGAAAGAAGTTGTTTGCTCCCAGGATGCTTTTGGCATGCAGGTTTAGATGGTGGGAAGATTCACATCTCTAAACTTATGCCTTCTGATGAAAGCTGCCTGTTGTGTAAGTGGTAGCATTTACCTGAGATAACTAATTACATTAAAAGTAATGTGGCAGGCCTGTAACAAGAAATAGTGGAAGAATATAGGTCTACTGAAAATTTTTTGCAATGTAAACCGAGCCATTCAAACTTTTGAGGTGCAGAAAATGAACGTGACAAACCCCTAGCAATATTGATTTTAAAAAAAAGTGTGCTTCTCTTAAAAACTTTTCATAGTTCAGCTTTTCAGAAGAGAATGCTTTCTTATGACTTGTTAGGGAAAGCTCATTATTACCTGAACAATCAAAAACTTCTGATTTTATGTACATTTGGAGTAACCTGCTTTGTGAAAGGTCTGATGCATCCTTGTCCAAGCTATTTTACCAGTGGATTTTTCTGTCTATTTGTGAGCTTTTATTCTCAGTGTATTTTTCTAGGTGTCTTTGACTTGCACATCCGTCTGTGTTTTCTTCCCATTGATCTCTTCACCATTCTTCATATTTCAGTCCTACTTCCTCTGAATGTGCTTGTTTACATTTACGAGACTTTCTCATTCTTCCTCCCTAACATCTATGTATATTATTTAGGCTAACCACGACTCTTGTGTCTACTCTGCCCCCAGCCCCTCCTTTTGCTGCCCCTCTTAACCTCTTCTAAATTTCTGTTTTGTATACTGACTTCCACTCTCCCTGCCTTTTCCCTACCTTAGCCATCCCATTTAGATCCATTACCTGTCCACATTTTAATCCTTACAAATGAGCTTTGCTCTTTTTGTTCAGCCTTTGGGACCCCACCCAAGCCGTTGGATTCCAGCTGCAGTGTAAATCCCGGGGCTGTGGTAGCTGCCTTTGAAGTCTTGCAGCAGCTGTTGGTGGAGATTCGGGGTGCTTTTGCCATCTGTATGGTCTGTGTTCCACTGGGCTGACCAGAAAGGTCAGAGATAATTCCGAGGATTAAGTGATGTGGAGAGAAGGAGTCGCCTGTTTGGCAGAGAAGGCAAGGGCTATCTGTAGTCTGATAGGGAGGAACAGACTGAATGGGAAAGGTGTGCAGCAGAGAAGCAGGCAGCCAGCACCCTATATCAAGTCTCTTGCAAGTAACACTGCACTGCTGGCCCCCAAAGTGCTCACACACCTGGCTTAACTGTGTACCATATTAATGAGCTTAAAAATTGCTTGGAAGGTGAGAATTGGTTGAGAGTAATTCAACAAACAGCAATGAGGTTAAATAATGTAGCACTCTACCCAAGTGAGGTGACATGTGCTTAATGTCCACTGACATAAGGGGGTGGGGGGCAAGCATGCTCTCTCCTGGAGCTGAGGCCAGATGAAGGGAAGAAACTTCTTCAGGCCCTGATCTTACACAGATGCACACTGATGAAGTGATCTGCCTGCTCAGAACTGTTGTAAGGAATCAGTGCAGTAACAGCTGTATAGCTAAAAGCTGTGTTTGAGTTGAACTCACTGCTATGATCAGCATCATCTTTTGTGTGATTGTGCGCTCGATTATCAGCACTTTCAAAACTTGCATTTGAAATGTTATTTGTATGCAACTTTCTTTTGTGGTTCTAAGATTTGGTGGGCCCAACTTTCTTTTTCATAAAGAGCAGCACAATGCTGTTTTCCCTTATGACCAAATTGTGATTGTCGGAACCTGAGATGAGTCCATGAGCTCCTCCCAGTGTTTGGTTCTTTTGACAGTTCATACGAGATATGAAAACACATGGGTTTCTTTGTAATTGAGCTTTCTTTTTTAAAGCCTTAAAGAACAAATACAAGGTCAAAATGACATGAAATGTGTTCTTTTGAGTAATTTGGAAATTGTTGATGCTATGAAATATATAAAATCATGTTTTTTTCTATTAATCTCTACCTTACGTTAGAAATTTTTTTTTTTTTTTTTTTTTTTTTTTTTTTTTTTTTTTTTTTTTCCACAAACGAGCTTTCTAACCTTTGTTTTAAGATGAATGTGACCTGTTCATAGAAGTTGTAGTACAGAGTACTCGTCAGAAGGTGCCCCTATTGCATGCGTTGATCTGAGACCCAACACAGGGTTGCTGAACAAGGGGAACAAGTGGCATTGACTGAGTCACCATGTACTTTGTCTTGGGCAGGTCACTAACCTGAGCTGGTGCAGCAGCTGCAGCTGACTGGAAACAGGAAAATCTCCCATAATTTGGTGTCTTTAACTCTTTGGAAGTGCATCTTGGTATATCTGACTGGAACTGTGCTGTTCTATTTATCTTTTGTCATTGACAGAGGGCTAAATTGCTGTTCCTTAACATAATTTACAGTTATGTAGTAATGGGAAATTTTCTGTGAGGGGAATTTAATTTCTTAGAGCACTTGTATTTATTTCTGATGGTAGATAAAGAATTGGTACGATGGTCAGGATGGAGAAGTACTTAAAGCAGCAGTGACTTTCATAGAAATGATGTTTACAATGCTGACATCTGGAATTTTAGCATTATTTCCCAAGCAAAGATGGTATTCTACAGTGCTATACTTGCATTCTTTCTCTTAGTTCAAGTACTGCTGCTTAACATATCCATCTGATTTCTTTAGGCCGTCTTTATTTAAAAACAACTCATAACCACTTAAAATGTCAAAGCAGCTGAATGCTGCTGAAAAGAAGCAGCCAAAACTTATCTGTGTTTGTGTAGGGGTAATGGCATACATCTGAGATTGAAACACCAGGCCAGATAATTATCTGTAGGAAACAAATTTATTCTCTGATTTCAGTTACTATGAATAGAATGTGATTAGAATTTAATGTGCTGCAGTTTTATTTGCAAAATACACAGGTCCTGTATAAAACCTCTTTTTATAATGTACTCTCCAGAAGCCTTGGGGATCCCTGTTTAACTTGCAAATGCAGAAGTTTGATCTTCCCCAAATAGAAGATAGTGAAGCTCCTGAGTTCCACGAACTGATTTCTATTTTCAGCTCCCCATAGAGAGCTGACTGTTCAGCCAATTTAAACTTTTTTCTACTCCACTTCATCTTCATTCATTTTGGCACTGACTGAGCTTTTGAACTGGAAAATTTCCAGTTAGCTAATTGGCCTTTTGCCTTGTTTTATGTGGGAGTGATGTCAAGTGCTGAAATAACCAATTGACTGAAAGCAATCTTGTTTCAAAGGTTGGTTAGAACCAAACCTAAGAAGGTACCAATTTCAGGTTTGTTTTGTATCTAACCACTACACTGAGTTCCTTATTCTGGTGGACAGGCCTCTGAGAAGAATATAGATTTGAGGTCAAGAGCTGGTGTTTGCTCAGAGACCACATTTAGAGCCCTGAATTCTAGGGGAAATAGCTTAGGAAGCCAGATCTTTTTTTAATTTCACTTTTAAGACTTTTCTCTATATCTGTGCTCTACTATCATGTTGACAGCCAACGTTTCTATAAAGATAGGACTTAAGTCCCTGCTTAAAATACAAATTGTGTTAATTGTACATTTTTCAAGATTCTTTTTTCTTTTGAAGATGATTTGACTGAACAGCTTATGTTGTGTGACACCTTCACCTGGCATAGGTGAAGGTGTCTGGTGCTTACTAATGGTCAACTGTGTTAATTACAATCTGCTGAGTATCCTGTACTCAGCTTTCTACTTTCTGCTTTATTTTTTAAAAAAGAATGATTATAAATAACAGATAAGATCTCAGATGGATTTTAACTAGTTTCTCCCTCGGAAAAATGGATCATGCAAACTGCTTTAGGCAAACATTTTTTCTTTGCCAGCTAAACTCCATTTCTGTCTGTTCCGGGGCTGATCCATGCCAGGTAGCTTGCAAGATCATGACCTACTAATCCTTTTTGATTTCTGGTGAGCTTTTAAAAACAAAGTAGACCAAGAAACATCAAAGGAGGATTTGAAAGACACACACTGTGCCCTGAGAAGTAAATGTTGCTTTGGAAAGCATTCTCTCTTCACAGAGAGCTGAAGGCTGTGGTTCAGTACTATTCACCAAAAGCACTTAAGCATATGCTCAAAATTAAGCACATATTTAAGTTCCCTTGAAGTCTACAACATTTAAGTATGCACTTGAAGTTAAATACATTCTGGCATACTTTGCTGACACAGAAATTCTGACTCCATTAAGTGCCATTCATTGAAGTGAATGCCTTTGAAACTAAGGTTCATTCACGAATTTCAGTGTTGTTTCTGAAATTTGCTATCCATTGTGAAGGGTGTAAATGAAAGCCACACCCAAGTTCAAAAGAAAACAAAAATAAAAAAGGTATTTTTAGATACTCATTTGCCTTTCTGATGCTTCCTCCTATCATGAATGATACAGCATGTTGAGAGGGGGAAAGAGGAAAAAATATGAATTGAGGTGTAGTTCAGCTGTATGACCAAAGTGTTTACTTGTTACTGGGTGAGTTGCCATTTTTGGAACAACCATTCTTCAGATCAGTAACGAATCAAAGAGAGAAGAGAATCTGGAGATGCTGGGTTAGGCGTGTCCCACTAAAATCGGAGTACTGGACCCGTAGTGCAGCAAAACTTATCAAGCTCCCCTTTGTAGCATCTGACGTGGAAATAAAGAAGAACCAGTACTTCTTGCTCAGATTTCGGGAGGTATTTGATCATCTTTGAAAAAATGAAGTGTGATTTCTGGATATATTCCAGAATTTGTCGGCAAATGGTGAGGCAATGTTTAACTGCATAATGGAAACTCGAAAGAAATTTTGACATCCCACTCATCAATCCAATTGCTTTTTTATCTCCCCACTGTCTTGGAAAGACAGCAAAGTGTAAACCAACATTTGGCACAAATGGGCTGCCTGTGCCATTTAGCAGCAATTTGCATGTAATTGGTAACAATTATAACAGACAACTCATTTATAACAGCAAGTGAGCTCACAACCTAGCATAAACTGCAAGAAAATGAATCGTATCCCACCAGTAATCACACACTGATGTAAGAAAGGAAATGGAAGTCGTTCGGTTTAACCTCTTTTCTGGTTTTATCATACAAAAATGGATAAGAAAGCCATAGCGATTCTGATTTGATAACTGCTGACTTTGGCTGGTTCTGGAGATGAGGAAATTCCGGGTGAGTCATTTGCAGTGCAAATCCAGTTCCTTAAAGCAGTTACATATACTTATCTGACACCTGTGATGTTATATAATTCGTAACAGTCTGCTTTTTGCTGCTATCTGTGCATGTACTACAAAAGAATGCATTTGAGTTCATACAGTTTGGCCCCATTAGGAGAGTTTAGTTAAAATAGAAATAGGGGAAAAAGTCAAAGTGATGGACTCAAGGAAAATGCAACGGTATCAAAATGAAGGTGTTTTTGTGCACTTTTGCTCATTTCTGTACTGTGTGTACAAATCACACACATGAAAGAAGGTTGAGTTCAGGGTCTGTGCAGAGCCTTTTGCATCATGCACGTCCTACACAGATAAGAGGAGAAGGCATGAGGAAAGGCAGAAAGATGTGACAGGATCTGCACAAGAACTGGCTGTTGGCTCTGCATTTCTTTATGGGATAAAGTCCGATAACTGGTTTTGTACACATTTTCTGATGCATCAAAGTGATAAATTATTATGCACATGAGCCTCCATTTTTCAGTGAATATTGTTAGGGCAAATTTTATGGCTTTTCTGAATGAAACTTTGGGTTTATACATCAGATGTAGAAAAACTGTCTCCTGTGTATTTGGCAATTTCAGTCATCCTGAACACACCATGCTTCTGCATTGCTCTATTGAAGGCATGTAATTGCAGAAGAGTTGTTAGCAATAACTTATATTTACAGAGTCATCTTTGCTTGTTTGTTTTTATTTTCTTAAAGCTAGTGTTTAGTGTGAAATCTTTGGCTTTATTTTGAACTGCTGGTCATCTCAGCTACTATTTGTTGGGTTTTTTTTTTTTTTTTTTTTTTGAATGAACACAAGTGAGATTCATTTTCTTTTGAGTTTGATTTTTCTACTCAGTTCTATTAAGCAGGTAACGTATAACTGAATATTTTTGCATCCTTATCTTCCATTTAACCATGAGAGCTCCAATATGCACCCCTTAGTGGAAAGATAGGTTTCAGGTCTGACACATCCCTGTCTTGACATACACTTGCAAGTTCATGAATACCTCCCAAAGTTCCTTCTAAACATGATTGACTTTTCTTGCTGTGGCTTCCAGTGAGACATTATGTTGCTTACACACATCCATGTGGCTGTGTGTATAAGTATACATATAAACATGCATCCACTTGTACTCATACCTGTGCCTTGGTGTTAGCAGATTTTTAGAGGGATGTGTTTTAACCCCAGTATTTCAGTACTGCTAAAAGCATGTATTAGATTAGATTATGTATTAGGCTAAAACTTGGAAATACCTACAATTATTATTATATTAAAAAAGTGTTTTATTAAATATGGCTGACTCTATGCTATGTTGACTCTATCAATACAATAACTTATGCACCACCAAGGAATGCTTCTGAGCAATGGTGCAGTGCTGCTTTCGCTGTTGTGATGTAGAAATGGCATGCTTGCTTACGGCTCATCTAATTACATGGTGCAAGAAGAGCTGTTCTCTGCAGTTCCTCTCCTGGATCAAAAACTTTTGTTTTAGGAATGCATATTCTGATGACCTCACCTCAATTGGCTGCCATAGTAGGCAGGAGTCAAGGGCCTAATGTGGACATGGGAAGATGGTAATGTGGGGTATGGTGCAACTTTAGGGTGGAAATGAGAAGGGACATTGATTTTGCTAATTAAAATTACTCATTGGACTCTTGTAAATATTGGGTAGTGTTTCTGTTTAACATGTCTTCCACCTTCTCCAGATGGAAACCAAATGAGGCTTCCTACATTCTCACAAGAAACTACGGAGAGGCTGTCTTCAAGTTCCTGCTGTTCTGGATGCTGTGTCCATATATAAGTGATGATGTGACAGAGTCACAGAATTGTAGGGGATAGAAGGGACTTCTAGAGATCTTGTAGTCCAACACCCCTGCCAGTGTGGCTCCCTAGACCATGTTGCATAGGTAGGCATCCAGGCAGGTCTTGAATGTCTCCAGAGAAGGAGACTCCATAACCTCACTGGGTAGGCCTGTTTCAATGCTCCTTCATCCTTACTATGAAGAAGTTCTTATGCACATCTGTGTGTAACTTCCTGTGCTTCACTTTGTGGCCGTTTCCCCTTTTGCCTATTGTCACGCACCGCTGAGAAGAGTCTGGCCTCATCCTTTTGCCTCCTGCACCTTAGATATTGATAGACATTGATCAGATCCCCTCTGAGTCTTCTTTTCTCAAGGCTGAACAGACCCAAGTTGCTCAACCTTTCCTCATGGGAGAGGTGGACTCGATGATGTCTGGAGGTCCCTTCCAACCCCTACAATTCTGTGCTTCAGGCTCTTTATCACCTTCGTGGCCCACCACTGGACTCTTTCCAGGAAATCCCTTTTTTGTACCGGGAGGCCCAGAACTGGGCACAGTACTCCAGGTGAGGCCTCAACATCAGATATTCACCATCAACATCAGATGTCCATTGTGAAGGTAATCATGACTGCCCAACAACGAAAAGCTAACTGGTGGTGTTACAAACATCTTCCATGTAGGGGCCCAGAGCTGAGTTGCATGGCTTTCTGTTTTATTGGCACTGCCTGGACCATCCCTGCTGAATGCAGAGAACATGTTAGCTACACAGGTCTATCTGTGCCCCTGACGAGAAAATGTCCCTTCCTATGATTAACAGTGGCATCTAGTCAGGTACTGTATCTGTTGTATGTTGAGATTATGAGGTTTCTTTTCCTTCAAACCCAGATTAATACTTCACAATCCAAGGAGACAACTGGAAATAGTATGAAGTGGGTTTGCATTATTCACTAGGAGAATGCCCATTTTAGAAAGTGCTAAGACTGTGAGCAGTACGATGAATTATGGCAGAAGGGGGAGGCTCCTTGACTCAAGGGTGTTTCCGCTCTAAGGCTTCAGAAGATTTGCTAAATTTTAATAAAAAATAGATTCATAAAGGACTGAAGGTTTATCCACACAGCTATGCAGTACTCAGTCTGCTACCCAAATGGAGTCAGGAGATGGGTTTCATATAGTTAGACTTTTGCCCTTATTGACTAATTGGTTGCCATTTACACTCACAGGGTCATTGACCTTTCAATTTGTAATTTATGAGAGAGTCTTAAATCTGATGATACTTCAAAATATTGTAGATCTTATTCTTTATCCAGAACAGCTGAATAAATGTTGTAAAAAGTCACTGGGATTTGATAAAGCTGAAATAAACCCCAGCATATTATTTTTGTCATTGTGCTGCCGATTTTAATTTTTATTTAACTTCAGACATTTCACTTGGTCTTAAAGTTGCAAGTAGGAAAAACGTATCCAGATTGAAAAGGTATCTGCACTGCACTATGCATATATATTTGGTTGATGAGAATCTGCAGAGGGAGATGCAGAGATGCCCAAATCTTGAAAGGAGCATCTATCTTGAAAGGAGCTTGTGACCAACCACTCCATCAAAACCAGTTGTTCCTCAGCGTACAGGCTTGTGCTGATCTGACTACCAAATGTCAGTGTATGGAAAGTTCCAATACCTTTTTTTTCGGTTGCTTCCGTGAATGCATTGCCCCTTCCTCTTGCTGTTGCCCTTATGCAGTGGGGGTTGGACAAAGTGGCTTTTATTGGCGTTTTCCAACTCAAATTATTCCATGATTCTATGAAATTTAATTTTAAGTTTGTTTAAATCTAAGTTCAATCTGTAAGTGTAATTTCTTGTAACTGTTATTTTTACAAAAGCTCACATTTATGAAGACAGCAAGAGTTAACTCAGAGTGGGTAATGTGTTTTGCTTTTGTTTCTTGCATCTTTCTTTCTTCAGCAAATATTGCTGGGAAATGGACCTTTAGTGGTGCAGAGTGAGGGCCGCTTACACTGCAGGTGGACTTTGCAAGTGAATTTTTCTTGCTCCTCCAGGAGACAATTTTACCACCATGTAAGAGTGTGTATATATATGTAAATATATGTAGAATATAAGAATATATATATATGTATTTAATGAGTTCCTGTTCCCTACAAATTGTTATTTTTTTTTGTAAAAAAAGTCAGCAGAGCTGCTGCAATTTCTTCAGTGATCTGTCGTGTTATATTATCCCTTCCAGTTCCCTACTTTCAGTTCAAAAAAGCTTTGCAGGAACATGAGAGGAATTTTGTCAGCAGGGGTTCAAGGCAGTTGGGAGAAAAATTTGAAGTTCTTGTCTGGCCAGAGTTACATCTTGGATGGAAACCTTGCTGTCTAGGTGTGGCTCCAACCAAGAGTAGTTGAGGAATTGGGTGGCTGAGGGTGTGAGAAATGGGAAGGCGGCCGCCAGCCAAAGGGATGGGGACCAAGAAGAGGATAGAGATGGGGTGCAGTGAGGGTGTGTGTGGCGAGCACTTGGTTACCAGAGCAATGTACAACACCAAACAGCCCGCCAGGAAATGAGTTCTGCCCTCACAGTAAGGTTTTCATTTGGGTGTAGTAAATAGAGGAATGTGCCGCGCCTTTCTCAGAGCAATATCTGAGGGAGGGTATCATATGTGTGTGCAAGCAGACAGCACTATGGGGAACAAGAGGCCCTGGCATTTTGCTGACTCCTTGGTGTTTTCCTTTGGAGCCTTAATGTTCTTCCATATGGCTTTTTTGAATATAATATATATGGAATATAATATGCATGTACAAATAATTATACTGGGGTGGAGCCAAGGCTGCAAGGCAACATTTAGTAGAGTTTAAAGCCAATTGTCTTGCATCTTAATTAAGTTTTCAGATAGATCAAACTAGCAACGTTGTAAAAAGGGACATTTTCAGTTTCTTAAGTATATCACAGAATCACATCCCTCAAGATTATTCCAAGTTACCGCAAATGGATTTTTTTGAGGATTTGTTCGTGTTCTTAATGTTCAATCAGTAATCTGTGAAAATTCATTTTAGTCTGTGGGATTTTTCTTATACTGGTTGCTACAAATTATCCATGTTATATGATCATTCCTTGGTTTTGCACATTATTCTTTTTGTTTCCTTATGGAAAGCTTAAGATTGAAAAATGTGCTATCTTGTTCTCTGCTTCCAAGTTGCTTAAGGAATTGTAACAGTTATTTCTATATTGTGAAATAAGGCTTTATTTTTCCTGTAAATGCAAAACTTGTATCCATGCTGTGCAAGGGATGGCTCTCCATTCTTCTGTAGTCCCACTGTCTGGCTCCTTGAAAGCAAGTCTGAGCTCAAGTGTGATCCAAGGCCTAAGGAGCAAGCAGGGCACAAATACCAGTGCAGTGAATCACCAGAAGACATAATCCACGTGGGAACAGTATTTGCAAGTAAAGTTTGGTGTGTGAGACTAGGACTATGAGACATAGTTTCATAGGACTATGAAATAAAAGATGTGGAAATGTTCTGCGATTATCTGACGAGTGAGTAAAATTGCCAATAGTCACTACCAGTTAAGCTTGGAGTTAGTTAGTCATAGCAGGCTGAGGGGTAAAAAAAAAAAACACTCAAGTACCAATACGAAATGCCAAAAATAACTGCAGATAAAACAGAATGTTTCTTTTCTTTCTTTTTTTTTTTTTTTTTAGTCTCTCTGGCCTCCTTGCCCCTTCCCATCTGGTACTAATTTTGATTTTATTTTATTTTAAATAATCTTTAAGACATCAAGAGCATTAGGACTTTGCAGTTTTTGGAGCTCTGCTTTTCACATTTAAGTGAAAAGAGCCAAAAGAGCATACCTCTGGAGTATGTTCATGGTTCAGTAAGGAAGGGTTTTAGAAAAGTGTGAACCTTAGAATGTTTTCAATATTGACTTGATAAATGAAGTTGGAAAATGTTTGGGGGCAATTTTGTTCCCTCTTGAATTTTTTATCAGCCTTGAGGGTGATACTGCTGCCTCTGAGATGGATGGAGAGATGTATTTAGCAAACAAAGAATTCTTATATTGATGGAGAGATGCAAGTTTTATGCTTTCCTATTGCTGAAGTGACATCAACTTGTCTATGGAAAGATGTCATTAGAGAGCAGCAGCATCTCTCTGTACCAGGAAGAAGCTCTGGTTACCCCTACATATCATGCAAGAGCTCATCTGGGGCAGGAGCTCCTTCTGTGTGAGACCAATGGTTTGCCAGGTGCCTGCTGCCTGGGGGAGGATGACAGGGGCTCTTCAGCATGTAGTGCTGCTGGGAGCAAGAAGGTGGTCACATTCAGACCTGCTGTAGACTGCAGCACTGCATCTGCTGCCTGTTCTGATGATCAGAGGAAGGAAACAAGTTTACCTGTTCTTCCTGGGAGGTCCAGGCTACTCCAGAATGAAGGGTGTTCAGACTGTGTATCCAAAATACTTTTGGAGAGCTGACTGTAGATGTGCTGAGTACTGGTACCATGCTTACTGTGGTCATAAGTCTACTGGAGTCTTCCCCAAAACAATGCCATCTCCCCAGGTAAGATTTTGCTTCCATATCACGGTATTTGCACTTCTTAGTTTTAAGGGAAGGTGAGAAATCACAGGAGTGTCTCTGCTTTGAAAGCATGCTGTGACATCAGATGATGATAGTGGCCATCTGCTTTTCTGGAAATTTCACTACGTGAATTAAGTTGCAGTGGTGCAGGCTATGGACTTCTTTATATTAATAAAAGAAAATGTTTGAACAAGAGTAGTGTATGTATACATATATGTTTAACCTATTCTTTCTTTGCCATGGTTAAGAATGCTGCATCATTAATATTCTGTGTAGTAGATAGTTTTATGAGGAAGGGAGCTATTAGAAGTGTAAGATTTACAATTCCTTTGTCTAACTTTGTGAAACAATATTAATTTCTCAAGCTACTGCCTAAAACAAAACATGTCAGTGTTGATTTATACTCTTTGGTCAAATACTCACATAGAGTTTGATCCATCTGTTGGATTGTACAAATTTTTAGAAAGATTAATTGAAGCATGTAAATTATGTCTTGTGGAGGTTTCTCCTTGTCTAACTTTGTGTCTGTCAAATAGATAATTACACTGATTAAGTTTGTCAAAGAAAAGGAATTCTAACCAGATGTATGGATAAATGTTTTGTGCTGTTACAGCAATTAAAATGTAACAACTTCAGGAAGCATTGAATTTATTAGACTTTATAAAAAGGGGATATTTCAGTGAAACCACCCATGAGATTTTAAGGAACCAAAAATATTTAAGCTATTTGTTATGTTTCATTATGATAGTTTCATGTTTTTTCTAATTTTGTGTTTCTGTGAATTCATAAAGAAATACAGCGTTTTGAACAAAAATTGTTCACCTGTTTTTAGTAATTGTGTTCATTTGGGTAATGTCATACCTACTACAGGTCTGCGTGGAGTACTGCACTCAATATTTTATACAATTATGGTTTGAATTCTGTTTACTGAGATAGTAATAGAGTCATAGAATCATAGAATGATTTGGGTTGGAAGGGACCTTGAAGATGATCTAGTTCTACCCTCTGTCATAGGCAGGGCTGCCACCTACCAGCTCAGGTTGCCCAAAGGACATCTATCTTGGGCATGAATATCTCCAGGGATAAGGTGCTCACAGCTTCTCTGGGCAGCTGTATCAGTGCCTCACCAACCCCCCCCCTTGGGTACAGAATTCACAGAATCACACAAAATGGCCTGGGTTGGAAGGGACCTCAACGATCATGAAGCTCCAACCCCCCTGCCACATGCAGGGCCACCAACCTCCACATTTAATACTAGACCAGGTTGCCCATCCAATCTGGCCTTGAACACCTCCAGGGACGGGGCATCCACAGTCTCTCTGGGCAGCCTGTTCCAGCACCCCACCACTCTCATAGTAAAGAACTTCCCCCTTACAACCAACCTAAATCTTCCTTCCTTCAACTTAAAACCATTTCCCCCTGTTCTGTTATTATCTACCTTTCAAAGAGTTGACTCCCCTCTTGTTTATAGGCTCCCTTTAGGTACTGAAAGGCTGCAATGAGGTCACCCCACAGCCTTCTTTTCTCCAGGCTGAACAAGTCCAGCTCCCTCAGCCTGTCTTCGTAGGGGAGGTGCTCCAGTCTCCTGATCATCTTTGTGGCCCTCCTCTGGACCCTTTCCAACAGCTCCCTGTCTTTCTTGTACTGGGGGCTCCACACCTGGACACAGTACTCCAGATGGGGCCTCACAAGAGCAGAGTAGAGGGGGACAATCACCTCCCTGTCCCTGCTGGCCACCCTTCTTTTGATGGAGCCCAGGATACCATTTGCTTTCCGAGCTGCAAGAACACACTGCTGGCTCATGTTATGTTTTTCATCCATCAGGACCCCCAGTTCCTTCTCCACAGTGCTGCTCTCAAGGGCTGTTCCTTCTAGTCTGTATGGATGCCTGGGATTCCTCTGGCCTAAGTGCAAAACCTTGCACTTTGCTGTGTTGAACCTCATTAGATTTACTGGGGCCCACCTTTCCAGTCTGTTGAGGTCACTTTGGATGGCATCCCTTCCTTCCACAGTTCGCTCCCAACATCTAGCCTACATCTTTCCTCTAGTCCTTAACTAATAGCAGAATAGGAAACAATGGGACTCTCACAGACTATGGAAAGCAGGTGGGCCTGAGAGATACTTTGCACAAAGCCCAATCTGTAAAGACCAATCTCAACAAACATTTGCTGCAGAATGAAATCTGTTGCTGTGAGGTAATTCTCTTATCAGACAAATATGAAAGAGTTTTGGTTCCAAGTGGGGTTGGAGTAATCTGTGAGTTACAAAAACTGGAAACTTTTGTGCATAGTTTTGCCATCTACAGAGCTGTGCTGTGCAATTACAGCACAGATGCATTAAAGTATAGGACTGTAGTAGGCATGTGGAGACTGAGAACAAGGAATTTAATGTATAGGCTCTTGGAGATAAAGCCACTGTGAGAAATCCATTACTGCTGTGTGAGTTTTGCTTTTGGCTTCAGTGAGAGAAAATATCCTAAGCCCATTATTACATCTTGCTTCAATCAGTGATCATTAATTGAGCAGCGTAGGGTAGGAGTTGGGATTGCTCGTTTAAATGTTATTTTTTTGTGATAACTGGGAGCAGACCTTTTGCTTACTAATGGCAAGAATATATCTACGAAAGGATATCTAGTTCAAATATAAATGTAATAAAAAAGAAAAAAAGGTCACTGATGAATAGCAAAAAGGTGGGAGAATAAAATATACAATGGTGATCCACCGCCATCACATGCTCATAAATTCTTCATACTTTAATGTGAATAGTAACTCCACCTGTAACAATCTAATGATTAGTTGTAATCTATTTCCATCTTTTGTGTGCAGTTCATGTTTATTGAAACTTCATGTCAGGGATATATCTCATCCAATATTTATCTTATGTTTGTGTATGTGGGATAATCGTAATTCCTAACTATTATTTTATTATTACATATAATTTAGGACTCTGCACTCCACTTGATTGTAATTTGTGGTGTGCTGAAATTTAGTCTTGCTAAATAACCTCTCCACGATGAATTGCACAGTGCTGTTTCTGGATAGAAGAACAGAAGAATTGGAGTCAATTGGATTTTTACAGTAAACTTGAGAAAAGCTCAGCTTCTAGTAGAAGAGTAACTATGACTGCATTATTTCAATGTGGCAAACAGTACATTTAAGACAAATTAGTTATTTTTAGTCCTGTCTGTCACAAGGAATTCAACATGACAGCTGGCTGATGAGGCATAAATTGGCATTCTTTGGTGTAACTGAGACGGCCCTTCCCTTCTTCCAGTCTTTACAGTCCCTCTGCTAATCTGACAGCTCAACAAAGGTGACTGGTGTCTTTGGTTTTGAAAAAGAGTTCAGGTGATCTAAGCCCAACAGCTGTGTGTTTTCTCCCACGAACATCTGGCACTCATCATGGTATGTATTGTTGGATGTTTTGTTTTACATGTGCCAATATTGCCTTAAAGCTACTAGAAGGCCAAAGTTTATTTTGGCTGAGTAGTCAACTATTTAGTATACACAACAATTTTAAATCGCTCATTTCCCTCCAAGCTCCTACAGCTGTTTTGATAAGTTGTAAAACAAAGGAAAAAAAACCTAGACAAGACTGCAACTGTAAGATGGATTCTCTGGTGCATCTGCACTGGGCTTGCAGCTTGGGTGGCTGCAGGTCAGCTATAGAAAAGAAAAGGGATCATTTCGTGCTGGTATTCATCATTACTAGTAACTTAGGACAAATATTAATATTAGTGAAATCAAAGATCCTTGAGTCCTAAATGGGCTATAGTTACTTGTAATAAACTACTTAAAACATGATGAATAGCTTTAAGACTGTAGCCTCTTCAGCAATTATATGTCCATTAAATACATTTTTGGATCTTTTTGATCACCAGCATGGATTTTTCAAAGTTCAGTATATCAAGATGTATCCACTACAAGAGAACCTGTCAACTTTACCACTGGTTAAAACGTGGATGTTTTTCCTGAGAGTGCATATATATAAAAAAAAGGATGAATTGGAGGTAATATTTTATTATAATAGTTTCTAGTCTGTGTTCGACTGCAGTAAATTCTCTAGCGGGGCTACCAAAAGAAAAATCATGAAAATTGTGAAAACAAATAAGAATCTTCACAGAGATTTAATTCAGTCTAAATATGATTCCCAGGAGAAAAAAGATCAAATCACAGAAATTCTACTGGTGGGTCATCTAGGAGAAAGATTCCAGTCTGTTCCACAGAAGTTCACATTTAATGTCTTGGTAAGAATGTATTCAGTAGCTTGTAGTGGAAAATTCAGGTGGTATGTTCTCTTGTTTGCTTTCTCACATTTATCACAAATCACAGAGCTGCTCGATTCTGTGTGAGACACAAAATGGAAACAGTCCCTTGCTCATTGAGCTTAGTGCTCAAAGATGGAAAGAGAATATGCTTCGGGAAACTCACTGGAAGGATTAGTTTTCAAGTTGTATTTTTAGACAGAAGAAGATGGAATTAATTCAGAAATGAGTATGGCATCATATTTATCATAAACTCCAGTTGTGTTTCTCTGCTACCAGTGTGCCAAGCTGTCCATCGGACCAAACATTTCAAAGGCCCTACAGGACGTGCTGTCTTCATGTACAGTAAAGGACATAAAAGGTAATTCAGTGTAGTACAGAAGCCTGCTAGCAGTTAGATGTAGCAGGGAGAAATTAAAGTCATTTTTTATGGGAATCCTGTCCTTTCTGAGTGGATGTTCCATTAACTTTATGGCAATGTGGAAAAAGACACAGTCAGAAATAAACAAGCGGTGGGACAGCCTGGAGATACTGCTGTCTGGGAGAAGGCACAAGACAACTGCTAAGTGGTGCCTTGAAGGTAAAGACAAGCTTTGCTTTGCTTGGAAATGCTTCCCATAAGGGTGTTAGGAGAAAACAGTAGTGGGTGTTTGTGTAATAAAGGTTGGAAAGGAGAGGCATGGGAAAGTTGGGTGTGTTTTAAGTGTTTCTACATCGTACTTATACTTTCAAAGCTGTTATCCTGCCTCTTGGGTAAATAATATTTAGAAAATATTTATAACATATACAGTACACTTGATGTTTAGGTCTTACAGAGCCTAGAAAAAAAAAGGAAGTAGCAGTAGTGTTAACATAGTTCAATCCTTGTGTACTTAAATTGTAAACTCATGGAGGAAGAATTGTACAGGGATATGTTTGCGTAGTGCCTGATGCAGTGGGTGCCTGGCTTCTGTGTCCTATTATACTTCACATAGCAGACGAGAAACATAACTACATTACAACCACTGCGTTTTAAAATTATAGTTCAGACACTAGTGATCAAACTGGTGGTAAAATGGGCTTTCAGTCTGTATTTTCACATGTATAATTTGAAATTAAATCCTCAAATAGGCCAGGAGAAGCATAACTGTAGGGAGAGCAGATGTTTGGAGATGAGAGGCCAGAAAATTAGTGGGAGGAAGAATGGGCTCTGGGGTTTCCTTTGTTTCACCCAATATTTCTGTAACCCATACAGCTGCAAAATTACCTCAGTTTGGCCAGCCACTGCCTCCCTCTTCTCCCCTCCACATGTGGCCTCTTCCTATCATAGAATTATGGGATAGCTTAGGTTGGAAGAGACCTTAAAGATCATTCCAGCTTGTACCCTCTGCAGCTGCAGTGTTGGTAGCATGCCTTAGTCATTTTAAGTGCTTTTAGATGCTGTTCTTAACACATACCTTAAATGTTCTCTTGGAAGACGCAGGACAGTATCTTTCCTTACCCAGTAAAATATACATATATTTTTCTAATATGTGTGTGAGCTGATAAAATATTGGTGTGACAGCACAATCAAACCATTTATATGAAATTTGTTCACAAGCTTTTCCTGTTCTCCCACATATATGGCTGGGTCAGGAGTACTTGCATTTTTGATGCAGTGACAGCTTCCATGCTGGTCTTCTTGGGCAGCCCTGTTAAAATCCAGCCTCTTCCCCTCTGGATTGGCAGAGAATATCCTCATTTTGTTGTGCTGCCCACTCTGCACGAATATGAACCCTAGTGGCTCTGCCCACAGGAGGAGAGCAAGCAGGTGAAGCCCAGTTGCATGTGCAAGGGGAATGTTGCTTAAGGCAGCCCAAGCATTGTGGGAGGCTTAAGATAAAAGTTGTTTTTGTGTTAGGAGTGCAGCTGTGGAATATCTGACCTAAGGCTCAATGGCTACCAGAGACTTTTACCTCCATCATTTGATGGTATAAAGTTTCAAGAGTGCTGATTCTGCCCTCCTAATGTGTTAGGTGCAGTGGATGCTGCCTTGAGCTCTTCAGCCACCTTTGCTGGAGGGCATGAACTCAAGAATTTCTCTCTTCGTTTCATTGGATAAGAGAGATTGTCACATTAGCTTTATCAGTGCGATGAGACTGCATTACTGCATTAGTTTTGTTTTGTTTTTGTTATTATTATTATTATTATTACTTTTTTCAGAAGAGCAGAGGAAGATTTCCCTGTCTCAGAGGGCCTAATTCTGCCTGATCAAGTCAAACTGCAGAAATGATTTTGTCTGCAGTCTCATTTTGTCATTTTGTAACCATACTGAAGAGGTTATATTAGCTGGTAAGCCTATATATTAAAAAATGCCTATACTCACTAAAGGTCCAATGCCATTTTAATTCAGTTGGCTACATAAGCCCTCTCAACTCTGTTCCAGTTTGTGCATGTAGTATCTATTTTTCCCTATATTTCTTTTTCCCTATCCCTTTCTCACTGCATAATGGCAATTCCGATGCTAGTCGTTAAATTTCCTTGGTAAAAAATATTTTGCAGGTATGTTTGCTTACTTGTAACAAGTTGCTTATACTCCTTACTTGCTAACAGTATGTCAGGACTTGTTGCTTGCACTGTCTACAGTTTAGCCAAAGGGCTGACTGGGAATAACTGAAAGCGGGAGAATTTGTTTTGCTTTCAACTTTTTTTTTTTTTTTTAATCTCAGTATTGTTTTACCTTACCTTTTGAGATACCTGCTTTCTTTGGTTGCAGTCAGGAAAATGTAGAGCAAGGAAACTCTTGTAAAGATTATTAGAAAATGAAGGGGACAATATTTAAATTTATGAATACGTGGACCACAGACTCGGTTCTCTCAAAATAGTTCCCATTTCTGGATGTTTGTAATTTCTCTGTTTTGTAAACAAAGTTAATTGGCAAGATTTTAATTTTGTGTCTGTGTCACTGATCCTGCGCTTGTGTCAACCTGTCAGGAGAGCTGACAATATCCAGTATCAAAATTTAACAAGGTTCATTAATCTTTTCATCTCATAACCCTAGACTTTACTTCATACTGTATTTGGACTGACTTGTACTATACCAGCACCCCTCTCCGTATGGACCCTGATACTATAATCCACTAACTGTATTTAGGGGCAATGGTGTTCTGATTAGCTTCTGATGGTGATTAATCCTTTTCTTTTTTCCCCACATGGCAGTTGTTTATATCATTGGTAGCACTCTTAGTCCTGACCAGCCTTTTCTTATCAGCCAAGTCCTTTTTCAACACCTGGACATGGCAGTGGATTTCGTGCATCAATGCCTAAGAGCTATTTTAAAGCCATTAGCCACACCAATGATTACAAATGTAAATGCTGCACTCTTGAAGCACCATCCTGCTTCCCAGTCTCCATACTCTTCTTCCTTCCCCTCCCTCTCCTTGTTCCCTAAATAATTTTAGAGAAATGCCAAGAGTCAGGCTTGCCTGGGACTTTTGACAGCCTACCCTGCCTTTCTATGATCCTTACATTGCCTTCCAGTAGGAGGATTAAAAACAAACAAAAAATGAAAGAGAAAAGGATCTTGATTTTTTTGTTTTGACTCAATTTGATCATCTTCCTGTTGTCATCATCTCAACATGGAAATCTAACAATGCTGTGCTCTGAGTTGGCCAGTAGGTGTCAAAATAACCTGTCATTTGAACAACGGCAGTGTTACTGATGGGAAGCTGATAGTCTTTTGTCTTCTTGATGTTTTATGAGGAGATGAGGTCAGTAAGTATCCTTGCGTCCTTACCCAAGAACAGAGGTGGTGTTGAGGCAACTTATGGAGAGTTTGGAGTTGTTGTAATGAGTAGTTTTGCAGACTCTTTCAAATTTGGCTCTGTAGGTACTGAACATTTGCCCAGGGTAGGAATGCTGTGGAAAGCCATATGCTTCTCTGCTTTACTTTCTCATTCTCTTAGCAAGGTTGATATACATTTTCTAATCTATGTGTTGTGCTCCTGTAAATTTAGATGAGCATTCGTCTTTGCTGGTGATGTTGATTTTGCTTTCATCCCTTTTGTTCAGTCATGTTGACCTTAACCTGTTTTTCCTAGCTTTTTGTGCCTGAGAGGAGACAACAGGAGATGGACTTTCCCTTCAGGGGGCAAGGTGACCCTGAAAAATGAAATAGTTTAGTTGGATTCTGTCCCTCATTGAAAAGATTTACGGAGCCCATTTACATTCTTGATGCATTTGGATTAGGAACTACCCTCATTTGAACCCATAGGTTTAGAAAAAAGGAAAATAATGGATGGTTTTCATACTGTCTTCAAAATCAGCAGCTGACCTAACATTCAGGCATTTGTTTATTCATTTCATTCTGAAGTGTTCCTGATTAGTAATGCATAGGGATATATTTTGCAGTCTCAGTTTGAGAGTAAGAAGGTAGGCACAGGCCTGCTGTCCTTAAACTTCACATGCTTGTGCATGCTTGTTCAATTCTGCCTTAGTCTTGTGAAGGGAAATGCTTATCTGCGTCTATAACTGTAGATCTCCTAAACCAGTTTTTGTGTTACTGTTTGCTGAACAGAGTGAAATACACAAGCAGTGAGACTTAATCTGTTTCTTTTGGGGATAGATTTCTATTGGATTTCCTAGATTTCTCAATAAATTGTGAGTCTGTATAAGGTTGACCTGACCTTTGCAAGGATGCTGTTACTATTATTTCCACTTTATTTCAAGTTTTGTCACCTACATGTGACAAAAGAGGCATTGAAGTCTTTTGGCTTCAGTGAAGATTCCAGGCAGAGGTCTGGCTGGAAGACTGCTCTCCTGGAAATCAGCCTCTCTTCTCTGCTTATAACGGTGATGGACAAAATTAGCTACAGTGGGAGAAGAGCAGTAATGACTTAGCATATGTTTCTTCACTGCTTTCACTTTTATTTGGAGTTCTCACTGAAAGAGAGAACAAAACAGAGAACAACAGTGACATAAAAAACAGATGGATATAAACTTTTTGTTTTGATAAATGCAGCTGGGCTGGAAATGAGAATATTCCTACTCTCCAGAGCTGTAAATTTCTGAAACAGTCTTCTAACATAATGAATGAAAGAAAGAAAAAAACATGAAAAACAAACAAACCAGATAATATATGTGATGAATTACATGAAAGCAATTACCTGAACTTGTGAAAGCCAGAGCTGATGACCTGAGGAGTCGTTCTAGGCTGCTTCTATTGAAAATAATGTGCAAATTCTTTGTGCTTCCTTTTTTGTCACAGGAAAAGTCAGTAGAAAATATTCAAGTACAAAGGAAAAAAGTAAACCTACAAGAGCCCGAGAAGTGACTCTAATCATTTCTTGGAGGAGGTGTGCAAAAGTGCAAAGGCCAAAGTGAGTCCCTTCAATGAACACAGTGATCAGTCAGGATTTGGTCTGAACCAGAAAACTCCAACTGATGAGATCTTGGTCACATGTCTGGGAGGTCTGTTGGTACCTTGGCTTGGGGAGCAAGATGTAATTACTTCAGTGAGATTTAAAATTGAAATACAATGCTTTGCTATGGTGTAGAGTCCTGCCCCTTCAGCTTTTACTTTTTCTCAGATGAGTTTCTGATCCTTAATGCCACACTACAGCAACAATAAAAAAAACATATATTTTTAATACCTTAAAGTAGCTGCCAGTAATAACACTGGTTTATAATGAAGCCAACAAATACTGAAATTTGAACAATTTGTGAAGTCAGTAGAAAATGTGTAACCACATACTCAGGCAAATAGGCTTTTCTTATATAATAATCACCCTACTCTTATAAGAAGCAGATGCAATTTCAAAGCAGTAGAAAATATGGGGGCTGCATATTGGAACACACTTATTGAAGAAATCATCTCTTCAGAAGCTCACGGCTTCATGTTTACTGTCTCTGTCTCCTCCTTTTTCTCAGCAAAGTTGTGCTGCATTCCCCCAGCCACCCATCGAAGGTGTGCACCACCCACCTTGCTCACGCTCCATTAAGCTCTTGTGCTAAACAAAAAAGTTCTACTGAGCTTTCATTTATCAACCTTCCCCCTGAAGTGCTTTACGCATTTCATCAGGGATTTGAAAAGCTATTCTCGGCTTCGGAAGCACAGAGCTGGAGGAGCATGATCGATGGGGGAGGAATTTGGTAACTACCCGATGCTGCCGAGTGGCCCCGGAGAGTGGTTTGGGACAGGAAGTGAAGGAGCAGGAGATAATGCATGGAGGGGGTTGATAGGGCTGTTGTTTAATATTGGGTGGGATTTTTGAGAGCTCAGTCATTAGAGACTCGCTTTTAAATCTCGTTCAAATGGTGTTTGTGTTTGAGAAAGCCATAATTTAACACACGGCTGGGTGTTGGTCTGGACCTGTCCTGAGGAGATATTTTAGAGAGATGAAGTGCAAAAATATTTCATCTCTTCAAAATATTTCCTGCACTTATATACAGTGATCTTACAGATACGATGTTCAAGTGACGGATGGTGATAAATACACATGTAAAACCCTGCAGACCATGCATAGCACTGCTTCAAGGTAGAATGGTGCCCTGTAAGCACAAACTTTTAACATTTTTATTACCTTGACGTACCTCAGTGCTCCTACCAACTGCTGTCACAGCTTAATGCTGCTTATCCTATTAATTAAAATAGATATGCCTTCCTAGGCACATTTTCTCCTCTCCTTCTGGGCCATGACTGGTGTAATGTGGTGTGATCTTTCCGTGCTGCAGTGAGAGGGTTTGCTCTTGCAAAGAGCTTCAGAGAGTGTCTGTCTGAGCCCCTCTATTCCTCCTGGAAAAGTGCCGTGTCTCCTCAGCTGGGTATTCTCATTGCTTAGCACATTCCCCACAGCCCCTGACAAGAACGTTACTGTGGGAACAGGGGAATGTCCAAAGCACACTATGTTCTGGCAAATCCCAGCTGGCAGGCAGCCCTCTGGGGTCAGTGCTAGCCAGATGTGACGTGGGCTGCTCTAAATCAGACCACTGGCAAGCTTGAAGGACCAAGAAATTTTTTGCTGCAGCCACTTACCCCCAGCAGATACTGGGGCAGCTGAGGTTAGAGGCTAACACAGTGCTTCTTAGCAATTTTGAGGTGGAACATCGATCACTGGTTTCCATGAGGAATTAAATGGTACATTGAGTTTATTGACATGAGAGGCTATATAAAAACATTTTCTCTCGTGTGTGAGAGAGAGAATTATGATGCTTAAATCATTCATTCAATCCAGAGTTCCTATCATGAAAACAAGGGACTGACAGCAATGTTGTTTACAATTTTAGTTAATGCGGAATTAAATGGGACTGTTCTTGTGGCTGGCCATAAATAATGCTGATGGCCCTAAAATTAGAAGCTAAATTATTTCTGGAAGCACCTGAATGCCATAGCCAGGACTGGGGTCCTGCTGTGCTCGGCTATTTATAAGCATGGAATAGAAAATTCTTTCTGAGAAGTTACTGGCAAAAACGTGCATGGCACGGCAAGGACAAGTAAATAAACAAATAAAAAGTGAAATAACTAAATAAAAGTGAACATATGAATGAATTATGTGATTATCACAGCCCTGTGTTAATGCTACTTTTGATTATAAGTGAAATTATACTTAGTACAAAAAATACATATTTTTTTTTAATCCACTTTATTTAAAAAATTGCTACTGTAATGAAGACAGCAGCATTTTATTAAAGTTGTGTCATTATTATTATTTTTAATTCTTATGCGAATAATATTTGTCTTATAAATTGTTATTGCCATCCATAATTTCATTAAAACAGCTATGTTTTTTAATAAGTATTTTAACTTTCTCTGACATGTTTAGTTTAGTTGTGTTGTAATCGCAACACTACTGAAGTGGTGAAGAATAAATAGTAGATAACAATGATGAATGAAGTCAAGTATCTCAGAAAATAATTGTCTGATTTACCTTCTGCTGAAATTAATGAATAGATTCCTATTGACTTTGGTGAAAATAAATGGAAAATAGATACGTCAATACAAGTTGCAGACTTTATGAAAAGTTAATTTGGAGAGTTAAACCATGTAGACCTTCACCCCTAGGGCAGTGGTAATACTGTACTTTTTAGGCGTGAAAGGGGTTATTAATAGAAATCCAGTTTATTTTTCTGACAGTAAGTGGGTTGTACTTTTGCACTGCTGATTATGGGTAACTTTACAAGATCTGGGTGATCTTATGAAGGTCAGAATAAATTATGGTAGAGGTAGGATGCATGAGAAGTTGAGGTAGCGTACCAGGTAACAGGTGCTATATGACAGTGAAATATGTATTGCTATTTAAAATCACCTAAAAATGATGCAACATTTCTCAGTCAAGAACTTTATATGATCAGTGAACAGGAGCAAAAAAAAAACCCCAAGAACCCACAAACAATGGTTCTGTGTCTTTCAGTACATTCAAGAGTGCTACAAGAGTGCTACAAGAATGTGGAACTGTAGTAGTAACTGAAGAATAAAAACTCCTCCGACTTGGGGCATTTGCCTCTTTCATGCATAAATGCTAGCATCATTCTGCTCAAGAACTTCTTCTGTGTTGCCAATTGAACTGCAGTTGTGTTCTGTTTCCTGAAGGAGCTATAATGTAATGGTGAATTGTTCTTTTTCTGTCAAGCCTCTCTAAAACTTCTTCATTTCTATTTGAGAGACAGCATTTACATGCTTCCACCTATTGGGTCTACCTAATGCTTGAAGGTCAGTTTGCCGAAAAGCAGAATTTCCATATAAATGACTTACTCAAATTTTCGTGCTGAAGCCTGCAACGACTCCAGGAGAGGAATGGTTTGAGGTAAGAGTTGAACAAAAGCTCTTTAAGAAATGGCAGAAAATTAGGGGAAACTACAACAACATGAAGTAATGAACACTTGATGAAAGATCTTGTTGATTAATAATTAAAAAAAATCCACACAGACATTTTGATAATGTTTTGATGTATTTTGACTTTTTGATGTATTATGATGAAGAAAGAAAGAGGAAGAGTTTAGATGTAAACAAGATGTACAACTTGGCCCCAGTGAATGCTACTCCTAAAAATAATTGGAGAATGAGATATCTTGATGGGGATGATAGATTATGGAATGCTTACAGTTCTTTATACAGTGGAAGACCATCCAATACTTTTTTTTTTTTTTTTTCCTGTGAGCAGCTCTGTAATTGAGTTGTAGACTGGAGAGGCAGGGGAGATAGAAATGACAGCCAGTTTACATAGATGTGGAAGCATACAGAGAAAAGGCAGAGGTAGAGCATGAAATATTTGGATCCTTTGTTGGAACTGAGAAAGAAAAGGAAAGAGATTATTGTCTAACACATTGAATGTATAGCTAAAATACAAGAAGAAAAGAAAGATTAGATATGAAGAGGAGAAGCAAAGCGAAGAGTTTGTAAAAGCAGGTGAAAATAGAAAGACCGTGAAAGTAGAGCAGGACAACTTGGACAGGAATACCAGGTAGGAGATGTGCTTCACTGTACCTGGAAGGATATAACTTCAAGGGAGAAGCCGTACTGAACTGAATGAAGAATGAGGTCAGTGCGGAAGAATTCAGTACAGGTTTTCGTGATAACTGTACAAAAGGCAGGAGAAAAGAATGGAAGCCAGGTTTTTTTTGTGTCTTTTTCACAGTGCTGGAGAGTAAGACATGTTTCTGTCAAAAGCATGAAGAAAGTAATGAGAGTGAGAACTTAAGGAAAGGCAGTGGGAAAAACAGAACAGCAGGGAGGATGGACTGGGTCACTGTCTGATGGTGGGAATTGGAATGATCCTGACAAGTCACACAGTTGCTGTGACAGAATGAAGGAGGAATAAAGTTAATATTAATAGCCTTCCCTTCAGGCGTGCTTGTTTCCCTAATGGCTTTACTTTATGACACTGCTGATAGCCTTCTGACTCCCCACAATGTCACAGCCAAAAATATGTGCAGCCCACGGGCTGTTCTCCTGTTATGTGTACAAAGCAGACTGTGTTCCAGTGTGGTGTCCAAGACTAATGTTAAAGGAAGGCTCTGCTTTTTATTTTCAAGGACTCAGGCTTTCAAAGCTTTAGACTGAGTGCCAAAAACAATTCATCAGGACCGCTTTACAACTCAGCAATACAAAACCTGTTAGGACACAGATCACCCGCAAGACAGAGTTTGGGGAGGAAATATGTAAAGCACTGGTTGACCTCAGCATGATTAATGGTTTTTAACACATTGAATTCTGTTGCTTATGATGTGAATTTTTACACTGGCTCACCCATGGTTGTTTATTTTTATTTTCTGAAGGAGGGAGAACCTCCATTAATTTGTGAAACTTCCATTCGTATTGAAGTTAATGACAGTCCATGTATAATAGCAAAATATTTATACTGAGACACAAATGTTCCAGCAGATTTTACTGTTCCTCAGCAGTTTGTTCTCCTAACAAGCAGCCTCTAACAATTCTAAGTCTTGCAAAGTTTGTGTCATGTCTCTCCTGAAACGATCATGTACTGGATGAGGGCAGTGAACGAGATCTCTTCTATAACTGTGAAGCAACTCAGTCCTTTCTCCTTGGGCTAAACCACTTAAAGAAAGGATGAAGTCATTTTGATCTGCCCTAGCTCAGACCAAGAAATGGTCAATAGGCCTTTATGACTTTTTAAACCCAAAGACCTAACAAAGTGAAAGAGTGCTTCTGAACACGAAATAAGAATTACATTTTGTGCCCTAACGTACCTGTTTCTAGGTGCTTGTAGACATGGGCATAATGGATTTGTTCATTTTGACTGAATTCACCCTCCCTGCTGAACCTGCTTACACTCAGCTGCCCAATCCTGTCACCTCTTCTGTTCACAAGGCCTGCAGGAGGTCCCCAAATATAAAGAGACTTCACATCTTTCTTAATTATACTCTTCTATGTGCTCCTCGTCACTGGGTGATATCTATGCATGGGTCATCATTTCTGATCCTATCTCAGCTATTTGTGCTGTGCACATAAAGCCTGGGTACACTGGATGGTGGTGGAGTGGCACTAACTATGCCTTCTAAGCTGACCCATCACCTTTTTGACAGGACCACTGAACATTCGAAGAACTATCTCTACCTTATTTTGTCCTCAAAGCATGGAGGCCAAAGAGATTACTGTTTGTTCTGAGTTCAGCTGCAGAAGGGGAATGTTCTTGTTGGCAATGCTGGGAAGGCAGAATAAGAGAAGGGGACTTGTTATCCATGAGTCATACATGCAGTCATCTGGAGACCTGGGTCTCTTCTATGAATTTCTGCACCAGGGTAAGAAATTAGAGCTTGAACCTTTTTGAAGTCACTTGAAAACCAGCAGCAGACAAAAAGCTTCTGCGTGAGAAATGCTTTTGTGCTAGCTGACAAGGGGGAAGGCAGCACCTGTTTCATGTGTTTGTACCTTTAACCTAGAGTTACAGCTTTCCTCTGGTTGACCCCTTACATAAGCAAAAAATCCAGACCTGTTTCCATAAGCTCATACTATACATTTATCTCCCAACAAGGCAGTCTCCAAATTTCAGTCTCCTTCCTTTGACTGATGATACTGGTTAATCCTGCGCTAAGATTAGAAGAGTGAACATATTACACAAGGTTAATACCAGTTAGTTCAAGTCTTCTAGTAGTTGGTACCTTTGTCTCCTTAAATAATGAATGTGACTCCCTTCCATTTTTTCTTTTTTCACGTGTTAGTCCCTATCTCTTTACTACTTCGTATATATAACATGTATATATAATACTATTGCTTAATTGCAAATTCAAAAGTTACAAGTTTAAGCTCCTTAGACACAAAGATGTTTGTTAGAAACGTTACCTAAGATTTTGGTGGGTTATTCCTTGCTCTTTTTGTTAGGGAAATCATGCAGTATCAAATCATGGGAATTTTAGAGAAAAGCAGTTATGCACAGGAGTATCCATTTGCTTTTTTGAAGTGGTAATTCAGAGCTATGCCATTATGATATGCTGTTGAAAAATGTTAATGTAGAAAAAGTTACTTATACTTTTTCAAATAGTTAATGATACTGTCATCATTGTAATCTTTCATACTTATTTCCTACACAGCTCATTATAACCGTGTGATCTGTATCTTAAATATCAGGCATAATCTTGGATGAAATGATACTATGTGTAATTATTTATACGCTCTTAGTTGGCTAAAGCTAAAGAATGATATTGTCACATCAGACCTACAGCAAATTGTTTTCCCTAGCAGCAAGATGGAGCACATTAGAGCCCCTAACGTCCTGAGTTTAAGTATGTCTTCTTCCTTTCATTCTGAAGGATTCTGTGAACTGTATGGTAGAGTGTAATCATCAGGTTAATGTCTAAAGAAAACATGGAACCTACCCATGGACTCAAGGGAAACTGGTGGCGAAGTGAGAACATAATGAAGATCCTGAAATGAAATCACATTTTGGATGAGATAATCACCTTGCATTATCAAAGTGCAATGGGATAGCTTAGGGGAGGGTAGGCAAGAGGAAGGGATCGTAGGGCAGAGGTGATGTCAGGCTTGTGCCAGGACAGATAGCAGTTTGTTAAGCCAAGTCACTGCTCTGTTGAGCTCTGACATCAATCAGCTACCTATCAGCTACCAGTTCTGGAACTGACATTTGCAGCTGGCTAAATACAGTCTGATTATGCATTTATTGTTAAAGAACAATGAAATAGAATGGAAAGAAGATGAGTTTATCTAAATAATAAGGCTATCTTGAGTATTGTATTTCTTTTAATGCTTTTTCCCTCTGTTTAACCATTTTCCAAGTGTTTAATGTGTTTTGCCTTTCTTAATTATTATTTTTAGTGGACTGAACATATGGCACATGAGAAGATTTTATCAAGAGGTATGTTTCTGGGACAGATACTGCCTGGATGGGTGCAAGATCAATGACATGGGAGGGTAAGGTCCTAGTTTCCAATGCAAAGCAAGATTGTTTTGTAACTTTAGTGGAGCTGTGAGAGAAAAAGTTGACATATATAGTGGATCAAAAAGCAAGTGTTTCAGCATGAACTATTCAGTTTGCCAGAACATTAATGTTTATTAACATTTTTGATGCCTTGACTTTTCACCCTATTTTGGGCTAGCTAGCTACATTGTTGTCAATGTGGAGTGCTTTTAGAAGATCAAAGGCTATTCAGAGGTGTTCTGTTCCGTTTGTACTTAAAACTAGCTTTGTACATATTTGCTTCAGAAAGTTAAAACTTCTTCCTTTGGTTTACCTGCTGTGAAGTGGGATAGATGTACAACAGATATTACTGGCAAACGGTCATCTTGAATTCTAAAATAACTTCAATTTTTTGTACCAGGCATCAGAATAACTAAGGTTACAGTTTGCTTTCTGATGTCCATTTGTAAATTGATGGTGGATACAGAAGCATAATAAAGATAACATAGACTTGATTCAATATAACGATGTGGTGACACACCTGATAAAAGTCCTGTCTAGTTCTGATTCAAACATGGCACTGACACAAGAGCAGTAGCTTTCATCCTGCCACAGTTTTCGTAGTCTGAATTCACTCATGTTCAGGGTCTGAGTGCTGCTGGGCCCTTGACAAAGATGTAGGTTGCTGGCTGATGCAAGACTCGTGTGTTTTTGTAAAACTTGTTTCGGACAGGAATCTGATCGTACCCATGAAAACCTGTGTGGGTTTCAGTTCTGCTGTAGCTATAATTTCTTCAAAGTACTGGGCTTTCTTTCCTTGTAAGTCTCACATTTTAATATTTATCACTTCAACTATTAATTCAAAATGAAGCTCTGGCCCACTCTGACTACTTTTAGGAAAGGGAAGGAAAAATGAAAATAAATAAAACCGCAAATAGAAGATTCACTTCCATTATTGAATTTTATAAGGTGATATATGGCATATAAAAGCTCTGTACTGGTAGCTTGGGATCACATGCTTGCCTTTCTGTTCTTTCTCATCTGGAGTGAGCTTGGACTATCTGTGTCATGGTTTGGACTGGAGATGGTTTTTCCCCTTCTGTTAACTGATGACTACAGGATGTGGTGATGCTGATTATACTGAAAATTGCTGTAATTCTTATCAGGCAATAAACATTCAATATATTTTTCTTAGATTTAGAGCTTAGTGGAAGTTTTCCAATATTTGAGAATTATAACTGGAAGAAAAATGGTAAGGGTACAAATTGAATTTGGACTTTAAATACTGAGAAAATTGGCCTGTTTTATTCTGCTACGAAACAGGATTACCATAATACGGCAAAGCAAGATGTGTTCTCAGCTAAGAATGAATGTGAATGTTTTTTTTCATATAAAAGCACATTGTAAGCAGTGCAGGAATGCATACTTGTCATAAGCATAACTGCTGTACAGAAAACAGAACAGGAATGTGAATTAAATGTTCTTACAAAGGGCATAATTTTCCTCCTTGGTTCTCTCATAGGCCATATATGGGCAACTTCTATCTAAAAACTCTGCAATAAAAACTCTCAATTCTATGTTCACCTTTAAAGCAACCAAAAGATAATGCTTGTATAATTTAAGTGAGAGCTCTTATTTATTACTCTGAAATTACAGTACTTTTTAAAGTACCCCATATGTGTAGGTGGGAGTGAAGATTCTTAAGTTGTTAACATTTGATCTCCTGTTATAATTAATCAGATTCAGAATGTGACTTAAATAATGTGTTTATATAGTGTTGTCTAAGAGTTTTACTTTACAGTCTTGCTTTGAAACTGTCTATATTGAATGGGACTAAATATAGGAGCACTCTTTTTCGTTTTGATAAAACACATTTCCACCGGATATTCCTCTTACTTTATTTTAAGAATTGATGATTTTAGAAAAGGTAAAGCTAATTCAGAAATCCTGTAAGTATTTTATCGGCCTAGTGAGGCTCATAACTCACTTACTTGAAACATTGCAGGATGGGAAATTAGGTTCTTGGATTAAAAAGCTCCCTTTTAAAATAAACAGGAGGAAACATAGGCGAGAGACAGAAGAGCATAACTTGTTTAACATTTAACAAGCCTCTTGATCCATTTTCTGGACCAGTTGCTATGCTTTTGAAGATAAAAGCAATTATGTTAGATACATGGCTGTTTTTTGTGCACTGAGGATACCCTCAGTTGAGAGAATTTGAGTTCTTTACAGAAGGAGGATTGTGAATACCTGGCTTTGCCTCTAGGGTGAAATCAGCAAGACTTTGCTCACTGCCTTAAGCAGGGCCAGCAGTTTGTCCGTGGATGTTTTTGTTTTAAGTCACTGGCCAGCTCTGGCAGAGTTACATTTTTCTATTTTACTACCACAAGTTGCTTAATTCTGGCTCCAGTCTGAAAAATGGCTAAGAATATATCTTTCTGGAAAGTGCATTGCTGATGTTCTTAGCATGGACTATTAGCAACAGTGCCCCAATCCATGAAAGAGTAGGAGCTCAGTAATAAAGTCTAAATGTTTGCTAGTACTAGGTGCATGTGCTGCCTTGTAAATGCTGGAGGAATGGTGGGAAACTTCTGCATGGGATCTTATTGTTAAACAGAAAGCCTTTGTCCATGGTGAGATTTCTGTCCAAGATGTAACGCAACTAGCAGTGATAACGGAGTGTGCAGGACAGCAGATCTGAAATCTGTGGGTAGAAGAGGGATGCTTTTATTTTTACTACCTCTGCGGAGAGAGACACACACAGAACTAATGCAAACTCATTTACCTTTGCCTTCTGATCTGTGCCTATCTCTAAATTAATTTAAAGGAAACAATTTGCAGAAGTCAACTCAGAGACTTAGGAACTTCAGGCATGTTTTTTGAAGGTTCATGTGTTTAGGACTAACTTTACTGCAGACCAATGGATCTTGAAATCCTTGATGAATAACTTATGTCTGAAAAAATGGACCTGGTCTCCAAAGTCATTTATTGACTAAGCAGAGATGGAGAGGAGTTTCAGTGCTTCTGTGCATTGCCTATGACTGACTCAAGGCCTCTGCATTTGGGACAGAAATTTTCATACTCAAAGCAGATGCCAGAAGTCACCCCAGATACTGAGTAAGGAGTATCATGTACCAATGATTAGATTTGCAGAAGATAAAAGAGTCTGTTTCCCTACCAGGCTGCTGACACGTGGTTTTGGATATCTGTTTTGTTGTACACAGGAGAATGGTGCTGCAGAAACTCTGTGAAGCCAAGGTGACCTGAGCAGGTGGGTTAGGCTGTGTCCTACCCATGCAGTACTCGTGACAAAGTGCTGTCTTTGTTCACATTGGTTTCCCTCTGTTCACTTTTGGGTTGCCATGTTTTAGAACTGACCTGGACTTTGTGGATCGTTTTCTGGATTCTGTTTCTGTTGCAGAGAGAAAATTAGAAAGGCAAAAGCCCAGTTAGATCTTAATCTGACTGCCATTATAAAAATAACAAAAATATTTTAACAAATACATTAACAACAAAACGAGAACCAGGGAGAACCTCTATCCTTTATTAAGTGCAGTAGGGAACATCACTGCCAAGGATGAGGAAATGGCTGAGGAACTCAATGCCTTCTTCGCTTCTGTCTTGAATAGTCAGGTCACTTTCCCTCAGGGTATCCTCAAGCTGCACCAGAGGAGGTTCTTCTTGGAAAGAGTGGTGATGTATTGGAGCAGGCTGCTCAGGGAGGTGGTGGCCAAGAAACTTGGAGATGTAGCACTGAGAGACATGATTAGTAGACATGACGGGGGTGGACTGACAGTTGGACTTGATGATCTTAGAGGTCTTTTCCAACATTAATAATTCCATGATTCTAGGATTCTCTGAAAAATCAGAGATGAATTAAAACTGAGTTCCATAAAGCCTTCCCCTGAGTATCTTCGGTGACAGAGTAAGCTGTCTTCCAACATAACTCAAAAACCATTGGTCATCTCAATGGTTATATTCCAATTTCAAATTACCCTCCTAATAGTTCGTTGCAAAGTTGTTTGATGGTTGGACATTAATCTTTCCTGTTTTCCAGTGGTCACTGTATGTTCTGTGATTTTGCAGAGTTAAAATTGTGATTGTGCCCTCATTTTGTTAGTTTGCGTAGTTACCTGAGAACATAAGAAAATGGATGGTGATATCAGTCTTTCTGGTAATATGGAAGAGTAATTTAAGTTGCAATGAGTACCAAAGGAGGTGCCTAAGCCCTACTGGCTTTCACTCAATATTGGTAGTGTATTTGGGGTTAAAAACTTAGAAAGAATGTTAGGTGCCTGCCAAAACTATTCCACTCCTCTCTATAAGTTGTCAGTTTGCCATTTTGCCATTCAAGTTTTGAGTCTGATGCAGTAATTAGAAATGTTATTTTTACTTTCCTTATTCTCTGTGTAGCTTAATAGCCTGCTGTGTGCTAGCAACACAAAAAAGTCTGTGGCAGGTCAAAAGGAAAGTTAGCAGTTTCACACCAGAATTCCTCGCTTCCAAGTATTTAGGCTATACTCATCTCTTTCCTAGATGGCACTGGAGTCCCTGGCTCCCTGTGACTCCAGAGCATTTCCCTCCTCTGTTGAGCCTTGGGACTTCTTGTTTCCTATAAGAAACAGCTAATGGAAGGGCAGGACTATGAGGGAAGGCAAAGAACTGCTGGAGAGTGGATAGTGTATTTCAGATAAAGAAGTGGAGGGCGTGAAGTGGCTCAACATATTACTCCAGGAGGGGTTTGCAGGAGCCAGGAAAATCCAGCTCGTCCAGATTGGCTCTCTTTCCCTTCACCCCCTCCTGTGAGTAATGCAAGTTGTTTGTTTCTTCATCCCTGCCTGCACAGAGAACAACAAGGCGTTCATCTGTTTTCCACCCCCCTTCTCTCCTTGGACCCAATTCATTCCTTGAAGAAGTGGAAAGGGACAGGGGAAGAGAAAATACTGTAAGGAAGCACAGTTTTGCTTCTTTTGCTTGCTGGATCACAATATGTATGTGTTTGAGCATGGGCAAGAGCAAGGAATTGGTAGAATTTAGAGCCAGTGTTTCCCTCACTGGGGCTTACATCCCACCCCAGGCCTGTCCTTTCACATACAGCACAGTGAAAGCCCCCTAACTGCTATATGGATTTTCTGTGCTGGTGCCTGCATGTTCATTTTCACACAACACCCTACAGGACGTTTCAGTTAGGACAGGCACCAAGATGAATCTGAACCTCGACTTCCTTTTCCTCTAACAGTTCTCTCTAGCATTTTCATCCCTCTGTTTTTAAAGTTGTCTGTAATTACTGAAATAGATGTTTAAGTGATAATTTACAATTTAATGAGGAGTTTGATAACAAATTAATCCCATTAAGTGGGAAGACAGTATGTAATGTCCTCAGGCATTCCAAGTTTCTTCTTAATAATTTAAAGTCTTTTTACTATTTACTTTGTATCTCTTTTCTCAAAAGTGTTTATTTTGGGTGGTCAAAACAAAATTCTCTCTATGTCTCTCATCAGCTGTAAGATGGATGCTTACAGTTGGAGCAAGTTCCGTTGAAACTCTCATACAGAGTAAACAAAGTCCTGACCGAAGACTTGACTCATGATAGATCTTTAATGACTATTGTCATGAAAAAGTAGTTAACATGTTCTCCACCAGAAAAAAATAAAGGGTGTAGCTTCGCTGGGGAGTCAGCAACACACCAAATGGGGGAAACCAAGAGGGAGAGATTCAAAGGGCAAGGCTGATATGGCGCTGATGGGCATTAGAAAGAGCATTAGCAGCTGTGTGCTCATTAATGAAGGCAGTGTAAGTGTGCTGGAGAGGCCAAGTGTGTCATGGGAAATTCCAATGTTACAGGGTCAAGCTCTTCAGATGGGAGCAGGCTGCAGAGATGGGTATTACAGTGGACTGCTGTAACTGTGTAGTCACTCAGGCTTTTGTGGACTGCATCATACTGCCTTGTGGTAAAACAATTTTGCCTCAAATATTCCCTTACTCTGTGGGCAATCTGACATGGGGATTATTTTGGGAAGGGAGGTTTGCTGTTTCTGCAGATGGAGCTAGAGAGCGGGGAGATGCCTATGAAATCACTGCACATCCTTAAACAAAGCAGATCTGTTTCCACTGCCTTTCCTACTGGTGTGACAGCCAGCGCAACGCCTGGCAATCAACGAACTCTGCTTGTTGCTCTTGTCATCATGCAGCGGGGTAGGAAAACTGCTGACATGGAGAAGTGCAGACAAAATCAAGCAAAATGATTCATGGCTTGCAAGGCGCTGTGTCCTGGGGAAACATTAATCAGAACTGGCCCAGAAAGCTCAAGGATAGTAATATACATGTGTGTTATAGTTACTAGGTGATAAAAAAAATATCCCTGGATGGGCTGGGCCAGGTCCACAGATGCTATTTTAAGAGGTATGTTATTGTTGCTTTTTTTGCTGTTAGGAAAGGCCGCACTTGTAAAACTCTAATCTCTCTGTGAGTAGGGGTCTAGGAAACCTGCCCTGTGTAACTTGCAGATCAACAGTGCTTATAATCAGTCCTAAGGCAGGACTGGGTGGAAAGTCCTAGAAAATTACACTTTCAGACCATTGCTTATTGAAGAAAAGATGCCACGAGAGCTGTGGGACAAGCTTATCAACAGGAAATAAAACACTTTGGTCCTTGAAGAGTTCAGTGATCTGAGAGTAGTTCAGATTGTGATCTCACTCTCCATGGCAGCGAGAGATTAAAATTCTCAGTTTAATTTTAGTGCTATATGATAATATGTGCATTTTGGTAGGGATAGGTTTATCTTTCTGTAGCCCTAACTACGCCTGCAATGAAGGACTGAGGGAGACAATGACTGGAATGGTCTCAAAGATTTTCTGCTAGAAAGAGAGAAAAAAATCCTTGTAACTAATGGAAAGATGTACACAGATGATCTGAGAGCAGGAAATTTTTTAGACCGAATTTCTAAGGGAATAAATCTAGTAAAATCATACTTTGAGTTTTATTAGGGAAAGAAAAAAAAAGTTCCAAAATTAAAAAAAAACAAAACAAAACATTTTATTTTCTGGCCAATTTTGACAAAATGTCCCACTTTTTTTTTTTTTTTAAGAATAATTCTATTCCTGCATACTGTGAAATAAATTAAGGGTAGGAAGGACTTGAGTGTACCGATAGAAGGAAAAAAAATCAATGTAGAATATAGACCAGAAACCAGTAAGCTTGCACATCCTGGCCAGCTCAGCAACACACAGAGCATTCAGAAACAAGCAGGGTGTGTGCTGCCTCCTGCTTGACCTGCAGCTGATAGATGGAGGAGAGTTGGGGGCAGTGGGTTGCAGGGAGGGGAGTTTATCAAAGGAATATGGAAAAGGGGCTTGTGTTGTTTTGGGTGGAGGGGAGAATCATGCAAGCCACAAATCTGTAGGAAACCAGGCTTTATTAGTTCCACTGCTTTTGGTACAACTTGTTTAAACTTCCCTTGCAGGTAATTAACTTTCTAATGGCACCATGAGATAGGCCACCTGCAGAACCCTTGGGCAGGGGGATTCTCAAGCATGTATGGTTCAAAATAGGGCCTCACAGTAAACTAGGCAGAAGTGTGTTAGAATAATATTTACATTCAGTAGCATTAAGTACATCTGTTTGTTATTAGTGGGAGGCTGAACTGACTAAAAATCTTCCACAAGAGAGTGACCCAGCAGCAGAAGGCCAGGTACCTCTGACGGCTTTTCCACAGCTACCAATAGAGCTGTTTGCAAACACATGACAAGACTTCCCTCTCAGTGTCAATTTGAATATGAAGAGTGATCAATTTTTGTTACTGGACTATGTAGATATTTCAGCTTTACCCCTAACATATGTGTGTGTGTGTATATATATATATATATATATATATATATGTTCTATATACACATTTTAAATAAGTTCAAACTTCTCTAGAATATCATTCAATAGAAAATATTATTATATATTGGAGTGAGACACAATTTGTGTAATTTTAGTTTAGTACTCTTAAACGTAAGTTTGATGTCTGAATATTGTACACAAAATTGCTAACAAGAATCACTATTTCAAGTGTGCATGTGGTGATTCAAGCATCTGGAAACAGTGCTTATCTTCAAGTGGAAATACTTTGGCATACCTGAGAATAGTCTCTATCTTCTAGTCATGTCTCTTAGATGGGTGTCATGTATGTGTGTACACAGTATTAGAGAGATGGGCTGCTCTTGTATAGGAATGCCACTGATGTGGATTTCAGGTTTTTGGGTTAAGTTTCCTGTTTCATCATGGCTTTGTTCAATGCAAAATTTGGTACCTTATCTTATAACTGTTATACTGTGCATGTGCTTTTCTCTTTGGATTTTAGCTTTCACTTGAAGGACAAGTAAGAAAAAACATTCTTTGTATGTGTTGGTGTGTTTAGGTAACACACAGAACATAAGACCATGGAGATTCTGCATTTTTGCTAAGCAACTTCTTCAAATCTTAAATATCCACCAGTTACAGGAAGGTTCTGACTGAAAGCTGTTGTTGCTGACTCATTTTAGCCACAGTTTCTGCTGTCTTTCCTCTGAAGTATCAAAAATCTCTCAATCTAGTCACTGTATATACTTTCTTTCCCTTTAGGTTCACTCTCACTGTCAAGAAACAGCCTTGCTCTTTGGTCCGATGTCTGTTGTCTCAAACTACTCCATCCTCGGTGGTCTTGCAGGTGTAGGTTTGCCCAGATGATATGTTACTCCTTTGTCTTGCATCTATTGAGTCTTGTCCTAATTTACTCTTTGGGATGAAGGATCCTCAGGCTATTTTGTTTGCACTGTCTTATGTGAATAATACAGATCAATCCTCATGCTATTTGAATTAACTAAGGTGTCTGAAACAGCTGTGTGGGACTGATAGGTATCATGCAGGAGCTTAGAAAGACTTGTGTGCCCTTGAAAAGAGGTGTCCTTCCTGCTGGTGGACACCTTGGATACCCAGTGGCATCACTGGTGGTGTGTGGGACCCTTATTCATTTACCTCAAATCATACAAATAGGCATTTATTGTTTACGTGGCATTCTGCAGTGAAAAGTTGCCTCACAGATATCATTCCTGAAGAGAGGAAAGAGAAAAACTTCCCTTTGATTTGACCAAATATGGAAGACATCTGTCCCAGTTATGCCCAAAATGAAATGAGCATTGAGATGAGAAGAAAAAGGAATTAACACAATAGCAACAGGTGTAAAGCACTCTGTGTCTGGAGCTTAGCAGCAGAACTAACCACCTTATTGAGAGACTCAAAGTGTTGTTTTGTGGTTTAGCAAAAGCAAGTAGGTATGACCAAAATGACTGTCCTTTGGGAAGGTGGAGTCAAAGGGCACATGCTTGAGAGCCACAAATATGAGCTACTCAGAAAACAAACAAAGACCTCAAAACTAAAATGTGCAGGTGACTGAAAAGGTCACCCGGTGAAAAGCACAAGGAATGAAGCAAAGCAAGGTGATGAGGTGTGTTTGAAACAGCAGCCTCATCTCCTGTGTGAGAGCACCAGATGAGGAGCAATGAGGGTCAGTAGATCCCACACTGCAGTGGGGATCCTCCCAACCCCTCTGCTCTGCAGGAGGCCGGCACACAGCTGCTGGTTAATGACTGGTAGTCTGGGTGGGTAATGTGTTCAAAATGTGTTGGCTTCTAGAGCTGTGCTATTTAAACAGTGCAGAATGGCAACACTTGGAAACAAACCCTAACCTTTTATAAGCTGTGTAGCTGCCCGAGAAAAGGAAGCAAATATTCATTCACAAAGGAGAGACCACCTACTTAAAATGTAACCCTGCAAGTAAGACAAGCATTTCTTAAATAAACTCAATATGCAAGCAGTGAGTCACCCTTTTGCTTCTATAAATTTTTGAGTGTGGTGTTTCTATTGAAAACCATTTGGTTTCAGAAAGGTGTGGGCCTTATTTCGTACTTTCTATTACTAACTGGTATTTGTATAAAGTGTGTAGGTTTCTCATTCAAGGACTTATCCCCCTCTGTCCCTGCCATCCGAAAGCTCTGGTGTGCAGACACCAGCTCTGTGCAATGCTCCCATGTGTGTCCTATTAACTCTTTTCATGCTCAGTAAAAGCTGAAGGTTCTGTCCTTCATACACCCTTTTTCAAATTGCATTTTATACAAGATAAATTCAGCTACACTCAGGTCCACCAGGCCTGTATGGGGATGCCTGCTGCTCAGCATGCTCTTTTTTTTTTTTTTTTTACTCCAACTTTTTGTTTGTTTGTTTGTTTTGGTTTGGTGTGTTTTGCTTTGCTTTGGGTCTCAGTTACAACTATTCCGATGAGTCTCATTTTGTCTTGTGTGGTCACTTATCTCTTGTGACCCACTTAGTGGCTTCCATATGTTGCTAAAATGTGCCTGGAAGAGGGGATTAAGTTACTGTTTCTAACTGTGAGTTTGTTTGCTCACTTGGACACGTTTTGGGGATACCAGCTCCTAGGGCCCTTGTAAGACCTTGCAGTGTGATGGTGCACAAATTCGTCCTTTCTAGCTTGTTTCAAATAAACTTCCAATACATGATTCCTAACTCAGCAGCTTCCAAAGAACTCTAGTAATAGAATTATGAAATTAAAAAGCCAAGAGGCACTACTGCTTTCTTTACAAACACTGTACATGATGCAGCAATGAATGGATGCTGACGCAATGGAAGCCAGTGAATTCAGTCTCTACTTGAGTGGTAAAGTATCTGACTACTTATAGTAGTATTTTATCTGAAGAGCTGGGTATTATTTGATGGAATATGCGGCGGCTTCCTGAAACCACTGGGCACCCAAATAACTGAACAAGTATGTTGTGAATTTGAATGTAACTTTCACATTTAGGGCTGTATATGTACAGGCAATTTTTTGTGTAAATGCACAGAGGAAAACAGAATGTAATGTCTGCTAGGCAGCCAATAAACTTGAATTATATCTTTCTGTTTCCCTCAGCCAGGAAGTCACTCAGCTATTTTTAAATCTGTATCCATGAATGTAGTCAGACATAAGGCTAATTCTTGAGGTGGGGAAAAAAAGAAAAAAAAAAAAAAAGGACAGGAAAAGATTTAAAATATCCTGAAATTCCCTACCCCTGTTTATCTCTTGCTACCTCTCTCCTTTCCTCAGAGGGATTATGGGTTGCTTTTTTTCTTTTTTTTTTTCCCAGCTTAAAAACAAGAGTCCAAGTTCTTCCCAGAAACCCTGCATTTTAAAGGTGGCTCTAAGAACATGTAGGCAGTCAGTGAATCTTTCACTCTGGTGTGTTTTCCTCTAGAATGTGATCCATTTCTTGGAAAGCTCCTGGGATATTTGATAGTGGTTAGATGCAGGAGGAGAGCAATGACAGCAGGTGACATAGCTTGTTGCTACAGTGTTCTTTGGAGTTCAAATGTGGGTGTATGAACTGATGTCTCTCTGCTGCCTTTTGCAAAGGGAAAAATGAAGATGTAAAGAGTTGAACTTTTATAAGGTTTCACGTGGAATCCACTTCTGATTCCCAGAGTAGAAGGCAACCTATCCTGCGCTTTGTGTGGTCAGGATGCCACTGCTTTGTTCTGTGCACTGATTTACATTCCCATCACTGCAAATTCATTTCTGAGAAGGATCAGAATATTATCCTTGTTGAGTTCATGATACATTCAAATTTACATTAAACATTTACATTAAGTGTTTACTAATAGTTGGGGAAGGATAAATCACAGTTTTTTTAAGGATCATTGTCTAGGCATGTTCTAGCTTAAAAATTTGTACTAACAGAGCGATCATAGTTTAACAGCAATTCATTTTTATACTAGAGGTAAAACTCCTTAAAATCTTGCAAAGAACTTGGGCAAGTAATGGGAAATGTGCTGTCACAGGACTCTGTCTGTCATAGAGTTTCTGTTTCAGTCAGGACTTGGAACCTATCATATTTTATCATATTTTAGACATACGGAAAAACTTTTCCTCTCAGTGGTCAGGCACTGGAATGGCTGCCCAGGGGGGTGGAGGAGTCACTGTCTCTGGCAGTGTTCAAAAGGTATCTGGATGAGGAGCTACAAGATATGCTTTAGTGCTTGTGGTAGCAATAGTAATGGGAGAGTGGTTGAACTAGATGGTCTTGTAGGTCCTTTCCAACCTTGTGATTCTATGATTCTTTGATTCTGTGATATAGGACTAGTTTAGTAACTCAGGAAATGAAGATTAGAAATATTCTTGGTATTATGCCTCCCTACCCAGATGTAACTGAAAAATATCTATTTATTGGGGAAACTAATTAACTAGCTATTATTGTGAAAAGCATATTGCTTAAGTAGTTACTTATTGCATGTATTATTATTATTGATAGAGAGGATCATTCATGTATTTCTTTTTTTGTGTGTGTGTTTTATATTAAATAGAAATTCTTTTCCTTCCCACGTGATGAAGGCAGCCTAGTATTGGAAAACTGGTTGATATTTCTGTTTAAGAAGCAAAGTAAATAAAGTAAAATCCTTGAGGTGGATGCCTTTGCCGTGTGCTCTGAAAGGCTCTGATGGGACAGAGCCACCCTCTGTCCATGCACAGGTCCTGCAGTGAAACCCACATGGGGCATTAATTCCTGCAGACTTTATAGCCACCTCTGCACAATAACAGTGTATAATGAAATAAATGCTGAGCACTTTGGCTGGTTGGTTCTAAAGCGCTCTACAGACCACTCACACAGTAGTGCATTGATTTTTTTTTTCACCCTTGAAATACAGCAATCTTGTGTCAGAACATGACTGCCATTTAACAGCACATAGCAAAATTACAAAGCATTTAGGACAGAATTAAAACTCACTGTAAAAACCGTAGGGTATTTTTAAATTTTCAAAATATAAGAATTATCAAATAAGGAATATGTCTGTCTTTTCTGATCTACGTCTATCCTTGCTAATTGACTTCAGAGCCAGAAAAGAGATATGTAGAAAATGGCTATATTATCAGTGCTGACTCAGTTTGCCAAGTGTCTTTCTCTTCTGTGTCCTTTTTTTTTTTTTTTTTTTTTTCCTACTACCAAACCTCTTACAATGTGCTTATCTGCACAGTGATTCCAATAGCTGAACCTGACCAAAGCAGGAGATGTGATCCTTGTGTTGTTGGCCATGTTGGTCAGTTTTACCAACCCAGTTGGGTACCAAGAGCAGAAGAACAGAAGTACCTAAGTCAGACTGGCCAATATACCTCTGTACTGTGACAGTGCTCTCCTCTCTTGTGGGAATTTTCAAATTGTCACATGGTACTGAACTCCCTTACAGATGTTAAGCTGTCAGCCCTTCTCTAGTTATCTTGGAGCTACCATTTAATGAACTATTCAGTATGTTGTCTTTGATTATAATGTATTTGTTTGCATTTGCTAAGATCAGATGCAGATGTTTTTGGTTTTACTTTGAAGTCCTGGTATCTTTTGGTTGTTCCACGTTTCTCTTAGTATTTCTTTTCACTGAGATCAAGCGTATCAATTCCAGTTATCTAGCTTATAATAGAATGTTCCAGGTTGTTTTTCTAAACTTTCTTGCTAATATTAAAGATCTGTTCTTCCCAGGTTCTCTTAAATTCTGTATTAAAAATTTGAATTTCAGTACTTCAGGGCTTTTAATACTGAGCTGCCTCACACCACACTTTGTCTTTTGTTTACTTATGAGAAGTGAATGGAGAACATTTAATGAACTTTACCATGCTTTTATTTTTTAAGAAATAATGAGAAATTGGTGTCAGAATCTGAGCAGCTCTTTTCTCTTTTCTCCCCACTCATATTTTCCCTGAGCCCCAGCATATCCTTGACAACAAATTCTCTATAACTGAAATTTAACAATAATTTTTTAAACTCTTATCTCAGATAATCATTGCAAGATATTTATTTATTTCCATTCACAGCAGTTTAAAGATGCATTTTTATTTTTTATTTTTTTAACAGTGAGCACTGTTAGAGGAACCACTGTGTGTTCAGTAGTGAGGAAAGTATGGAAGTTTGGAAAAGTTCAGATGCCTCAAAATGCTTGGATTCCTCTCAGTTTTTTTTTTCTTAGCTGTATAAATCTACCACCCAGCTGTCATCCTCTGAGGAATTAGCAGAAAAGCATATTTATAAGACAAATCTTTTGGCTGATGGAAAGAAATATTTTAGCAATATTTTTTGATTCCCATTTGAAAGTAGACTGTTTCTTCCATTGCAGGCAGAAGTCAGTGCTGTGAGGAGGTTCTTTTCAGCTGACTTACAAAAGCCTTTTTCTTTCTGCAGGCATTCAGCCACACCACCACGGGCTGTGATCTTGTCAGTTCTCATAAGCTGCTAACACCAATGGTAACAAAATACTTTCCCTAGTTAGAGGATGTACATTTCCATGAATTAGTTTGGTTCATTTCATGTATGAAGTGTCAAATCTTTTTTTTTTTTTTTAAATCATGATTTTTAATTTTTTTATTATTATTTTTTTATTTTTATTTTTTAAAGCATGAGGGCTCTGAAGGACTTCTGAGTGGTTTCCTCACTATTAAAGCAAATCACACAAGGAGAAGCAGTTCCTTATAACTGTCTCAATAACAGTGCAAACGTATAGGACTTGGGAGGTGGGTAGCTCCTTTCTCTATGGCCATGCTGGTAAGGCGAGCTGATTGAGCTGGGCAGGAGCACATCCAAAGCAGGAAAATGAGCTGGCAGTTCATTGGATGAGATCATGCATCTTCTGTAAACAAAAACAAAACAAAAAAACAACAACAAAAAAATCCAGTTTAGGGCAATAACCCTGGGAGGGCAGATGAAGCACAGGCTCACCCTCTTTGGCTATAGAATCAATTATCATACAGGTGGATTCAAAAGGGCTTTACAGCCAAGCTCATTTATACAGTCTGTTAATTTGTTCTTCTGCTACCACTGAGAGCTGGCCACTTAACAACCGAATCATGGCATCAGTTCAACACACATAGCAGTGAAGGGTGGCGTGGAAGGCAACAAGTGCAGGCACACGTAGAGCTCAACACCTGAGTTCTGACATCAGCTCTATACTCATTCTGTAAATGTCTCCATTTGTCAGAGGTCTTTGAATAGGGAGATTCTTAGAGAGATGTGTTAGCTGTTCACAGCAATAGGCCCTTCTAACCTGTGAAAGCAACACATTGTAAATGCAAAAGACTTTTCTTGCTAACACCATTGAGAGGATGGAAGTTCTGGTGGGAATTCTTCCAAGCGAAACTTTGGCTTCACTCGGCTGGAGTGGCACAGTCTCCATACCAACAGCACGTTTTTTTCTTTCTCTCTCTCTCTCTCTCTTTTTTTTTTTTTTTTTTTTTTTTTTTTTTTTTTAAACCACAAACTTCCCCGTGTCACAGCTCTGTGCAAATATTTCCCATATGTCAGCTGGCTGATCCAGTAATCACTTAGAGCTGGAGTGTAAATTACACAAGGAGCAGCACGCTCACAAATATCTGATTTGTAGGGCTCTGTAATTCGGATAGATCTTACTATGGTGGATTGAACTGATCTTAAAGTATTTCTTTTTGTAGCTGTACTATGAATCAGTGCTAGAAAGGCTATTATCCTGCCTTCCACTTTGCAACTGGCCAATGCACAATGTCACACTTATATTTTAATGGTGGCTCTCTCACAGTTTGCTTTCTCCATTTGCTTTCATTATTATCCAGTGTGCTGTCGTTACACTGTGAACTGCATTCTTTGGGTGGGAACTGTCTTTTTTTGAACACCTAGAATGTGCATGGCATTTTCTAAACAAATTAATAGCGTATGCTATTGCTTATTTTATTTCTGTAATACTGCTCATGAGAAGTTGACTGTAATGTTTCAGACATGGTAATAGCCAGAGAGTATTTTGATTGTAGGGAATTCTGGGAGGCTTTAAATTAATCTTTTCCTTCAAGGTGGTAGGAATGCATTTCTCAGCCCAACACTGCCTGAGTATATGCTGGCATTCATGGGAGGCAGAAGAAATATAATGGTGTGGGAGGCTTGAGTTTCAGAGAATTTTTAAAATGAAAAGACTGTTTAGAAAAGAATGCTTTGAAGAGCCAGAGCTGCGGGCTTTGCTCTCCGTGTGCACGCAGTGCCATGAGTGCAGCACTCCTCTTAACTCCAGCACAGGCTGCTTAACAGAGAGATGGGGCAGGCAGTGAATGGGACTGCTGCAGGGCTGAGGGAGTCACTCTGGCTGTTTTTCATTTGGGGTGCAGGAACCCTCTCACCCGGTTTCACAGCTGTTTGCAGCAGCAAAACTTGTTGATCTTGTCTTCTTCCACATCTCCACTACTCTTAGTGTTGTCACCCTCTCTGCACCTGCGGAGATTTACAGACTAGTCTTTAGCTCTAGTTGGAACTGTTCTCATGCAGGTAGAAGTACTCCCCCTTTCCCACTTAACTCCCTTTTCTCAGATTCCAATTTTTCTTTACTTTCTGCAGTTTTTCTTTGAAGTTTCTCTTTCTCCTGCCTTCTTTTATTCCCCAGCCTCTTTTCTTACCAGTAGTGTTGCAGGCATGGGTGTTGAATGCTGTGGGAAAATACAATAAAAATGGTTATGCATTGGAGAATTATTAGACTTATTTGACCTTTCTCCCCAGCTCATGTTACTTCTTTCTTTCACAGTTGTTTTTATCATAAAAGCATATATTTTGCACAGAGCAGTTCTGTGAATGAATGTGGCCCTCAGGATGTTGTGAGCAGACTGAAACTCTTCTTAGTACAGCTGACAATAAAAAGGTTATAAATGCGAAATTTGAAATACATTGATTAGGTATCCTTTTTCACTTCCATCCTTCCATTTGTTTTTCCTTCCTTCAGTCTGTCCTTTCACCACCTTCTTTCCTGTGCTCCATTCTTCTTTCCTTTTTCTCTTTCTCTATTCCTTTCTCTTTTCCTCCCTTCCCTTCCTGTCTTCCTCTTTTCTTCCTTCCCTTATTTCTGAAAGTGGAACAGATGCAAGCTCTCTTGCAAGGTTTTCGACAACATTTTTTGCTGACTGTATAAAAGAATCAGTCACTTATAGACGGGCTCTAGCATCATCAAGCAGAAACTTTTCAAGAAACATTTCAAGAGGAAACTAGGAATTAGGAGGAAAAACGCTCAAGGTCAAGGAGTTATTTGGTAGATACAATCAGTTGCATTTGATATAAAGTAATGGAGCACAACTTCAAAAAGAATGCCCACCAACATGGACAGCTTCATTCAGTGCATTTTTGAGTAAGTACCTAGGTGACTGCAACCTCTGGAGGCTGCCACAACCCAAAGACATGGTTGAATCAACTTTGCTACAATTGACCCAAAACAAGCTGGTACCAGCTGATGGAGCTCATTCAGTGTAGCTCTGTGAGCAATTCTGAGTTTCTTTGGGGATGACTCTGAGTTTAGGGGAGCTCTGAGGAGAGGTAGAAGTGCTTTGTGCTATTTCTTGGGGAGAGGAGCCCTCACAGAGACCTTTGGTCATGCAAACCATGTCTCCCTGCACCTGCAGGAGTGCAAACTGACTGGAGATGCATTTTTGTAAAAGCACTTTAAAAGTCTTTGTGGCAACTTGGCAGAAATCATGTAGGAAAACGAAACTCTTGTTGCCTTCTCTTGCGAAGGGAAGAAGAAGAGAAATGTTTTCTGAGGTTTTGTAATTGAGGATTATTTGCTATAGAAATTGTTTCTGAGAGATCAAATTATTATATATTTTTCTGGTAAAACAAGCAGAGATAAAAATTGCTCTTACTGCACTGGCACAGTGGCAACCACTGCAAAGCAAAATGTTCCCCCGAGATGTGAAACTCAGCAGTTTCCCACTGAGTGCTGGACCAGCTGTGGAAGGAGGGGGAATAAAAGGTGATATGATTTAGATTTATGCTGATGTATGAGGTGAGCGTAGACTTTTTGCTTAGAAGTTGCTAGAAGGTCATGGTATTTTACCAACTGAGATTTATACATTTGAAAATGAACCTCCAAATGGGAATGTATCCAAAGTCTAATAAAGCAGAGCTATGCTCATACACTGACCTTGGCAAGCCTGCAGGTAAGTTCCACAACTCCTACCACCTTATAAACACTAAGATGGGTTATATAGAAAAAACTATAGAGGCTCTATTTAGAGACTTATGGTAGCAAGTAGGCAGAAAAACTTCAAAACCACCAATTTAATTTATTGAAGGTCTCAACAGGAACATATAGGAAAAAATTCTGTCTTCCACTGCGAATATTCCCCCAGCAATCCAATCTACCGACCAAGAGTATCCAGAATTGAAGGGGGGAAAGATTACTTATTCAGTAATATCACTAAACAAAACTCGAAAGGTGAACATGAGTTTGGTTTTATGTCTTATCTGCTTAGCTCGAAAGGGAAGTAATTCTGAGAAGAGCTGAGAAGTTCTTCAAGCTGTATTTTACCACTGTTGCAATTGTATGCCGCACTTGCTGTACACAACACAAGAGAACATGCACTATGATTTAGGCATAACTTTTTAGAAATTATTCAGCCTGTCTCTGGATTTCAAGAATGTTCTTAAAAGTTGATTGTAGAATCAAGTCAGGAAAACACAGGTGAGAGCAAGAACTAAGTTTTTTCTAGTGGCTCAAAAACTCTTCTAGAGAGGCAGAGCATGCCAGAAAAAAATGCAGGCTAGAAGAAGAGCCTGGACTAGAAGTAGCAGCTAGACTAGAGAGTAAGCTAGAAGAAGCAGCCGCTCCCTGCAGCATCTTCCCAGCCTGTCGTTGTGGCAGGGCTCCATGACTCTGCCTGTGCTGGCTCCCAGCCACTCTGAATTCTAGGAATTTCTGGAAACCAATTTATGCTGCCTCCACTATACTGGAGCTGCACAGAGAGGCCATAGTGAGTGATAGGAGTATTTGCATGTATAATTTCTGAAAGTGACAAGAATCACAATATTCACACTCATTTGTAATAATTTTGTATTAAATCATTATTAGATTCTTCACTGAATTGTTTTCAGGAATTTATTTTTTTCTGACATTGTTTATTCAGGATCAGAGGAATTGTACAGTAATCAGGCAGAAAAGTTATTTTGAATTTCAATATCTCTTTTGATATGTTGAGCTTTTAGATTTTTTTAATCCTGAGAAGAACCTCTGGTATATCTCAAGGTGAAAAGCACCAAAAAGGGTGCTTCTAAACAGTCGAGAGCTGGTAGTGGGTCTGTTGTGTTTGTATGCAGCCTTTGTTGTAAGAAAGCTGGAAAGTCACCCCACTCATGGCCTTTGAAGTTATATTTGCTCCGTAGATGTGTAATACTTCAGTGTGAGTAAAAGGTAGAGTGAAAAATATGGTATGAATAATTAACATGCGTGATTTTTGTGGCTGATGGCATGTTCCGCGGTGGTGAACCTTGCAGAAAGGATGATATTATGATATTCCCAGCTGCTGGAATATTTTCTACATTAAATACTATTATTTTTACCTATTCTTTCCTTACAATATTTCTGAAAGTTATGTTTCATTATGTCTTTATCTTAATTTAATGTACAAGAGATTGCTGTTCCGTTTAGAAGTTTATCTTGGGTAGGTCAGAGAAACTGGCTGGGTTTAGTTTGTAGGAGTACCTTTCACTATGCAAAACTGATTTGAGTTGTGGAATCTTGCCAGTACTACTCATAAAGTGGACTCTCACCTAACATAAAGTTTTTAAGGCTTATCCTACATCTGCAATTTGCGATTTGTGGAACACACAGGCCATGAACTGGGGGATGTATGGAACTCCCAGCTGGTTTCATTAATACAGGCTTCCAGTTGTGCTTTTGGGACCTACCTTTGCCCATGCTGAACAATGTTTTTTGCAACAATTTTTGCTCTTCTAGCAGCAAGCCATTGAAATGGTGTGATTCATCTTTTATTATATAAGCAGAAAAAAAAAAGTGCATATTTTTTCCCAAGATTCATATTATTCTTATAAAGGAAGCATCATTCACCCCATATTGATCTCTCCCCTCTGGTTAGAAAGACTAAAGTTCCATTAAATTGTTTTGGGCATAACGTCTGGGAACTTTTTTCACTGAAATGCAATTGTTCTGTAATGAAAGCAGAGAGTAGTACCACAGAGCTGTGTCTGAATTCCATATCTATTTAACAGAAAAGACTGAACTTTGCTGCCACGTTTTTCCTTTTTTGTTTTCTTTTTTATTAAGTCATTTTTACTCTGTCCAGCCTTGAGTAGATCCTTCCTTGCTACAATGCTAGCTCCTCCTAATTACATCTACATTGGCCTTCTGTCCAATACATATGAATGTAAGCCCATAAATTGCTGTGGCCTTAACTAAGCAACAGTGCATGCTAGATAAGGTATTTTGGGACTACAGCATGTTTTAGCATAAATATAAGTTTGTCCCTCTCTGACGAGAGAATTTGCTAGGTGCATTGCAATCACAGTTCCCCTGCATTGCTGTCATAGAGTTTGTGCCAGGCAGAAAAAGTGAATGCAGTATCCTCCTCGAAGAATAACAGGGAGGTAGATGGGATGTTTTAGCAATGTCTGACCTTTAGTACTGAGAAGCGGAGTTGGACTAGACCATCTTCAAAGGTCCCTTCCAACTCAAACAACGCTATGATTCTATGTGTTGAGCTGAACAACAGCTTGGCAATTCGGGATTTTAAAACCAGATAAGATTGAAATTAGACTTCAGTAAACTACTACAGACATGCCTTTCTAAACTGCAACACAAGCAAAACCTATTTAAACAGCAGGACTGTTCCATGAAATGCACTCTAGAGGGACCTGAAGGCTATAATTCTATGTTGGTCTCACTTGTTCTGAGTTATTTAATTTATACTTCCTCTTTGCTATTCCTTTTTTTTTTTTTTTAAATTTAATTTTTTTTTCCAACTGAATTAGATAATATAAATGGTCAGTTTTCATCATTCCTTATGTTGTAATAATGAAATAGTGTACCTTATTTCAAATTCATATTATCACCTCATTCTTACTATGAAAACATATTTGCACATTATTATTTCATCTCAATTGCACAAAATCCATTATGGTTCAATTTTCTGTAACTGTTCTTATATTCTCATCTTAATGTATTTAAAGCAGTGAGACCTATCGTAATGTCAACAACGGCTTTTGTATTTGAATCTATTTTTATAATATCTTTGCAAAGGCAGCAGAAGTTTTGGGCTGTGGCTCACTAGATCGTGTTCAATGTAACTGCATATATCAGCATTTCTGGAGATACTTCTTTTGTGGACATCTATTGTGCTTTACAATTCATTGACTGTACAGAATCCATGTAATTAAGCTGGACATTTTGAAGGAGCAGAAAGCAACTCCACAGATGTCACGCTTCATGTCAGTTTCCACGCTTGTCATTGTGATAACATACGGAAGACTTCAGACATATTTGAATATACCGTATACAAAAAATCAGTTTTGCCTTGGGAGATGGATGTTCTAAAACAAATTGCTCGCATGTTTAGTAATCAGGGAAATAGCTCTATCTGCTCCTGAAGGGTGTATTTACATTAGTAATTTAGTGTCCTTGAGGACAGTATTTTTGGTCTATAGAACCAGTTTCCTAGAGGTAACGTGTGGAGAGATTTGTGCTGCTAACTCAAACCCTTCAAGTCTGTGGTGAGTACCATTTATATTCCTTGTATTGTATCTACAGCACAGTTGTATCTGGAGCAAACTTTTAAATGCAGTTTATAAGGTTTAGTGAGAACCAACTAATTCAGAGCTAATAAGCAATTACAATAACTGAGAGAGAGGTCTTTTGTCAACACCTGTAAACAAAGTTTAAGATATCTTGGCAGAGTCATCTGACAATCTTCAATGATCCTTTCTTGGGAGAAAAAAAGGATTCTCATATATTGGAATTGCCACATCTAACTGCCTTAATCTTTTTGACAAAATCATTGGATTGAGAGATTAGTAAGAAGATGTATGAGGTTGGTATGAAGCGCTTTATAGAGGAAAAGTCATGTGGTAGGTTGAAGCTGTGGATTTGTCAGAAAGTTATGACCCCTGACTGAGGAGCTGCTACTCAAACTTTATAAAGAAGACCTTTTTCCTTGTCCTGACCCCTGTCCCCAAGTCTGACATGCGGCTCTATAGCATGTTGGTCAGTTCTTTGGTCAATATATCCTTGAACCTTTATAGGTCTGCTTTAAAGGTGGAATTCTCATCCTGAAGATGATAATCCTTCACCATGTAAAATGACTATGGTGTAATAAGATCTTCTTGCAGGGTGCAAATGTGTTATTAGGTGTCATTCTGCAGGCTCAGGTCATCCACCAGCTGTTATACTGCACAGGTTGTATTTTTTTGCAACATTTGGTGGAACATTTCAGGACTGTGGGATTATCTGAACCAGATGTGAAAAGCCATCTCCCTGACACAAGTGTGCAATTAGTCATAAGTGATTATCCATGACCCCTTGTGTGCAACGGGAGGGAAACCTAGGGTTAACTGCTGTCTGCACCTTAACTGAAGAGGGCTATAAAGTTACTTTTTTTTCTCTTCTCAGTCTTCAGTCAGTTTTCTGCTTGTTCTCGCTTTTGAGATTTTCAGGGCCATGTAAACCAGGAGAAACCTAGAAATCTGAGCCCTGCTTGGAAAACTGTAGCAAAATATTATTGGGAAATAAAATCCCAGTTGTTCTGCGTGTTTCTTTGTCCTTTGCAGTTGCAAAGTCAGAGTAATTCTGTGTCTTCTCATCAATGCAAGGCTGTATCTGCTTACTGGCCCAAGGGTGAGAAACAGAAGGACCTTGCTCTTTCTAGATAAGGCTTCTCTCCTGGATGAAGCACCAATAGCTCTGCTAACATAACAAAAGGAGGGAGATGAGACTTTCATGAGGCTTTACCTTTTAGTGTCAACACCTTGTCTCTGTCAACTGATAAGCACTCGGGGTTTTTAGAGGACTGCTGAAATACCATTTCTCACAGCCAATATACTGCTTAAAAGTAGCCAAGCTCAGTTTCTGGATAGCTCTAAGCAGTTGCTCTATCTCTATGTATGTATAGAGCTCCTGATGCAGTGGGCTTCCTGTATCTGCTGAGCTGTATGCCTGTTGACATTGCAGCAACCCAATTACATGGTTGTATTGGCAGTGGGAACTGTATAAAGCCTTTCACTATTTGGAGCCAAATGGCCCCTGAATACCTTTGGCAACCTGTGTGTTAACTTTTGCTCTTTAGCCAATTAATGATTTTTCTTTGTACCACTAGGGTTCATCTTTACCTCTGCAGTGTGATTAGTTTCTGTTAATTAATGGCTGTGGTCTATCAGCTGTTTGAGTGTCTACATTTGTCTACAGCTCAGCCACAGCAAAAGGAAAAAAGGGTATCTGGTGCTACATAGACTTTGAACAACAGGTGGAGATATAAGCCACCAAGGGTGCAAACTTGTCATAGGAGATAGATGTAGTTAGTCACAGATCACCAATTCAAGTTGTTTGCCGGATATTTTTCTCTTCAGCCAAAGCTGCATCAGATTTATCAGCACTGACCTTTTCTTCTTAGTTCCTGTCTGTGTCTAATGCAGACCGTCAACAGCTTTCTCAGGTCAGAGGGTGTGGATGAACTGAGCTGGATGAACTACCTTCTGAAAACCTGAGAGGAAAGTAGAGCTCTCTCTGACTTTACCAGGGGACATACTTTCAGGGAAAAAAGCACATCTCATGTGGAACTTCAACATTAAGCATAACATCTTCCTGTGTCTGGTTTTGGGAAAGATCTTTGTGATTTTGCTGTGGTTGGTAACCCAGCTAGTAGCAATACAGTTCTTCACCATTGCCATGAGGACATGTGCCAGCAGACCTGGTCACAGTTCCTGCCCTGTTCAGATATAGAGGGTTAATAACACATGGAGAATTAGGTTCTTCACAGCTTCTTTTGTGGACAGTGGACATTTGGATTGTCAGCGTAAAATGATGGTTTCTTTATCACAGTGCCTTTATGGGAAACTCAAAGCCTTGAGATATTTAAAGGACTGACCAGCCTAATTCTTCTACTCTGTCATCCATCAGAGTGGGCTACAAACCACAGTGTGGCCAGAGAAACCTTCCAAGCAGTTTTGGGTTCCCAGGACTTACCAGCCTCATACAAAGAAGCTTTGGCATTTGTCCTCTGGAGAAATTTTCTTCCCTTAACACTGGTCAGTTATTTATAAAATTTTAAGATTTTAAATAAGAAGAATCATGTTCAGATCATCCTTCCTGAAGGCTTTTTTCCACCTCAAGAGCTTACCTCCAATGCTAAGCTGTACGAAACACTTTTATTTCTGAGTTTTTAAGCACTACCTGCACTATAAAATTTAATGGACATCAAGGGAAGAATATTTGTTGGTCAAACAACAATTTTTCAAGATTTATAGTTTTGATCACTCCTGGTTATGACCTTACCCTCTATTCCAGCCACCTCTCTCAGCATTCAGCTGAATTTTTCCAGTTTCATGGTACACTTGAAGTTCTTCAGAATTCAGTATTCATACAGAGTCCTGACAAAGCACTGAGTGTTCCTCCAAATGTTCAGATGAATATCAAACCCTCGTGTTGCCCTCCGTATGGAGACAAGAATCAAAACAAAGCAGAACAACCTTTGGAGGTAAGCCTGACTGCATCCAGAGCTTCCTTGTCAGCAGAGACAGTTCTGACCTGACAGTGAGGAGCCCTTCATCCAAATGGCTCCAGCAACCTGAGCAGAGCATGGGGAAGGGATGGCGACATCTGCATTAGGCTCTCTCACCAGGCAGAAAGCAAGGTGTTATTCCAGAAATAAGGGATTAACATGAGTGAAAGAGAGCTCTGGCTGTAATTTCCCTTTGGCAGCTTGGATGCATGTTTGGCTTTGAATGTGTGAGCAGATCTATGGCAGCAAAGCAGCCCGTTCACCTTCATGGAGCGTGATACATGCTGGAGCTTTGTGGGATCTGCACTCTTGTTTGAATTTCTGAACTCCTGCCAGATCAGGGCATTTAGTTTGGACCATAAGAGAAATAGAAGCTGTTCACAAGGCTGGCGTCCAGATTTCCACACCATTTGCTGTGTTTGGAGCAGTGTGGAAGTTTGATACTCATAAAAGTAGAAGGGAAAGAAAGGAGAGTTTAATAAAGAAATGAAATCTGAGCAGGAAGCATCGGGAATGAACGCAAAGGGTGTCTGCCCATGTTCTTGGGAACTCCGGTTCTTTAGTAACAGTCACAGAGAAAAAGATAGATAGGGGACAATGGAAGAATGAAAACAAAGGTAAAGTCAAATTTCAGTGGTACAGGGGAGGTGACCAAGCCTTGATTGATTATTCTTCTGAAGTTAAAAATTAACACTGACTTCTTTTTTGGCAAATTTCTGAATGTAGTTGATAGAGACTGAAATAGGGAGGGTGAATGTGGCAGTGCTGAGAGGTGGTCCTGCACTGACACAAGGGGAGCAGCCAAAGTCTCATCTGTAGGAGCGCTCTGATGTTCCGAGTTTGTCTGATTCGGGAAAATAAGAATATGGCTGATGTGAAGAACATTATACTTAGGTGATGGGGCTGGTTTAGATAAACATGAGACATTGATAACAAACATTTTCACAATAAATTAAAATTGGAAATTGGAGTATTAGCAAGAAATACAATAGAATATTTTTTAATTGGATGAAGTATTATCTCTGTTAGGCCTTTGAATATAGTTGCAGCAAATTGCCATCAGGTAGAATTAAATTACCATGTCCATTCATTTAATTGGAAAATAAGAAGAAAGATTTGAAGGTTTATAAGAAAGATGTTGCAAATTTTACAGTAGTTCTTCACAGCCAAAAAAAAAACCAGTACCAAAACAATTAATGGAAACATCAGTATTTCATTGCATAAAAGCAGAATCAGGAGCTCAGTCACAGATTGCCTTCTGAACAGCATTTTCTTTCTTGGAGTGATTTTCACTGTCATTCCAAAAATCTAGGAATGTACTTCAAAAGTTTAAGTTACTATTGTAGCAGCAAGAAGTTTAAATATCATTAAAGCCCTGTTAATTCAAAAGAACAAGTAAAATTATGTGCTGTCAAACCACAGAAAGTAAATGATGGCTGAATCACCTGGCACTGTATCTTTAAAACAAGACCTTCTACATCTAAATGTGTGTGGTAGTTTTATTTTCGTGTTTTGGTGGTGCTGCTCCCTGTTGCCCTCTTCTCCATGTGAGTTTATTTTCCATTCTGATTTTGTTGTTGTTTAGGTAGGCGCAGTAATGGCATTCCCAGGATAAAGCTGGGAAGCACTGGCTTCCTTTCTGGAGTTGGAAAGCAAGAACTATTCCAAAGCTGAAGGCTGATTTTGCAGAGCACCTTGCATTTGGGAAAAAAAATTTAATGAAACTAAATGTAATACAATACCATGTGCATTTCTTCCAGTGGCCAAGAAGGCATATAAATTAAACAACCTGATCATTAATCATTGGCATTAGATTATTTATTTGTTTTAGGCAGTGAGGTTTGTTACTTTATCTTTTTCTCACTGACACTTGTCTTCCAGTCTCCTCTGCAGATGCACTGGGAAAAGATTATGTTCCTTCATCTCCCAAATCAGCTTTTTGTTTGTTTGTCATGGCTTTTGTACAGCTTTCAAGCCTGAATTTCTGTGTGGGATTAGATAAACTTCTGTTTCCCTGGAAGTTAAACAGTACAGTAACTTGCTTAAAGGAATCAAGCTATGACAACACCACCTTTTCTTGTGCACCGGTTAATCCAGAGATACTTGGGAGTGTGAGCTGAGTGGATATACTTTTAGGAGATTTTAAAAATAATATAATAAGAGGTTAAATTAATATAAATTAATGTGAAATACTTAAACGACTTTAAAAGAGTTCTTTGAAACCTCGCAATACAGGGGAAATATGTCTGGCTCTCTCAAAGTTGTAGGTCTTGAAAAATAATGTTTCCCTTCTCTGATGAAAGATTTTTGTTTTCTCTTACCATTTCATCTTTAACTCATTAATCCTTGCTATGTTTCCCAGAGGAAGGACAATATCACTACTATTTTATATCTATGGAGGGAAGGCTGAGAAATATTATGTGCTGGGCTCAAAAGGGAATGTCAAGGCGTAAATCCTCTAATTATGCTGATTTTGGTGGGGCTAGGATGCCTGCATACCTGGGGACCTTTGTGATATGAACTGAAAATTTTTGGCCAAGAAATCACTGGGAGCCTTGGTCAGGCAGGAAATTGAATCTGGGATTGCACAGAGAAGCTGGGTTAGTACTTCAGCCATTGGGTAGCATTTACTTCTGCCTCTCTCTTCTTTTGCTGCCCCCCTACCAGTCCTTGTGGACGTTTGCTCATATAATGCCTACACAATCACGTTGTGTAATGTCATTTGGCTCCAGCTTAGCTCTAGTGCAGTGTCTAGACTTTGTAAACAAGCACTGTTAGCAGGCACCTGACATGCAAATTGTGCCAAAAGCTAAGGTAAGAGACTAAGAGCAATACACAGCATAAGTGGTGTTACAAGTTCCAACGCTGGCTTTTGCTAAGCTACAGATACTTGCCAAGTAGCTCTATGTGTACTCAGTCTTCTTGCTGTCCACGATATATAAGCCATGTAGTACAGTTAAATGTCAGAAAACAATTTTTTTTTAAACTACCTTTTCAAGTTTTCCTTCATCTTCACATGCTGTAGGTGAAAGCTGCCAGTTGCATTAGAAGATTTTATTCTTTCTCTTTGACACGTTGTCATCTTTAAAATTACATATGTTCTACAATTCCTTGACTCTTTGCAAGGGAAGCATAGGAAACGTGATAATTTGCATTAGAAATCCCAACTGAAGGATCACCATTTCATTGTTTACTTAGATTAAGTTAAAAACATTTGTCATTAGGAACGCAAGAGGTAATTTCCTGCCAGAACACCCAAACCTTTGACATTTTTCCTTCAAAAATTCTTAAATGCGCACTAGAGTATCAAAGCTTTTTCCCTACCATCATCAGCAAAGGTCAACAGTTTCTGACAGATGCATATTAGGCCTGACTTAATTATGACTGAGTGCCACACTGTTTTATACCATCTGTTATCCAGTGACTAAAAAAGTGTCTATAATTCTATTTTTTTAAGAGACTAGCAGATGAAAATGACAATTTCAATTGGGAAATCTGAACTGACAGAAGGAAAAAAAAGAAAGTCTTTTTTTTTTCCTTTTTTTTTCTTTTTTTTTTTTTTTTTTTTTTTCCCCTGGAATATTTCTAGTAATTGCTATAATTTTGAAGCAGCTCAAACTTTAAAAATTCCCACACGTGGCCTTGACAGGGTCAGCAAGGCCTCAGTAACTTTTATGTTTCCTGCATGATCCCTGAAGGTTAAAGAGGGTCTCACTGAAAGAAGGGCAACCTGCAAAATAAAAGCTTCCCTTTAGTTCTGATTAGCAGCTGCCATGATCATGCTCCAACAATCCCATTTTCACAACTCAAGCAAAAATCTACCTGCTAGATCATTAATATGTCAGATAGCTCAGGTCATGTCAACAGTTTCATGAATAAATAACTTTGCTTAAGCTACAGCATTTAGGAGCAGAGCTTGGGTATATCTGTCTTGCTTGGGTGGTTTGTTGTGGTGCGTCAGTTATAGGTTACTGTTCACAATAGCAGTACTTGAGCATCTTTCCTATAAAATAGAGGAACTACCAAGGCCATAACAATCTTCACAGAGTCCTTGCCACTGTTTGTGTCAAATTTGTGGTGTATTTATTTGTTCAGTTATATTTGGTAGATTTTACTCATGACTCTTAGGAGAGCTTCAGTTTCAAATGAAGACACTGCGAATATGGGCCACATTAGAGCCAAAGTCCCATCCATTCAGCAGGTTTTTCATGGTCAGAGTAAATCAGGCAGTTTGTATTTCAAACACAATGTTATAAAAGCGCTCTAAAGTCTGAGAACTTCTGCTCAGTATTCAAGTCAGGCTGCAGGATGGTATCTGCAAGCTGGGACTTCCCAGAACTTGGTCTAAGGAACCAATTTTATTCACTGGTCTTCTAGGGAAATTTGTCTCAGCTTCCTCTCTCTGCATGTCTGAATTACTGCAAAAATTTGTGACTTTTAAGTAACATACACAGAATCCAATCTAGAAGAAATAATGGGATCTGAGGCTTTGCACATGTTTCAAGATTTGGGAGATGGAAACTTTTCCGTTGAATATAAATGTATATTTATTGCTCAGCAAATCACAAGTAATCTTTCTATGTGGCAAGTTCAGGAGCTAACAACTAATGGAGTGACATGTGAGGGAAATTGCAAACTATTTTAAAACTGCTGGACAATTCATCAGCTCTTGCTTCATTTGTCATATACATATAAATGCTGCCATACATTATTATGCCTATTCTGTATTGCACTAACATAGCCTATATGGGGATAGCTTTGATTATTTCCTTTTCCTGATAGGTAAGATCTGAGCTGCTACTCAGCTTGAACAGATTTCTTATTCACACAGATCACTCAGTGGCCCTAGCTGGTTTTTGATAGCTTAATAGTAAGTAAAAAGGAATAGGCTTTACTGAAGTAGCTAAATGGAATGAAAACATTAAGATTCACTGTTATCTAGAGGGTTATTTTCAGTTTTCTGATGATCTTTAAGCATCCAAGAAACAATAGCTCATTTGTTTATTAATGCATGATTTGATTATTAGCAGTAGATTCTAAGCGTTAACTTCTATTGCTGTTGATAGTTGCAATTTACAAAAACAAAATTAGTATTTGGTTTTTGAATCTTCGTTTTAGCTGTTTGATAACATTACAAGGAGCAACCAGTATGTCAGGTACTAATTGGTTTTGCCCATACCTGAGCAGAGCAACTGTCAAAGGATTGCAGATTGTGGGTCTTCTTTCTGTATCTGTTAATATGATTGTTTATTGGAACAACACCAGCTGAGATTGGTTCTAACTGGAAAGATTGGACCAATAACCTCTGCTGTTCGGACTGGGATGTATAACATTTTTTGGCGGGGGAGAAGGGAGTTACAGGTATTTTGGATGATGATAGAAATCACTTTTTTGTTTTGTTTTGTTTTGTTTTGTTTTGTTTTTGGTTGTTGTTTTGTTTTGTTTTAATCATTATGCAATTTGTCTCTTTGGTATTTTTTTGTGTATATATGGTATATGGTATGTAGTATATATATATATATATAACATTTATCCACTGTATGTATTGAAGTAAAAAGCTATTATGTTTATGAATGAATGGAATGGCTTTTCATTTGTTTGCTTTTTCTCTTGTTTCAGAAGGGCTGAAGGTTATACACGTGGCAGAAGCCTCCAACCCTGCCTGCAGGAGCTACTGGTGAAAGCATTCAGGCAGGGTGAAGTGCAGAGCTGAGCTGCCACTGGATGTTGGTGAGTAAGGGCCAGCTTGAAGCCCGTGACAAAATATTTCCCCACTTAAATGGAGTCAGAGATTTAGAAGTGGGCTGCTGTTAATGACTTCTTTCATCCATTCTTTTCTCTTGCTTTCACTTCTGTACATTTTTGTTTCTACCGGCAGTGTTGAATAGCCAATTTTCAGCCTGACCCTTTTTGTCCAGGAAACTCATATCTACGAGTGGGACAAGAGTGAAAGAATACATTATGTTACAGGTGACAAGGGTTGTGTACGTCAGGCCTCTATTCTTAGGACCAGGGTTGTAAGTGAGGTTGTAGATTAATTGTGTAACAAGGTGTCAGAAAATATTCTACAAATAAACAGAGCATGGTTAACTCAACACTTTGAATTTACAGAAAGTCTAAATTAGATCCTTAAAATAACATGATTATTGCTAAGTTCTAGCCTGAAGCTAAACTGGGGTTCTCCTTTCAGTGAGGGACTCTCAACCGGCAGGAACTTAAAAGGTAACTTAATATGCTGCACTACCAGAAATATAACAGACTGCTTATTGGGACATGTTTAAAAAAGAGAATGTATAATAGCTTTCTGATCTCACTGATACGTATTTCTACAAATAACACCAGAGACAACTGAAACCTGTTTTATGGTTCGCAAGAAATCAACTGGACGAAACCTGAGTTTCAGTTTGAGCAGTTCTACATATACAGAGGACTCCCAGCAGAATCTGTAAAAATAAGCATATGTTCCCCCAATGACATCATATTTTTGTCATCTGCATTGTACCATAGTCTTTTTTTTTTCTTTTTCAAATAAAAGACAAAGAAAGCTACAGAAAATTTAGAGACCATACCATTTCAGTTTGGTTCTGTTTATTCCTACTACTACATTTTAAATATTTTGATTAAGTAATGATGTAATTAAAAAGCAGGGGTGGAAAGTACTCTCATGTCTGAAAAACATGTAAAGCAGTGCAGAAATTGGACTTAGTCCTTATCTTCCCTGAGGATTATAAAAAAGACATCTATGCTCTAGCTTACTAGAGTATTTCAGGGAAGGTAACAAATAGAGATTAATCTGTTAGTTTAGTTTTTTTAATTCAGTTAAATCTTTAGTTTTATCTTCATTTCTCTTGTTGGAATGCTGAGGTTGTTTCTGTTAGTCTTGCATGCTACATGGGATAAGAATAATATACAACTATACAAGAATAGTATACAAGAATAAAGAAACTAGTAACTTTAGTGGCGAATATGTAATTCTAAGTTTTAAAGCTCATATCTGATTTTAGAGTCTGTGCATCTGTGTATAATTTATCATCACTGAGGATTTATTTCTATAATGTCTGCAGATGTATTAGGAATATCCATGCTAAGCATTGTGAAATGGAAAGGTTTCTCTAGAATGAGCAGATTCTGACCTGTGGCTGACGGGAAGAAAAAGCTCCTCTCATTTAAAATGCATGCTGTTTCTAATAAAAATCTGTGTGAAAGTCTGTGAATGAAATTTGGTATCAGTCTCTAAACCATAGCTTCTCATCTGTTTTACCTTCACTTTCCCAATTGCAGAAAGGACGCATTGGATTATTAAACTGCAAAATTTAATTAGAAAATGAAAACTGTTAGACACATGAATACAAAAGTGCTGGGAGTTATTTCTTCTGGCAGGGAGAATGGACTGCCTTTTATAGCTGTTCTTAAAAGGACAAAGGATGGATATAATGGTACTAAATACGCTTAAGAAGAGAGGCACCATGAAACCTTGCTGTGAGGTTCTCTGAGAGTATGCTGGTATATAGACTTACTTATATAGAAGTGCTGCCTGGAGCCCTACAGACTTGTGTGCGACACCTCTGACTATGACATTCACAAGTGTAAACTTAATAGCTGGTGAAGTGGTACTGCAGAAAACATCTGTACTCAGTCCTGGATCCTTTTGTTTGCATGACTACTCAGCAGCTTCACCTTAGATAACATCAGCAAATCAGTACAGTGTCACCATTTCTAGTGCAGTTGTACTGACCCTTGTCACCTAAGAACCTAGAAGATGAATAGTATAGAAATTTACAAGTAATGATTACATTGGGCTAATTTCATCCTCTGTGTATGTTAACTATTACTAGCGTGCTCTTGTGCATTAGGTTATTTTAAATAAATTATTAATTCTAGCGTATAAAAATGATAATTTTTTTGCCTTGTCCAAGGCAGAACTTATGCAAATTTCAGCATCCTTTCTAGTAAATCAGCTTGAAGAGAATGTTTTGAAAACACGGTAGTCATTTCCAAAAGCAGATCTGCATCTGTGGGTTCAAAGGATTTAGAAGGTACTTGCAAGCACTGCATGGATGAGCAGTGCATAAGGTTTGAGAACATTGCCCTTGACTTCAGTACTTCTTTGCTTTTTTATCAACTTATGCAAAAGGAGAATCTGAGCAAATTCAACAAGAACTCCAAGTGTGATTTAATATCAGAGTTTTCTTGGTGAGAGCTCAGCTCATGGTGTTACAAAGGTAACAAGGAAAAACAGAGACACAGAGAGACAGAGCAAACCTTAAACCAATGGTCACGGCTGTCTTCATGATTCAGTCCAGGCCATAGAACGGCATAATTCTGTGTTTCCATCCTCTGCTTTCACTGGAAGTTATGCTTGGCATGACTCTTAAGAGCATTTGGACAAATAAATAACATTTATCGATGTTATTTATTTGCCTTCAAACTTTAATCGGTATTTGTATAATCAGTAATAATTTACTACATTCCTATTCAGATAAATTGGCACAGCATTTATATATAATCACCCTATGTAGCTGTTTTATTTAAGCACTGGGTTCTAAATACACATAAATTCAGCAATTATCACTGGCACAAATTTTAGGCCTTGAAGTGAATTATACCAGGAAGAGTTTTCTGTAGTTGAAATTGGGAAAGCAAACAAAACAAAGTTTCACCTGCTCAGCTGAGGAGTCAGGTGGTGATCTTTATGCCATGCACTAGGTATTTTATTTTTGGGTACAGAGTATAAAGCCGTGAGAAACAAAATGCAGGGCTTCCTTTAGCCACATGCCAGTGCACAGTTTGGCTTGTGAGGTTGCAAAATCTGCTTTTCCCTTTGACTGGTTTTGCTTCCATGTAAAAAAGCTAAGTCAAATACTGAATAAAGTACCAATAGTACTTTAGCCTTGTTTTCTTCTTCGGGCTTAGCAGAAGTGGGCACCTGTGCCCATGGGGTCTGAGGCTGTTAAATGGACCTAAGCCTTTTCGCCAGGGTAGGGCTATCAACCTGAGCTGGAGCGGATGTGATTGAGTTCCCCACCACTCCACACTGGAGCAGCTTAGGGATATGTCTTCAAACTGTGGTTGGTTAGAGCTGGGAATAAAGTGCCAAAGTCAGCAGCTGAAATAAGTAGAGTAAATCAAGTTAAGAGGAACAGAACAACATTTTGGAAAAGGAGGGAATATGGGTAAAAACAATAACCTAGAAATACAGGGTTAAGATGATGAGATATAAATTGATTGGTATTTCCTGGGTTTATAAGGGTAGGCCCTTATGGATAACATCATCAGCCCCTGGCTTTTCGTATTACTGAGTGCCTACTTGGGCTGCCAGGATGCTGTAGATCCTGCTCTCATTTTGAAAGCCACAGAAATTTTATCTGTTCAATCTATGTAGTGTTAGACCCATTAACACACTTTTAAAAATCTTCTGATGCTCCTAAGTCATCCATGCTGGCAGTCATGAGTTATACTCATGTGGACACCTACTGTATGAATGTAACTCTTCTGATTTTGCAGGTACAAGGACTTTCAACAATTTAACTACCTCCATTTAATGCAGATTCTTAAGTTGGCATTTACATTTCTGATTGAGTGACATATTAGTGGTTAGCCAAAGCTGAACACTGTGTTCCCAGCTTGCTCAAGGTTGCCTAGAAATGAGACCATTTATTCTAAATTATCCTGTTTAAAATGTTGCCTTCATTTGAAGTCATGCCGTCTGTAAAACGTTGAAGTGATGAATATTTCACAGATCTGGAAAGTATTCTTCCCAATGAGAATTTTAAGGCTGCAGGAAATAAAGGCAGAACATTCAAAAAGAGATTGATGTGGTCGTAGCATAACTGTGATGTCTGTAGAATTGCACCATATTATGTAAAACAAGGTACTAAAGTCCAATCTTGAGGACAATTCCTTCTTTTACTGCACCAACCTGATTTCTGAGATGTGTGTTCCTTGGGGTTTTGTTCAGTAGTGCTGTGATATTACAGAAACAAGAGATAAAAGGGCAGCTTACAAAAGAGCTCAATGATCCAGATGAGCCAGAGCCCAGTGAGAGGATGTAGAAGGTTGCTGATAGTAAAGAAAAAGAATTTTACAGCTTTCAGGAGTTTCCAAGTCTAGTAGATTGAAAACTCAAGATCGGAAGAGATGAGTTATGTGAAGTGAAATGTCTTTCTGCATTATTGCACTGAAGTTTACCAGGAACTCTGGAAACTCAGGCAGGGAATGAACTAGTGGTTGGATGGTGTGATTCAGTGCTTTTGAAGGACTCAGCTGTTCAGCCATTTTCAGAGGGCCTAAAAACTTTGACTAGTTTGGTTTTATTCTCTTCAAGAAAGGCTGATGTAAAGTTAGAGGAACTATATCCAGTTATAGGGTTGCATTTTCTGAATGCGTTCACAGACAATAACAGTGATATTCCAAAATATGCTTGTGCTAGCTTTGGGGAAATAAACCATTGCATCCCATCAGATGACAGCTACGACATAGTCAAAGAAAGAGACTGGAAAGTCTAAATATGCATCTGAATTGCTGTACAATCAATAGTGCACATTGAAATTATCAAAACCTCTTCATACGATGTGTTTCATGTCACTGGAATGATGGTAATGGCTCCTAAGTGCTGCAATAGGATTTTCAATATTGTATATTATTAAAATAGGGGATTGTGCTAAGAAATGGGTACGTATTTTCAAAATTATTAGGCACAGTTGGAAACATAGCTGAAAGCAAGACTACCTTCAAATAACATGCTGCCAGACCTAACTGCTTTGATTTCTTAAGATTAGATGATGATTGTTTGATCATTTTATTAAAACAAAAAAAAAAAAAGGTCTAGGTGTCAAAGAGTTTCCTTATGTCTAAACAAGTGTTATTAACTTCAATTATGGCTGCCAGGTGGAGAACTGTGCAGTTCTTTTACCATGTTTCAAAATATTTCATTTAGACATTTTGGAAAAACATACATCCCTATTCATAACCCCTGTTACTGTTCTGATTTATAAGTTCTGCTCTGCTGTAAATCATTCAAAATGAAAAAATTAAATTTTATGGCATCAAACTTACGTGGCATCGTGCCTGAGCAAAGGGCAAAAGGAATGTGATTCTTATACTGCCAATTACCATTGAACATTTTTTTTTTTTTTTTTTTTTAAGCAGATGGCTGTGATACGCATATAGAGAAAGATGAAATATACTTATTCTTTATTTGGACTTTAAATTAAAAATAAAACACTCGCTTTGATCATTTTTTCTAGTTGTTTATAAAACTTTAACTCCTAAGTATTTTTTTTTAATTATACAAATATTTGCATCTAAACCAGAAAATTTTGGTTTCAGGCCATGCACTTTAATTGCTGTGGATGGTTAAATGTATCATTTGTTTACTTGGACAGGCTTCTGGGGAAAAATGTTTCCCTGTAAGAGAAGTAACACAGAAAACTATGGAATCTTATCACTTTAAAGTGGAGACAGAATCCTGAAATATATTAAAAATGTGTCCTCTATTTTCTAGTCAGAAAGAGATTCTGGATAAGGGGATATGAAATTATGTTTTTAAAAAATTCTATACTCTTTCTCTTTTTTATTCCCTAGTACACTTTACAATTGGCAGCAAACATCAGTGACCTGGCATGATTCCTGGCTATGACGTGGCTCTTTTTTGGCAGAAGAAATTTCTGCTCCAGTTCTTGAGTGTTTCCTGGAAGGCAAGATAGCATTTATAGGCTTTGATATGAGTTTAACTCATGTGACAACGCAGGAACTGATTTTAACTGTCTGGTAGAGGAAACTCTTGAAGTCAGTCTAGAAGCATCTGTCTCAAGACCTGCCAAAGACACATGCAGATGTAAGAAGATATGATTTAAAAACTTCATGTGATAGAAAGTAGTCTTAGAAATGTGGGTACGTGTACCTGGCCCTATCTCAGCTCTCTTTCCTGCCTCAACATTTCTTGTTTAGTGATGTTCCCATTGCTTTACCTAGGAAATTCTTCATCAACTCATCTTGTACTTTTCAGCCCTGCCAACAATTACACTCTGCCTTTCCATATGGGCATTCTGTCAGTGCTGATGACAATTTATTTTGGCTTTAATAGAAAACAAGACAAGAAAATAGCAAAATATTTTAGGTGCTATTTTCTGGTCTTGTGTAAGTCCCTGTATTACTTATGCTGTGTTAGTAGAGAATTTTGGAATCATTTTTTAAAATAGCATTTACGATTTTTTCTCAGTTTGATTATTTGATGGCTTCTTTGAAATCTCTGTTAAGATCTGATCTATAAAATAAAATGAATATTGAAATATCTGATCTCTATGATGTAGATAATAAAAACAATGTAAAGGTTAAAAACATTCCCTTTAAATACAGAATCAAGCATAGTAAGTACCTCAAAATTAAGATTGTAGCTTTATTAGATTTATTGTAAGAATTAAAATATCCTCTCTTGTTACGTTTATAAAGATGGAGCTCATTAGATGAAGGAAATTTCTTTTATCATTAATAGGTCACATAAATGTGATAAAAATGTCTACAGTCTGCAGAAATTTTATTCTTATTTTAAGCAATTGCCACATATAGTTTATCCTTCAAAACTTTCAATAGCATTTTTATATCCTCCAATTGATATAATAAAAGGCAAAGAATGAAATGAAGCAAATTAATCCTCCTCTGGGTAACAGGGAGACTAGCATTGCCAGGTTTTGAATTGTTGCAGTGTTTTGCAAAGCTTAAACATTTTCCTCTCTCTTTCCAAAATGTAAATGGGAAAAGGAGTTTCTGTTCTGAAGGACCTTGGAATTAAATGCCAAAATTACCTTCTAAGCAACAACCTTGTATAGAGGACATGATAGTTCCTTCTGCACTGCATTGTTTTTTGGCTTGAACAGGTGACTCTGGAAGATAAAGCAGGAGTGTAAGAAGGTAATTTCTTTTCAGAGATATCGACTACTTTAACAATGTAGAAGGGAGGAAAGGCAAATCTGGATCAGGCTCAGCGACCATGTAGCCTCTTTTCTGATTCTGATAGCAACTACTCACAGCCGTGATTCAAAAGCTCTATTTTTATGAAAACTTGGCTATATTACATTACTTTATTGATTCCTGGTCCAGTTTCATTTGGAGTCACTGCCAAGCTTCCTACTGGATGTAAATAAAAGAAGAGTCAAACCCAGTGTTGTCTGGGCAGCAATTCACAAGGTCTAAATCCAGAACACTCACAAATTGAGATAGAATTTGTTGGTGGTCTGCAGAAAGCAGACTGGTCAATCTGTGTGGGATTTATTTCTGGTTTCTAGCCTCTGTTGCATGTTTTCAGTCTATTTGCTGTGAAATGAAAAAGTTTGGCAGAGTTATAAAGTTATCTGGAAACAAGGGGCCAATGGCACGTAAGATAAGGACTATGAAGACAATAACCAGACCTACAGTAAGAACTAGAAGTGCTGTGGAAAAGCAATTTTGTTCAGAGAAGTGAATAAAACAAAGGAATAAAACTGTAATTTCAGGAGATTCAGCTGAAACAGTGTGGAGGCTGAATGGGTGAAGAAAGGGGATGAAGATGGCTGTGATCTCTGTGAGTGAACACATGTACCTGCTGGGTGTGCAAGAGAACATAAGAGATGAGGAAATGATTGTATGACTTTTTTTTTTTTTTTTTTTTTTTTTTTCCCCAAAGTTAAAAGAGTCCTACCCTTATTGCATTTGAAATCTCTGTATGTTATTTTCAGTTCTTTATCAGAAAACATTGATTTTGGTGAACAATATATGTTGGTGGGGAAATAAAGCTGTCAATGGCATTGTATTTTGAAAAAGTGCAAATGAAGTGCTGGATCAGGAAGGTATTTCATTTCTATTTAAAATGGTGCTTCTGGCTTTGTACTTAATGCAGTAGTTAAGCTTGAAACAAAGTTTTTTGCCTGGGCAAATTGACAGTATTTGATTGACAGAGGTTTTTAAAATCTGACTTCTTATTATAGTTGAAATTTTTCAAAACTACTGGAATTTTGTAACAGAAAACAAGGGTTTTAAAAATCTGTATTACTGATAATTTTATCACTTCAGTGACTGCTATGTCATCTGCAGAATAACTGCTGATACGAAGGGCGAGAGACCTCCTGCCTACCCCTAGTGTCTCTGCAGTAGGAAATGCTATAGCAAAGCCATCTGTCTCCTCAGATGTCTGGATGAATGGAGCTAAATGTAAGACTGATCTTCCTTCATGACTATGTTCATTCATGCATACTGAAGGGAAGCTGCACTTAAATTCTAATTTATCTCTCAGTGTAATAACTCTTTGTAAAAAGACTTAGAAACTGGGAATGCACAGCATTAACAAATTGAAAAAATAACTTATCACTGAGCCACAGTACATCTGAATGTACTGTGTATCCGAATGATAAAACTTATCATTGAAATAACTGTCATTTCTCTAGTGCTGTTCAGGCTACATTATATCATAGCATAAATTCAGCTTTTAATATGTAGCTTATTGGCTTCATAAAATGCTTTGCATACTATTGTGCTTCTGCAGGATAGAATCTGGAGAAAATCTTTCTTGTGCTTGACTAGCCTGTATTGTCTGACATAGGATAAATTATCCATGCCTTGAAAAGATAAAGCGAGCAGAGGTTTATTACAAACCTTTTTTCCTGGGAGCATTGTCTAAACCATTTACTCTCACAAGAGGCTTAATGAGCCTGGCCTTCTCCACACTCTTATGTGTGTTTTTAAAATGTTACGGAAAGTGTAAGACAGTAAAATAGTTTTCTCCTCAGTTTGTAGGATTAAAGTATGATATAAGAAGTAATCCCTCATTAATCACCGTTGTCTTAAATGTCTGGACTGATAGAAGTTAAGCACAACCCAAAGCCAGGGTTGACAGCCTTATCAAAAGGACTCTGGACAGCTAGTCCAGAAAAGGCCCTTTGGGCTGTGTCTGGTGGAAACAGTTACTGAAGGTTTGTACAGTAATTAACATAGAAATACTTTGTTAAGGGGTATGTGCTCTGCGTGAATCTTGAACCAGAATCTACCTATGCTCATTTGGATTCTCTGTGAGTGGATGTGAGGAGGAAAAAGGTGTCAATGAAAAGTAGCAGAGCACTTAGAGCAATTCCCTCCAGCATCATTTGCTCTACCATTGGCTTTGGGATGCTGTTATCTCCATCAAAACCCTCTCCACATCTGTTATTGAGCAGCCATTGGAGAAATCAGGCAATAGTAGCATGTTTGCAATGGTTGGGAGAGTGTGTTTGGGAGCAAGATATTGACAAGTTAGATTACATTTTGATGTGCTGTTATATTTTTTTAATTTTCTTTGAGACAAAAGCATGTAATATGGATCGTAAGAAACACTGCAATAGCAGGAGACCAGATTTGGAATTAGAAAGAATATTTTTTATTAGGAAAACAATTCTTACAGGGATAAATAAACATTTAGGAAAGATCTTGGATAGCAGATGGATCCATTTTGGAGTGGTCCCTTTAATAAAGATTTACCTACACAAAATAGTAACCACACTCCCAGTCTGTAGCCAGGAGAATGATTCGTTATTATTGAGTTTGGAAGAATAAGAATCTTTGGCACTATAGTAGTGAAAAAATACACTTTAAAATACAACAGAATACATGGAAAGCATTTTTTTTTTTTTTTATCAAGGGAACTAGAAATAATACACCTGCAAGTATAATGAATGGCATAATACTGGCACTGCATGAGGCACTGAACAATTTGTACCACATTTATAGATTCTTTCATGCTATTAATTTGAAATAAAATAAACATTTTTTCCAAATCTTTGTTATATATCTGGCTCTCATTTATTGTTCGCTAGCTCCTTCCCTTTGTGTTTTTTCTATGCCAGCTCTTTCAGTTTCTCTTGTGTTTCTTGTCCATTCTCTTAGCTGTTTCCCTGGCTTTGCTCCATCTCCTAAGTTACCTCCAAAAAAAAAAAAAAAAAGAAAAAAAAAAGAGTGGGCTTCATGTCCTGAGCTACAAAAGCACTCAAGCATGTGCCTTAGTTTGGGATAGATACTTCACAGATGGGTTTTCTTTAAAAGCACACTAAGTTGTAAATATAGGCTTGTAAGAGACTTGGGTGATATGAGGAGCACAAGGGAATTCAGTAATGTATTTTATATAATAAATGGTTATGTTAAAAAAAATCTGATTTAAGAGCCAATGTAAAGGGAGAAATTACATCCACTATTTGAAATTTGTATGTTAGACTCATTTTCTTGCTCTGAGCCCTTATCCACTGTTAAGAATATTGCTTTAATTACTTGTCTCTTCTGTTTTAACACAGGTTGCACTTTTAACTTCTAATTCCCATCGCAGCAAAGAAGCTCATTGCCTCAGTCCTGAATTCCTATTACTGATGGAGATCCATTTGGATACTTCTCCATGCTTGCTGTATTTCCATGGTCCCACATCCTGCTGGCAAGTCTGTGGAAGCATTGTTACGATACACAATGAGTATGATAAGAGGTAATGGTTTAGTTGTACCGGGGGAGGTTCAGATCGGATATTAGGAAAAATTTATTCTCAGAAAGAGTGGTGAGGAGTTGGAACAGGCTGCTGAGGGAGGTGGTAGAGGTATTCATGAAAAAGGTGCATATCACAATGAGTGACATGGTTTAGTGGTACAGTGCTGATGGGTTGCTGGTTGGACTAGTTTGGTTGGACTCATCTTGGTGGTATTTCCAATCTTAGTGATTGTGCAGATTCTGCTGTAAATGCATCTCCTCTCACTGTACTACTGTGCATCAGATAACGTGAAAAAATTGCCAATGTCCATCTAACCTGAGTCTTGCTAGCCCTGGAATTGAGCTAGCAAAGAGAAAGCCAGGCCAGGTACACCATAGGATGAGTTTCTAACACATTGCTGACACACAGCTTGTAAGTACCCATCAAAATCAAAAAGCATTACCTTGTCTCCATTAGGCAGATGCAAATGTGGGATAACACACTCTTCAGCTCTCCTGAGACCTTAAAAGACGAGGCTTGAATCTGCATTGCTTCTTTTCCAGATGACCATATTAACCACAGGTTACAAGAAGGGAGATCAAAGCGCATGTGTTTTATTTTAAAATGTATTTATTTATTTTTTTTTAATGACACAAATGTAGACAAACTACTTTGCTTTACAGAATATTGCAAAAAACATCTTTTGGGCAGAATTTTTAATAATAATTTTTTTTTTTTTTTTTTTGGCTGGTATTTTTCAATTTGGTCACCCAGGCCAAGAAAAAGCCCCCTATAGGGACTTAATCCTCAACCTTGAGAATTACATACAATACAGCTGACAGCAACATCTGTGTAGGCTGGAGCTGGTCAGACCACAGACGTCTTCCATTTTCTGAAACCTGAGGCCGTGTGCAGTCAGCAAGTACAATCATAGAAGTGGCTCCTAATCAATTGCTTTGTGCATATACACCCCATGAGGACAGCCTTAAGTGCTTTCTATCTAGAGCATATCGTATTACTGAGGCAAAACATCCCCACGTTTCTAGTTTTGTGGTTGCATAGCATAGTTATTTCAGTCAATAAATAGGAAAATATGATTTTCAGAATGAGAGTCCTACTGTATTAGTCTGGTAAATCCCAGTGTTATGATACAAAAGAAAAACAATGTTCTTGTTATTTCTGGAGGTTTAAAGAGATTACCCTGCCCTGGGATACAATGGTACTTTTCAGCTATTAATGCTTCTAAAACTCATTGAAAGTAGTATTCAAATCCAAGAAAGATTACATTGTATTCTGTGTGTATTAAACTAGGTTGTGGGAGTAAATTCAAGGATACATGTTCTTTCATTCTTAATTAAAAACAACAAAAGTAAAAAAATATTAGTTTAGGAACTGTATAATATTTACTTGAGTAAATCAAGTGAAGAAGGATGAAATGCTGAACAGAAAATAAAAACACTCATCTGTTTTTTGACTTAAAACACAAAGTTCGAGCAGCTGCAAATTAACAGTAAGCACTAGATTAGCAATAGGTAGGTACATCTAAAGAATTTTATTTCTGCCACCATCAAAGATAAAATTAAAAACTCAGAACAGGTTCCTCGAGGGAAAAAGAGAGAAACCAGATCTGGCATGAAATCAGAATCCTAGGGCCATCGGCATGGGCTGCAGTCTCTGTTGCGCTGGCATGTGGGATTCCAGCATGTCATGTGGAGGATATGGGGAGGAAAATTAGCAAGTCATTAAGGAAATGACTGGTGAGCAGTTTCACGATATACTGCCAACATTAGCTTATTTGCATTGCTGAAGGTTGAAACAGGATGCTACCTGCAGTCTGCAGGGAGAGAAAGGGTCTGTGCTAATTATTAGTGCATTCATACCTGTAGGCAGTTGAGTCACTCTGCCCACTGTTAATAGAGAGTAGTGATAAATAAAGGGGATAAAACATATACATGACAGAAAATGACAATCAACAGCAAACTGGACTTTTGATCCAATAAAATATGGGAAAGGTTAAAAGTTACTGTAGTAGTAGCTTCTCACAAGAAGCTTTAGCAGGAGTTGGAAAAGTAAACACTGAGATGACGTTAACTCTCTTGCTTGAGTATATCTGTTTTGTAATGGTTTCTTTGCTTTCTTTTTGACTCAAACAGAAAAGCATATATGGAGCACTGCACAGTAGAACATGGGAAGAACTTGATGGGCACTGTGTTGACGACAGGAACTGGAACAGCAAAGAGTAAAAGGAGCTTTGATTATTTTTTAAAATTGGAATGCCTTCTGCAGTAACAAAGTAAAGGGTTTCACCTTGCTATTGCAAGTGCTACTGCAAGGTATGTGGGGTGACTGTATGATGTGAATAAGGAATTAGCTGCAGTTACTCCACACGTGACACGTGTTTTTGCTTAGCAAATACACTTGAAAGCACCTGTGCTGATTAGTAGTTTGTTAAGCACTTTCAAATATTTGGATGTGAAGGACATTGTATGAATAAATGTAGCATATTTCTCATAGTATTTGCTGTAGGGTTTGAACTGCGAAAGATGTGATGCCCCATCCCTGGAGACATCATCCAGGTTGGATGGAGCCCTGGGCAGCCTGATCTGGTGGGGGGCAGCCAGCCCATGGGAGGGGTTTTGAACTAGTGATCTTTGAGATCTCTTCCAACCCAAGCCATTCTGTGACTCTATGCATTCTCTCACACAGCTGGAGTCTTCAGGCTGTAGTATAAGTGTCTAAACATAGGTAAGGACCTAATGGGAGTATTACATACTTAGTAGAAAAATCTATTTAATAGAACTTCTGTTTTTTCCAGGAATGGATGACTTTCTTCCACTTGCTTTTATACAAGATGCTTGTAATGATCTTTATTTAATTTTTGGCGCATGACATTTTTACTTTTTAAGCAAAGTGAGGGCTATCTCTAGGATCTCAAGCATGCCACTATCCACCAATATTACCTCACTTAAAAGATAACCAATAATTAAGTGGCCTTTCAATCCCTTATTGCAGCTTGCTGAACCTGTCCTCTGAAGAATCATTTTGTGACCTGTCACCAGTTCCTGAGGGGCTGTAAGTTTCTTATGATTGTTTCACAGTGTCAGCTGCTTTTTCTGTAGCAGCCCAATCAGCTGCAGCACTTATTTTCCTGGAGTTAGCACACTTCCGCACCCATATAGCTGTTTCCCCTGTGTCCAATTCAGTCTTTTCTATTAACTACACCTTAGAATTTTAATGTTCAAGCCTGTTTCCTGATTTAGGTAGGTCTCAGTTAACCAATTATATCATATTTCTCCTTACACACATGTGGTGCAATTGCTGGTCTCTGTTTCATATTGCTTTTAAATCTACCTAGATTTCTCCTGTGAGATAGGAGTGTTCCTCCCCAGTTTCTGAAAACCTTTCCTATTCAGATCGGTTTGCAGTGTCTTCATTATTTGAACCCTTCTGGAGCATCAAGAGAGCACAGGGGTCCGCAGTGAATATCCCTATAAGATGCTGTGTTCCCTGGCCAAAGGGATCATAAAAAGCACTTGAACATTTGAATCCAGCCAGATGTCTCTGAGTGAGCTCCAAGCACAGTCAAAGGGTTACTGGCAGGAGCACAGACATATTTAACAGGGAAAACAAAACAAAACAAAAACCAAAAAACCCAACCCAACAACTTTTAAAGGGCCCCGTGGGAAATCACTGCAAATTACTTTCAGTGAGGGTCAAGGCCACCAAGGAGATAGGAGTGTGTCAGTGCAGTTCAGCTCTGGGCTTCATGGGTGCAGGTATTATTCCTGTTCAGCTGGTATCATGGGAGATGCCTACATGTGGACATTTGCCACATGGCTCTGGAATCCCTGGGATGGAGAGCAGAATGGCTGTATGACACTAGACTTGGTCATGTAGGGAGTGGAATTTTAAACTCACCTTCATCACACAGTTTTGGTGTGATCTGCGGCCTCCTGAGAATATCTCTGGCAAAAGGAAAATGGATAAGAGCACTTTGTTTTGTTTTGGTTTGGTTTTTTTCTCTCCTTGAGAAATGGTGCCAAGGTGCTAAGGAGAGCTGTGGCAGCTGTGCTTTCTTCCCATGTCCGTCCTTCCTGCTGAGCTGCCCTGATGCAGGAGGTGGGCAAAACTCTGGGCTGTTTCCCACCAGGAAGTGCTGCTGTTCAGGAGAGTGGGATCTTCTCTCATCTGTTATGAAAAGTATCAAGGGAATATCCACAACTGCACCAAGAACATCTTCAAATTCCTCTACTCTCTCTTCCTCTGTGTTTCTCATAAATCAGAGAAACAGCTGCTTTGGTCAAAGCTTTCCATCCTGACCAAGCATCCTTGGTGTTCAATTTGGGATTCTGGAGCATAATTTTTGAAAAAGCCTCATAAGAATCCTGTAGAATAACTCATGTATTTTAATTTTCAGGTATCAGTGGATAAAACAAAGTGTGGAAAGACAAAACTTCAATATTTTATGCTTATCAATCTAATTGGATATTGGCAGGCATGTACTTCACCACCATGGTTAAACTTTTATATAAATATATATATATATACACATACATATAAAATGTACAGTCTAATTGTGGAAACTGCAAATGCCTCTCATTATGCTCTATTAGAAAGGCAAGTATTTCACAGCTAAGCAGTTTTGCACTTGCCTTGAAAAGAAAGGTGTAGGTGCTTAGATTTTTCAGAGAAAATCCAGTACAAAACAATATGCATCTCTCTTTTAATTGCTGTTATTCTATGTAACTATCCAACTGCCTCTCAGTGTCAGAGAGAGAGTGGCAAATGGAAGTAATACTATTTAAGGTTATAACTTGCGTCACGATGAATTCCACTTGTCATTACCTAAGGACTCATTTATGTCAGAGGATGGATCAGACCTGCAGGTTTTGTATACTAAGTGCAGACTTATTGCAGACGGGATGTTTTGTTGGCCAAGTGACATGAGGACTGGCACTTAAGGAGTTAATAATACACAGTCTTGCAATGAGCACGATGATCAGAAAGGGTTAAAATATCTTTTCCCATTTTCTGACCTAATGTTTTACTTCAGCCTATAGTATCCATAGGTAACACTCAAAATAAATCACATTAACAGGTTCCCCAAAAGTGGTCGAATTACACTATTACTTAAGAAAACCCCTGGGTACATGTGTACGCATTATGTGCTGTATCAATGCAGAAAGACAGCAAGCAAGATTGAGAAAGCTATACTTTTTATTTTGCCAATGAATCTGTTGCACTTTGCAATGTTTAAGTGGGCTTATACAACATAAACATTTGGGATATTTAACATATCAAGCTCAAATAAAAATGACACGCAGATCGTTCACTTCTGAAGCTGCCTTGTGTTCAGTTATTGGAACACTCCATCCCTGTGGTTTCCGAAATATTATAAGTATATATTCCAGATTAAACTTTCTATTTTCCTCAAGGTAGGGTTGCTTTTCAGCCCTCAATGGCTTGGTTTTTGCCTAAAGAATCGGGTCCTATCAGCAAAATCAAAGGCGATTACACAGCTCAGTAGTCATTTAGGATTTCTGTGGCTCAATTAAGCATGTATAGCATGCCACAGCCACTGAGACTCTGTTTATTCAGTGAAAGTGCTCTGTAATTTATTTAAAATAATCCATCTTTAACAAATAAAGAGGCCATTGACTGGCCATCGCTGCAGGCATCCATTTAAATGCTGCCTTCTTGATGGTCTGTTTTGCTGGTTTAAGTTAAATACCTGACAAAAGTGATTCAGTTTTTTAGAAATAAGATTTGTATGCATGAAGTTTATTTTCTTTTACACCACTAATCAGTTAGAACTTCTTTTTAACAGATTGACCATTAAAAATGATTAATGCTATCCACTGTGATAATAACAGATTGTGACTGCCAGCTCTGCGTGTGTGTGTGCGTGTGTGTGTTTAAAACTGCTTGGGCATTGTGTCTTTATGACACTGCTAATTATGTTAGACCTGGTACTGTATACATACACTGAAAATTAGATTAAATGTCAAACACCAGCGACAAAAGATCTTTTCTTTTCCAACATGAAACTTTCTTTATTTTTTTTTCTTTTCCCACTCTACTACTTCAGAAATGAATTGTTCGTCTAAGCAACAGCAGCAAGCTGCCCTAACGACATGTCAGTACCAGTGGATCTTCTCTGAGCATCAAACAGCTGCAGTTTAAGTCCCTGGTAAGCGCTGTTAGTTGTTGAACTGGAACAGGACCAACTCAGAAGAAGTTTTTTTCTGTAACGAGAAGCAGCCATTAAAAACTGTCCTGGGAATACAGCAAAGTATGGTGCTAAATTTCCAGTGGAAAGGCAATAGAGAAGGCTGTTGGTTAAAGGACTGCTTCTTAGGGTTAAGGATAAATAAAACTCTGGTAGCCACAATGGCACCTCCTGTCCAGCAGCCACACAGTATAACTGTGTCTTGTCCTCTTTTCAGACTTTAAAAAAAAAACACAACCTCACCAAGAACAACGCCAACCTTAGAGGAGGTGAAACTAAGCTGTTTGTATTACTGAATAATGGCTTTTTAATGGTATTGAACAGAATCATGGACAGCACTCAGTATTTCTTTATGTAAGCCTCTGAAGTGAATATGTCACATGTTTACAGAGTTTCAAAGTCAGAGCAGCTCATGAGCTTTGTTGTAAGTTTATTCTCATACTATTTATTCTTTTTCCTAGTTGTCTGAAGCTTTACCAATTGTTCATTTGTACTTGGTTAGATGGTAATCATTCATAAATGAATGTTGTTTGAAGAATGCTTAGATCTAAGAGTGTTTTAAACATGATGATTTATTTCATCCCTCAAGATAAGTGCATTTTCAATCCCACGGGTTGTCATGTTTTTACACGGACTTTTGTGGTTCTCACAGATGAATGTACCTATAGCTTCATTACTCGTCTGAGCTACACAGGACAACATTGCTAGTACCTACTCATGTGGAAATAAGACAGAGAAACAGTGATTCTGTTCAGCAAAAGGCACTAAGAACCATACTTTGTTTTTATATTTAATCACCATTATAAGATTGTAGTCATAGAGGAGCAGTGAAAACTTTCTAATATCTATCCAGATGGCCTATCTGAAACTTGAAATTGCCTTTATAAGGAGTTGAGAGTTTTGTCATATCTTCCAAGATGGTTCCTGGACTTCGGCTAGTTCCAGCAGTCAGGTACTATCTTGTGTTCAACATGCAGTAGGAAATGATCGTATTTTTAGACATTAGCTGAACCAGCATGGCAGCCCCACCAGCCAAAGGACTTGCTCTTTAGTTAGGACTCATGACTGTACTGATGACCACTGTTCAGTTGTTGCTGTACAGATACTCATAGCTTCAGCTATGAGAAAACATCAGGACCTTATTTCACTGGTTTACATGACAGAAGAAACAATCACATATTCTAAGTCAAAGTGTTATGTGGTTATGTTTTTTCTTACACATTTGGGGAGTTTCACTTTTCTGCTGTACTTGCTGGACGTTGATACTGAGTAAGACTCTGGAAAATATGACTCATCACTCATGCAGGGCCCTCTGGCCCTACAGTAGTGTACAGGATCTGGCTGGACTCCCTGTTAGCATTCAACTGTCCGTTCAACTCTGAGCAGCATGAAGCAGCTGGGAATAGCATCTCCATTCCATGGAGAGAAAAAGCAATGAAACACAGAAGGAAAGAATAAACTGAAATCTTATAACATGAAGGTGACTTACTATCTAACTTAGGGCTGAAAACAGGTATCAAGTCCTCTTCTTAGTGCTGGAGTTTCTTTTAAAAAAATCAGCAGAAGTAGCCTTCTTTCTTCTGAAGTACAAATGTGGAAAAGATTGCTAATTTTTTCCCAATATTCTCTGGTTTGAAAGATGCCCACCCAAGTTTTCAGCTCAGGAGAGAGTGTCCTGGTCACGAGGATGATGTCCTGTATGTGGATGATATCTGAATTCTGATCAAGTGAACACAACTGTGTAGCTCTTCAGTTTGGAGAATGTGTGAAAAGGGCCCCTTTAGAACCTACCAGGTCATGGAGTGGTGCAACTGGGATATTTAGTTGCTTCCAGTTTTAGAAGAAAGGCGAAATTCTTCAGCTGCAATTTAGGATTCAGGTACTGCATTCCTGCTTTGTGTAAACTACTCTTTGAGTTCAATGACCATTAGCATGGAAATATTTTCTTCAGTTTAGCAAAGTGAGAAACTGAGGTACCAGATACTGCATTAATGGCTAAGGTCACATGAGGCAATGCGGGAAACACACACACAAAAAGTGACCTAACTCCAAGCCTCATGTCCAATGTGTGAGATGATGTTGCTGTCCTGAATGGGATCTTTGTTTGCATGACGAAACATAGCACCCTGAGAAAAGGTAAGAAGGATTTAAGAACACAGATTTCCTTTGCACTTATAATTCAGAATGTTGCTTTTCATTCACGGTGGTGCAAATATATTACCTTGGTGAGAAACCAGGGAGAACAAGGACCATAGAAGTGGGAGCTAGTCTGTGGGTACACATGGGGAAGAGAAACAGAAATTATGCTGTATGAGGCATTGGAGGCCTTCCAAATATTTTTATTCATTATTACTATTTTTATATGAAAGGGAACAGCCTTCCAGGACTGGCTGGTTTGCTTCAGGCAGGGATTTTGTCCAGTTCTAGTCCAAATCCATGTTTGAGGGTGTGAATGTGCGTGTATGCAGGCTGGGTGCTTGCAGAAGGTCCAGAATGTGCAGCCTTTATCTGCTACTGCTGACATTTGCTCCCTGGTCAGTGCAACAAGCCTTTTATTTAACCATATGACCTTCAACTTCCAAACTTACTAGTGTTTTCAGAAGGGAATTCATTAGATAGAACTTTTTATTGAAACACGTGTAAAAATATCAAGCTAAGTGATTAAAGAACATTTTAAAACAGAATGAATTTTTTTAAAATGAAAATATGAAAAGTCATTTTATTAGATCAGCTAGGGTGAAAGTGCTGATTTTTTTTTTTTTTTTTTAATTGTTAACATTTTCTTTGGGGTTAAGATACCTAGAAGAACAGTAAGAATAAATGTTTCTATGACACAATCAAAAATTTTAATTTACCAGAAAATTTTATTGAGATCTTTCAAAAAACCCATCCAGCCCGTGGCTTGATAGCTATTGTGCATCAGCGTATTAGTTATTGGGATCTTGTAGGAAAAAATATTTGTACATGAATTGACTGAATGTTTTCCTTGGGTGAAGGATGCTGCTAGCTTATTGTTTTGTGATGCCTTACTATTTCTGTTATAGAACTTTAGAGATTTGAAGTTTCCTGATGCTGTTCTGTTAGAATCTCAAAGTAAAACATCAGCTATGGAGTTCTGCAGAACAACATTAAGTGCTTTTGCAAGAAAAGTAGGTAGATTTTATATTTTACATATTTTCTCATAAAATGAGGGAGGGAAGAGAATTTACCTTTGTTAGTCATGTTTATGAAGCAGGAAACCAAAAAAGGGGTTTTATCCAACCATACAGGCTTGACCCTGACTTTGAGTTGTTGTTTATTGTTGTTTTAATTTTAATCAACAAATATTCAAGGCCCTGCGTTTAAAATAGAATTTTATAGTCATCCTTAAACAGACTTCCAGCCCAAGAGGTGTAGTGTTTATATCCCCAGTCTGACTCTGAAAGAAAAGTATTGCACCTCTAGGTGAAGCAAGCTCCCAGAAACTCTGAATGGTATAAATTTCAGGGTTTTTTTTTCTTTTTTTTTTTTTTTTTTTTGTAAGGAGAAGGATATAAAGGTTGGCTAATTCAGCAAAATTTGAGGTGAATGCAGCAAAGAAAGAAGTCCAGAGTCCATCTTCCTGAAAGTTTGGGCTGCTTTGGATGACTTGCTTCTTGGATCTACTCAGGTGGGAGGGATAGATGCAGCAAAGCTGCCTACTCTTGACACTCAGGACTGCTTTGCTGGTTAAAAGTGCATTACCAGGGCTTGCAGTTCCTGCAGTTAACTCTGTCTCAGCTTAGGCAAGGCCAGGAGGTCAGCTGCAATTCTAATACTTTCTGGTGAACAGAGGTGAGGCAAACAGAGAACCTACAAGGCCTTGGAAAGTCTAGTTAGCCATGTGCAGGGCAGTTTTGCAAAATCAGTGCCATAAAAGGTAGTTATGGCTATGAATATACCTGTAGATATGATCTGAAAGTTACACAGCACGTGGGATGTCTTAGAAAGTATAGTTTGCAGTCCACTGTAGAGAACTTGCTTTAGCAGGGGATTGGACTAGATGATCTCCAGAGGTCCTTTTCATCCCCTATGATTCTGTGATTGTATTTGCTCCAATCAGATTTCCCACATGGAGAGCAATGGCTCTGGTGTGTCTTGGGAAAGGAACTTGCAGGTGTGAACAGAGCCCAGTGCCGAGCACCTCTGGGCTGGGAAAGAAGAATGCTACTACCTCCCAGGTAGTTTGGAGCAATGCTTTCTGTGATGCTGTGCGGCAAAACTGTTGAGAAGCAGTAGGAATGCACTTCAGGAGCTTATTTTCAACAGTTTGAAACACTGCAACTGAATTGCTACAATGATTTGGGAGATGTTATGTGGGCTCTCCTTACAAAATATAAGGAGAGCAGAACTTCTCTCCCTATAATGGTCTCTAAAGCACTTTTCCCTGCATCAACTCACAAATAAAGATCAGATTTAATAACAGAAAATACGTCTGTGCAGAAACCCAGTGGAGATCCCTTGGATTTAACCTTATGAAATAGTTTTCTGGGGCTTTTACAGAGTTTCTAACCGAGGTACCTAGAGTGCAATACACAGATGGAGTCCTTCATATACACAGGGCAAAGGAAAATCCATTGTGATGAGTAGTAAATGATTTTTACTGTCTTTACCTTTTCCTGGTGTTCGCAAACCAGACATGCCTTAAACATATTTAGGGAAGGGCTGATTTGTGAAACAAACACCTCAAGGTCTAGTGGTTTGATCAGCCACATGTTTCTTCTGAAAACAAAGCATATCACATGTAAAGGGAGCCTGGAATAAATTATCCTAACCATCCTGAAATAAATTATCCTAATTCCATCAGTAACTTCAGAGGATGTTCTTCCCACTGAGTGTTTCCACATCTTCTGGGGAGTCCTTTAAGTTATATGGGTATGGAAGCTTAAGACAGTGTTGAAAAATTGCACATCTTATTACCCAGCAGTGATATTACTTTTAACGGAAAGTAAATTATGAGAAGTTGTTGGGCTTTCCAATTGTAAACATCATTTTTGTGAGAAAGGGAGGGCACTCAGTTTTTGTACTTGCTCATCACCACTAAATAAGCAAGATTTAAAGGTGCACAAAAAGAGTGGGGAGAACAGAGGCAGCTAACTTAAATCTGATTTTAACCCAAACTGTGACTGCTGGCCTGCTTAGGGTTTCTGGGAGAGGGGTGTTCTGGACATAAGTGCAATTTCTTTCTTTCTTTCTTTCTCTCTCAATACCCTCCTGCCAGCCATCTGTTGATAATTATTGTCCAGTCTCTGCTGAGAACTTGTGATATTTAATATTTCCTCACCACTTGAACAAATAAGCGATAATAACTGCAAGGTACTTGACCACAGGAGTAGAAAGGCATCTAGCATGAAAGAATCAGTGTACACCTTGGTTTTTGAAAACAATATTGTTTTCAATTTGTGATTAAAATAAATCTGAGTTCTTGACTTGGAAAATACACTTAGTGAGTTGCACAGAGTCTCTGAAAAAAAAGACAAAGTTTAAAAATTGTTCATTTCTGTTTGTGGTATTTTATTACAATTTAAGTTATCATTTTTCATACAAAATGTCGTGCAATCTATTTATTTGTGTGTGGAATGTTTAGAGCAGGTAAACAGAATATATATTTCTTCTTTACAGTGTTCGTTCTTTTGAATTGTCAACACTTTCATAGTTACCTTGAGCCTCACATAGTAGAAGTGATGGAGAATAGAGATCTTTACATCTGCTTTAAAAACTCTGAAACTGTACAAGAAATGGTTTGTTGTTGCTATTCTTTCATTTTTTTCCTTCGATTATGTTAATAATAGATGCTACTTATGCCATCTCAGCAGACCTGCTATATTACAATGCATATATTACTTTTTTACCAATTTGTGTTTTTATTTTTCTGCAGAGCATTCTGTAGGTAGAAGGCTGAGTTATCTCGGCTCAGAGCTACTGAGGTTTGTAGGAAGTCTTGGCTGCAGCCACCTCCCTCTGTAAGATGGTCTCCCAACATCTGTCTGCAGCCTTTTCCCTTCTTACCCTTACCTCCACTGCCAGTTTGCAGACTGATCTCCATGCTCCACGACCCTCTGTATAAACGACAGAGTGAAAAAAAAGTCACAGGAATGCTGATTTTTAATCCTTAGTTTAGTATGCATTTATATAGTTTGCCAGGTGCTAGTGCTAAACCCCTTTCCCCCAATTAAACCTTTAAGTTTCATGGGTGTTTCATTATCAAATTGAAATTAAAACCACTAAACAGGAAATAATAATTCTTAAGAGTTTGTGCAAAATCCACTATATTACTGCCTGATAATGAAAAAGGAATCATAGGTCCATAATAGAGTGAATTTCTTAACAGATACAAAAGGTATAGTGCTGCTTTTAAATAAACACATTTGCTAACGTAATTTTTGTAAGCTTTTTACGTCACTGAACATTCAATTCTCTTTTGCAATTCTTATTTCTTTAGAATGATGAATGAACATCAAAGAAGCAAACAAACCCAATAGCCATAGACTGGATAATTTTTTCTCTGTCCTGTTCTGAAGGAGGAAAAGGTGAGAGGTGTCTGAGATATTAAGAAAAACATTGCAATAAAATAAGAAGGAATAAAGCAGGGAGATGGTCAGATCACAGGAGGCCAGTTATAGTCCATGCTACCTTTTCTTTCTTTTTTTTTTTTTTTCTGTTGGAATGTAACAAATATTAACTGCTACTGCTCTGCTGTACTTCATTACATAAATATTTGTGCAAATTCACACTGTGAATATATGAAGTGCTTTGATGGGCAAAGAGGAGAGTTTCCCCATGTGCTGGTTTCTCCTTTATATGAAGCAGCAGCACTGTATGTTCTGACTGAACTTTCACACACATGCTGTTCCACATCAGCTTGAGTTCTCAGTTCTCTTTTTTTCCCCTTCATAGCCAGTTTACTTACCAAAAATAGTCTGTTGCAAAACAGCAGTCCCCAAGTAAGACCTCCAAGCCAGTCAGCAGTATGGAATTTCCACTATCCTTTTTGAAAGGAGCTGCTGATCTGAAAGTCCTTCTATACTCCACGTTTTTCATAAGATTAATTAATACACTACGCAAAATGCCAAGGACTGTACATTTTTCCACCTGTGGCATCTCTAAGCCCTCAAAGAAGAGAGCACTCGAATCTGGGTGAATTATAAATATTCCACTGTGTCCTGTCTCTATCAATGTGTGTTGTATTTCTTTGTATTTTTTTTTCCTGCCATCAGTTTTGCAAGCTTGCTGTTGGCAATATTCACACAGAAATCAACAGGGAATTTTGTGTTGAAGAAAGTATTTGATGGTTTTACATTTACTGAATTTGTCCCTATACCTCTGTTTCAACAGTTATCTGGGTGCATCATAAGTATCAACGCAATAAGCAAAGTCTTTCCTTTGCAGTATAAATGTTGTAGCTATGGTGGTTAAGAATGTTAGAGAAATATGGCACACAGAGGAAATACTGACATAGTGAAAGGCGTTAACTTCCCCTGCAAGCCTTGCTGCTTATATAATTTTAATTAGATCACTTTTCTTTGCTGTAGATTTCAGTTCCCCTTGCAAATAAAAAATAAGCTCTGAACCCAGCATATAGGTTTCACTCATTTAAAACAAAAATAGATCTGTAGTACCTCTATAGTGTTACCTTTCAATTGGCATTAACCCAGATGAGCTAGTCAGTATGATGAAGTACTTGAAAGATTTGACTTTGTATTCTGCTAATATATATAGGTTGTTCCAAAAGTAATGTCCCCTATTTATTTCCATGGAAGCTAGAATGGATACAAAGAGCACAATAACACTTCTTGATAGGGAAAATCCTCAGCTACAAAACACTGCTTTTCAATGTAGCCGCTGCCATTAGCTGCACATGTTAATCAGCACTGAACAAGAGCTGGCATGCCACTGTTGTAAAAATCTGCACCAGTGGAGGTGACACACTGCCCACCACCTCGCTGTGCTTGCATTCACTGTTTGGTCTCCATAAACATTCAGCAAGTGTTGATGAATGTCAATGGATGCCATTTTTTCCAAAGGGAAGAAATCATTGACACACCTTTGCTTCATGTGCACTTCCATGTCAGATGCCATTTTGTCAGACTATCTCACTGCTGCTGTCACACAGCAACAAAATGTAACAGAATGTTGGTGGGAAGTTTCAGCCTCCACTGTCATCCCACCAATATGTACTTCTGAGACTGTGGGCCAACATCATAAAATAGGAGAGATGGCTTTTGGAGCAGCCGTCATATCTTCTTTCAGTAATTCATAGCTTTTATCTGTTCAATCATTTGAGTACCTTTAGGAGTCTTGTCCTATTAGGCATCTTTCAGCTGTATATCTTAATCTTTGTACATAGGAAGAGTTTCTGAAGACATTGGTATAGTAATGTGTATTGATATGATAGGAATAGGGAACCTGTTTTCTGACTGTTTTGTCCCAGCACTGAAATACAAGCACAGGTCAGCAATAACCAAAATGCTGGTGTGTTATAAACAACATTTATAGTTGTAATAACCTAAAACATAGCACCATATGGATTTCTGTGAAGAAAATTAATTCCACTGCAGCTAGACCTAGTACATTTCACTGGTAATTCAGACACAGTTGAGGCAAGCATGTTGGGTTGCCCAGTTTTCATTTATTTCTGTGCAACCAGAGCATACTGAGAATGTGGTGAAAATGAATTTAGGTTTGGAAAATTTAGTGTAGCAGAAGGAAAAATCTCCTTGGATATTTCCTTGAAGAAGCTAGTACTGTATATCTTGAACTAGGACTGAAAAATGAATAGCAAATCAAAGAAATATTTAAAAAAAATTTGTATAGTTGCTCATCTAACCTGTATCATCCAGATGTGTCCTTAATGAGTAAGAAATATTCAGTTAAAGAGTTAATATTAATTCTATTTTATAACTTCAGTGTTCAATATTTCATGTCAACATTTGTTTGTGCAATAGTTATCCTCATAATGATATTGGGTAACTAGATACAAATTATGTTTACGAATAATTTTGATAGGTTAAATTCATTGTTTTAGAATGAAAATCATGTTTCCACAGCAGGAGGTATATATGCAAACATATACTTATGACAAGAGAAATCTTTTTAAATGGTAGAATTTTAGTGTTTTAGAAGAAATATTAGTACTGTTTAACATCTTGCTGGTGTTCTTTACAGCAGGAAAAAATAATAAGGAATAATTCCAAATGTTAACTTATTTTCTGAATTTTTTTTCCTTTTTCTTAATTGTTTGTATGATGGAATATGTCAACTCCTAATACAATCAATGATCTTTTTGAGACTAATTCTGGGCAGTTATCTGCCTGTAACATAGAATGTGCAAATGCCTCTAAGATACCATAAAAATCTCTAAAATTTGATGATTAAAAGGCTTATTTTAATATGTATTCTCAGATTCACATTCTTGTTAGAGAGGAAAATTTTAAAAACCACAAAACGGATGACTCAAGAATCAATTTAGTTTGGAGTGTAATTGAAAAATAGGGCTGTCTCAGAGGCATCTATCAACAGAAACACCCAACTATCACCGCCACATTCTCTTCAGGAGCCAACCCACTAGTCTAGGTGTTACCGCTGGAAAATATATAATGCAGCTTCACATTAGGATTTGAGAACTGCCAAACATATCTCCAGAGTAACTTTAACAGTGATTACACTTGATGAGGGAGGCAGAGGAAGTATGGGCATGTGCCAGCAGTGCTAGGTGGATAAGACCAACATTGAAGGTAAAGTATATTTATGTGAATTTTTATTCTGGCATTAAAAAGCAGTTTTTCACAGGATGAGCTTTTGTCTACAGAAGTCTCAGGTGTTTCTGCTTAGTGCCAGTCTCTTTTTGTAAATATCTAGACTTCTAATTATGTCCAGTAGTCTACATAGCAAGGAAATGTTTGAAGGCACCCAAGACAGTAAAACCCATCATCATGAATTGCCTCTATGATACCTTTCAGTTCTCTGAAATTCCCAAATGAGAAGGGCTATTTTAACATGCATACATAAGAGGTTTCACATTTAGCTGGAAGGGAAGTCGAACTTGTGAAAAAGTAAGAACTTCGCTTTGGGCTGAGGAGTGTTGTAGGCTGCAGTCCTAGGGATTGTGGGATAGTAAGTGTCAGCACAGACTGAAGGAGTATACTTTATTACTAAATTTTATTTTTGTTATCTAGTGTTTCAAGTTAACATCCAGTCTACAACAATCACAGTCAGCAAGCAGTTGTGTGTAGCCATGAAGAATCTGCAAAGCAGTTCCATATAGTCCACTTATCAGAAGTCACTCTAAAAGGACAAGCTGGAGCTTGTTAAAGAACTTCAGTTTTTGCTCTTCATCTCAAGATAGGAAAGTCTTATCTGCATTGGAAACTAAAAATAAATCTGTTCTCTTATTCAGGCCTACTTTGGTCTTCTGTAGCTTTTGTGTTTGTCATTGGTGGGGAATCGCCTCTGTATTTATGAACTGCATGCTAAGCATGGTTGGTTTTTGTTTTTTGTTTTTTTCTTTTCCTGAAGTGCCCCTTTTAAACTGTTTTAAACTGACAGCATAGAAGACTCCTTAGAATGAATGTAGCCCTGAAGTGAGAGGAAAACTTTGTCCTGGAAGAGAAGCAAGAGGAAAGCCTTCTGAGAAATGGTACTGTGCTGCTTTTAATGCTTACTACATAAACAAAACCATCTAAATCTAAAAAAGCCATCTGAATCTAAAAAAGTGACCATGCCTTCCAAGCGGGGTTTCTCAGTGGGAAATCATTTGCCCTCCATTAGGAATGATGGCTCAATGATCACAGCAAAATACTCCAGCAAAGAATTAGGGTTTCGTTATATCTGAATTTGAGTGAGAATGGATGTGCAATTTCCATGTTTTCTTTTATTTAATAAAGAAAATAAGAGATCATTTTATGACCATTTTATGCTAGGGGTGATCTTCAGTGCTGGAAGAAAACCTAGCCAAACAGGGTAGTGAATCTTGACAAAGCCTACTGTAATGCCAATGGTTTCAATAATTTTTAAGAAGGAAGATTGTAAACTAAATCTGTGAAATCCCTATTTCTGAGAAAGCATTTCAGTTTGTATACGAGAAGGTAAAAAATAATTTATAATAAATAATCTTACAAAAAAAAAGGGGGGGGGAAAACAATTTCATGTACCCTCAATTTCTGGAGCTTCAGGTAGAGAGATACCTTTGAATAAACGTGGGATGTTTTCATCAATTTTAGTCTATTTACTCACTTGAAGATCAATACAGCAAAGAGTTGTTTGGTCTTACATCAACTTGTTCTCCTGTGTAGTCTGAATAATTCTATGGTCAAAAAAAGAAAATTTCAGAAACTAAAATAAAAAGAGGGAATAAAGAGGTTTTCAAGCCTTGAAAAGCTTTGAAACTGCTGGGCAAAAAAACAATTCAGGCCATAGTGATATTGATTGATCAGTCTTCATTCATTTTATCAAAAAGAAAAAAAAGCAACCCCCAAAACATGGGAGGACTGTTCACATCCGAAAAAGTGTTATTATGAAGGGAATGTTTATTTCTTTCAAGTTATGAGTCTTTTCTCATTATTTTTTCTTGATCTTGATTTTTGACTTTCAGTCTTAGTTCACCCAGGCTATGCGTTTAATGGCATTAAGCTCACAAGATGGGCTGCAGTCTCATTCCTTGAAGAATTTGCTATGCATATAAAGAGACACATGTGCAGTCAATTTTTAATGAGGCCAATAAATGAATACCCTCGGATCTCAGCTAAGGCAAATATTTTCCACACTACTGAAACATCTGCTCATTGCAAAAGAGTATGATGTCATAACCACTGTCCTCCCAAAGTAGTTTTTACAGGTTGCATACTGCTACCATCTTTTTCCCAGTGCTTTCATTCCACTCATGGAAATTTAGACATTAATAAGGTAATAGAGAACACAAGAAATCTTGAAATCAGCAGTCTACTTTGCATACCTTTCTAGCTCGTAATGAAGTTGGAATGATAGATCATGATATGGCACGTAAGAATAGCAGTCATCATCTCATCATTTTAATTCTTGTATATTGCACCTGAAATTAACTGAATACTGCTCCTAAATTTGCTTTTTCAGTGTATAGACAGTCTGACTATGACCCATAGTTCATGGGTGAATTGGTTATAGCTGATCAAATAGGCTATTTGAGCAACCAGTATAGAATTTAGACTTTTGTTTATACTGAGAAAACTGTTGTTTTTATGTGCTAGATCCATCAGCAAAGGAAATATTTTCTCTTAACTGCAGTTGTCCGCTTCAGTGCTTTGACAGTAAATAAGGAAGTAAAAAGCAAATTTTCACAGGTTCAAACACAGATGGCATGTCATTGATAGAGAACAGAAGTGTATCTTCAAGTAGACATGACAGAGATCATGGCCGTAGTCAGCATTCTTAGAAACAGACATGATGTAATCTCAGACAAGGTCACTGGTGTAAATATGCTCTCTCTATTCATAAGATCTTATATAGCTGCTAGAAAAGTAAAGAATAGTATGTAGAATAAAGCTGCTTCTCAAAAAGCTACTCATCCTAGTAAGGTTTCCTCTATTAGTTTAAAGCTTGCCATTTTTCTCTATTCCTTTTTTAAGTCTTTGTTCAGCGTAAAATTTTATATTCACAGAAAATGTTACTATAGGACTCCAGAAGGATTTTACTTTCTTAGGCTTTATCTCTAACAATTAGACTTTCAGAGCATAGAAAGTCTGTCACGTAATATACCTCTCCTAGCGTATTTAGTCCTTCATACTTTGATGAAAAAGTAGCTTATTACTTATCTAACTTAATTAGATTAATTTTCATTTATCTAGTAATAGAATCATAGAATGGCTTAGGTTGGAAAGGACCCTAAGGATCAACGAGATCCAACCCCCTTCCATGTGCAGTGTTGCCATCCACCAGGTCAGGCTGCCCAAGGCCCCATCCAACCTGGCCTTAAATGCCTCACCTCCAGAAACAGGGCACCCATAACCTCTCTCATCAGCCCATTCCAGTGCCTCATCACCCTCTGAATAAAAAATTTCTTCCTAAATCTACCCTCTTTTCCTTTAAAGCCATTCCCTCAGTGCTGTCACTATCAGACTGTTTAGAAAGTCAGTCCCCCTCCTGCTTGTAAGCTCCCTTCAAGAGCTCAAAGGCCACAACGAGGTCTCCTTGGAGCTTTCTTTTCTCCAAGCTAAATAAGCCCAGCTCCCATAGCCTGTCTTCATAGGAGAGGTGCTCCAGCCCTTTGGTCATCTTTGTAGCCCTTCTCTGGACTCTCTCCAATAGCTCTGCATCCTTCCTGTACTGAAGGCCCCAGGCTTGGGCTCAGTACTCCAGATGGGACTTCACAAGGGCAGGATAGCCCCTGAAGTACTTCTGCACACATTTCCAGTATTTATTCCAGTATTTTCAGAGAATTTTCTTTGCCAGTCACTGTCAGTAAAAGTGATCGTTAGAAGTGATTGACATCACTGGCTGATACAACTGACTGAGATTCTTAACATAATGCCAATTTTATTTATCATTTTGTTCTGTAGATGTTTGCAGTCGCTTAGTTTCCTGCTTAGGTTGTTGGCATATATATCTTTTTATATCATTAAATATTAGTTTGCAGAGCTATTTTCAGGAAAAGCAATAAAGGGTTTTCTCAAAGTTATCTTGCAGCCTGAATGTGTTTAATCTATGTCCTCAGTGAGTGATGTTAGAGGAAGACAGCTTAGAAAATATCTCCTTTCTTCCATTCTATCTTCTTGAAGAAAAAAAAAAAAGTCTATTACAGACTCCCAGTGGAGGTGAGCATTTGGGAGAAAGAGGTGAGAACTGGTGAAGTCCTGTTGACAGAACGTCCTGTTGTGCTCAGAGTCTGAAGTAGAAAATAGAGGGTTTGTATGAAGTTTGAAGTTCAAATTAAGCCTAGGTGATCACTTATTTCCTTAGACTAAAGTGAAGCCAATCTGAGGTAACTCCATAAATGACGCAATATCTGACCATTGGACCTTAAGATGAAGGACATCAGTGTACTGCTCTCTGTTGGAAATGGAGATACGAACAGATTTAACTGCAGACCTACAGCTCAAGAAAAGTGCTGTATAAAAACCCTGAATATGAGGTTGAAAAAAATGTGAAGTGATGGTCCATTAAGACTCTCATGTGGCAGTTCAGGTTAGAAAGGAGAAAACTCAAAATGACTGGCAGCCAGAAAGGAGAAAGAGGTTAAGAGGTGAGAGGAAAGCAGAGCCTTCAGGGAGCAATTGATTTCCTTGTATTCAATTTGTTTGTGTTTTTCCATCAGTGGGGAATGGCCCTAAGTCCACCTGCAGTTTTGATCAACTCTGCATGACATCTTCAGTCTGCATACCAGAGAGGTGAGCATTTCTGTCTTTCAGCAACGTGACAGAGGGGAATTCCATGTGGATTCTGACTGTGCACATGGTATCTGAAAGTGTTCATGTTAGAAAATGGGACAAAGACTTTTGGATCCAGTTCACTTTTATATATATGTATGTATGTATGTATGCTTATATATCGACAGAGTATTTACTTTCTCCATTATGGAGGTAGCTGAAAGGCCAAACTCCAAAGCTTTCTTAAAAATGAATATTCTTTTCGAGATTGCTTTATGACACATGCAGATCTCTCATTTATTTTGGGAGTTTTGCATTAAATACTAAACCTAAAACATGAATTCAACTAAACCAAGAAATAATGATATTTATTGATATTTAAATGATGATGATATTTAAATTATTGATATTTATGATATTTAAATTATGTTTATGATATTTAAATTATGTTTAGCACAGTCTGTTGGGATAGGACAAGAGGAAATGGTTTCAGACTAAAAGAGGGGAGTTTTAGATTGGGTATGAAGAAAAAAAGTTTTTTACAATAAGTGTGCTGAGGCAGTTGTACAGGTTGCCCAGAGAGGTGGTGGATGTCACAGTTCTTGAGACATTCAAGGTCTGGCTGGATGCGGCTCTAAGCAACCTGATCTAGCTGTGGATTAAACTAAATACCTGTTCATTGCAGGGGAGTCAGACCAGATGGCCTTTAAAGGTCCCTTCCAACTCAAATGATTCTATTATTCTATGAATGTCAGTACCTGTGCATGGTTTTTATCTCATTGATATCATAATTTTGGAAGGTTTTATGTATGACATTAATACAAAGTGTAGAGTAAATTTTCATGTGGCATAAAAAAGACTTAAAGTACCGTAGGCATTTAGGTTAATTTCATGAAAGATAAAGAATTGTCTTAAGTTCTAGATTGTTTATATTCCTGAGGCATTTTTTTGGTTAATGTGAAGAGACTAACTGATCATGGTAATGTGCTTGCCAAGTGAAGTAGTTTGGTGTAACAGGGTGTTAGACCAACATTATTCTTTGCACAGCTCCATACTAGGCCAGCACTCTAAGAATTAGGTACATAAAAATTAGATACATATAAAAGAACCACCAGCATATAAAAGGAGTATCTTCCTGATCAGTCAGAATGATCACAAGGTAGAAGGTTTCTGGGGAATCTCTTGGAGACAGAGTATGTGCATGTGTGAGGAAACTGTTCTCAATGTGGGAACTGATACAAAAGAATGTGGTATTTCAGAAGGCTGTTTGGAAGTGATCAAATCAAATATTCCAGAGAAATGCTCTAGCAAATCACAAAGGCAGCTGGTAGGCAAATGTAGATGAGAACAATGTAAGACTCTGAAGTTGTACAAAATATTTGTAAAACAGTCCTGAATTAGTTAAACACCTGTTCACTTTCAAACCTTGAAAATGACATTGCTTGAATGACAAATGTCAACAATATGCAACACAATGGAAGACTAATCTGTATAAAATTAATGATTACTTTTGAAAGTACACTTGAATGGTTTCATCAAATACAAATGCACTATATCTACACTATTCCCTCCTCATGATTTCAGCATCTTGATTGAATCATAACACAGACAAATATTTATATTGTCAAGACTTCTGAGACTGTTCTGCTCATTAGTATGTAGATGTTGCTGATTAGGTCTACAGTAGGTTTTATTGTGGTGGTTAACTGCCCTTTCCATGGTGGTCTATGCTTTTCAATGACAAATGACTGTGTGTAATTTGGGCGCTATATCATTAAGACAAGGAAGGGTATTTATGTTTTCCTGTATGCAGTGTAACTGTGAGTGCACACTCACTTTGGGGGAATTATGTGCTTATTATGACAAATAGTGCATTTTCAAGTATTTAAGATCTTTTTTTGGAAAGAATTCCTCCTCTATGTATATATTGAAGGTATTGCTGTGACACAGCATGAAAACTTACGGTATAGTTATCTGAAAAAACTTGTCCACTCCCTATAACATGTTTAGATTTCTTTTTTAGACTCTATAAAATTTTAGCTAGCACTAAACATAGAACTTCATTCATCATCACGCAAGCAAAGGCTGCCAAAGGAAGCCTACTCTTCCTGAGCTAAAAGTGGCAACACTCCAGTATTGGCAGAAATCAAATGAATCATTTCCTGCTTTTAGTTTTAGATAAATAATCAAAAAAGATTGTCTAGATTCTGATCCAAAAGTAATTTTTCATAGCAAGGAATAAGACTAAAGCTACAAAGACTTTAAATGGGGAATGTTTTCCTTTTAATTACTTGACTGGAAAGGCCCTGAGGAGCATATAGTCAGATCAAACTATCAAAATCCAATTTAAAATAAAATGTTAAATAATCATATTGGTTTCTAGGTAGAGAACATGAAGTGCACTGAAACACAGAAGTCTGGAGATTTCCTCTGCTCTTATTGCACTGTATGAATGTGTCCCTACAGGTACTTGTTGGTTCTTCCGCCCCGAAGGCAGGGCAGATGCAGGGGCTGCCACTGCTGAGAGCAGATAGTAGTGAATGTGGAGAGGTACATAATTAGGAATTGTCATCTGAAACTCTCCCTTATTATTTTATTTTTTTCCTCTCTAGTATCTAGTGTCTGGACAGTTGACAAGGGGATGTGTGGCTGCGTCTGCTTATGTGCGGTAAGGGGAGAGGTAGAATGCTGGATGAAGTAACCCTGAAACCACAAGTGAAGAGTATGAAATGAACAGAGGGAAATGTGCAGACTAGGAAATGAGAGTACAGCTCAAAAGGAGAGAGTAGTGGTATGGCAGTGGCCGGAAGTACTGAGGTTTGAACTGAAGGAATTACTAGAACTGCGCTGAGGTCAAAGGGATGTAGAATGGTGAGGAAGGGCAAGGTCAGTGATGTAACAGATGAGACTTAAGAAGAGGACAGTTTTCACTGCTTGCATGAGCACCTGTGAGCCTCATCCCTCTTTTAGTTTCATTTTAATCACCATGAAACTCACAGATAAAGCATGCTTCTTACCCAGCTGCCATACCTGCCTCACCTAATGGATGATGACCTTTTAGTATGAGTTTATCATGAGTGTGCATTAGGTCTAGCCATCAGCAACAATTGCTTCTTTGGTCTGTACAGGCGTTTCTCACAACTATAACTGTTAGGTACCGGGCAGTCCTTTGGGAAATGTTACAGATATCAGATAATTTTGTATGAGAATTTCCTACTTTCACAACAAAACAACTCAGTATTTTTTTAGTAGTAGTGTATAATGGAGTCCAGTTTGGCAATCCAACAGAACGTGACCTCTAGTGGAGCCTGGCTACAGACAAAACAGTAAGATGAGGTTGAATCATGGCACTTATGATAATGAAGTTTTGCAGTCCATGTTACTCCTATCAACAGGGATGGAATAATCACTGTGCAGCTGGGATTCTCTAGCACTTACCCAGCTTTGAAAATAAGTTTGCTCATAGCTGGGCAGTCTCCCACTCTCTTACGGGAATGCTCTGGGACTGGAAATGTGAGACATCTCAGACATAGCAACAAAGCAAATCCAGTTATCCTCATTCTCAAGATACAATCTAAATCATGAAAAATTTCTCTGTAATGATTGCTTCAGCGGAAGAGTAATAATTTATGTATGTAATATAAAAATTATATATTACAGTCTTGTGGCTGAGTCTAGATTTTCAGTTTAGGATTTTGATTGTAGGACAGAAATCTATAAAATTGTCTTTTCTGAGTTTATGACCCCAAACCCCAGCATTCTTGCACAAATCACAAAATTACAAGTCTGAAGGGAATGTTTTTCTCAGATTTTGTTTGGATCTGAGTGAGGCATTTTTACTCATTCTAGGATCCAAATCACAAGGGTATGCTTGGCATAAGTCTTGCAGTTGAAACCACTTAGAAATATGACAGAAAATTGACTCGATATGTGGTTTTGGATCATTTCAAAGAGTAAAAGGTGTGATTGGCTATTATTTCTATTGCTATTAACTCCTTGCATATCAACAAGAAACAGAAGAACAGCACAACTGCATCTTTACAATACATACAATATCAGCATGCATTCAGAAATCACTGTCAATACATGGATGTCAGGATGTTCATTCTCTAACCACGACACTAGTAACTGCTAATATTGCCAAATCTGCTAATTTTATGGCTAGGCATTTGAGATCTAATATCCTTCTTAATATTTGAGCATTACAGCCCATTACATAAAACAATAATTCAAAAAAAACCCAAAACAACAATGCCTCAATTATTGGTTGAATGTCTCCTCTTGTGGTTGCAGAAAGAAGCTTAAAAATGTGACCATACTACAGACAGAGAATAATATAAGTAAAGTCACTTTCTTTATAAATCTAAAGTGCAAGCCAGTCTTAAAACTTTTGGGATCTGACTCATGATTTTTAAGTGCTTGGGATTGGCAGTAATGTACTAATATGTTTTATATCAAAATTCACCTTAAGAAAAATATAACTTTTACTGTCTACAATTTATAGAGTGTGTCTTGCTACAGGAATACAAGACATAGAAGGAGGGGCAAAATATGAAGGATCCCTCCTAAAACCAAATCCTTTCAAAATTTTTGCTCATGGAAGTACAGTCTGAAGGAGCATCCAGGTTTCTAATCTTGTACCATGGGGTAAAGCTTGCCTACCATGGTGAGTATGACTTTGCAGAGTGGTTGCTCCATTCCCTTCATGCTGTGGCATTACAGCTAGCTCCATGGGGAAGCACTGAACACCCTGAAACTACCTTACCTCTGCACCCAGCCCAGGCTGTGAGTGAATACCACACTTCTGCCCACAGTAATGAAGCCCAGTGTTTTCCAACATAAATATTGTTTCTTGGTTACTAATATAAATAAATGTATTGCACATTACATTTTTGGAGAAAAATGTGCAAGACCAACATTTCTGCAGTCAAAAGAAAAGGTCCTCCCTCTGTTTCTATCCAGTCTTCATGCATGCAAACTTCCCCTTGAGTCACCAGGAAGTTACATGACTACAAAAACCCTACAGAATCAAGCAAAAGCATTTTCTGAAAATAATTACTAGATTTTGATAAAGCTTTTCTTTCAGAGGTAGAAATATCCTGGTATTTCCTCTATTTTTTTAAATGATATTTTAATGAAATCGTTATAAGTTCTTCAGTTTACAGTTCTCTGAAGAGAAAAATGAATCACTTGTTCACTAAATGGAAAATAAGACAAATAAGAAGATAAATAGCAAAGTGAAGAGTGTGATTTATTATTGTTCACATCCTATGGTATGTCCTCAAAGTCTTTCAATACTTTGAATAGGAAACAAAACCTGGATTCATTCTTATTGAACATGAAAATATGTTTGATGAATTTCTATTGTTTTGTTTAATTCCATTTAAATAACCTTAATTGTAGTCTTCATAATTGCAATATATAACAGTGATGGGAAGAGACAAGTAGAGAAGAAGGAAAATCTTTATTATCAACCTTTAAAAGCCAACTAATTCTTTTTATTTTGGGATTGGGACTGAACTGTCTTCTCATATCCAAAGCTAAATCTGTGGTTTGTAAAGAATTAGTGGTAGGTCAATGTTAACACTTTGTTGTTTGGATTTTATTAAATGAATCACTTGTAGGCACAGAAGTGTGGTCATGTTATGTGTTAAAGAATTCACTACTCTTGTATGAGTATGATGTAATAAACGTTTTAATAATAGTGTTTTCTCATTTTAGTTGTGTAAGGTGAGGTTGCAGATCTCTTTCTTTACTTGGTGGAAACCAGCGTGGTTGCATTATTGTTGATTTTTATTTTATTTTAATTTAATTATTTCTTTTCTGGTTTTGAGCAAGGTGTTGGTTTGGGATGTGGTATTTTGAAGCCAAAAAGCCAAATTCTCTACTGATGTTGCAGTCCTGGTTTCAAGGCTTGCGTGCAGGGAAGAAGCTTAAAAAATGCCTTAGACTGCACTTTTTTTTCCTCCTTTGCAAAGAAGATTGCCTCACTGGGATAAACCTCTTGTTGATGCTATTCCCATTTGTTTTTTGTAGTTGCCTTTATGGGAACTCACACATGATCAATACTGCTAAGGCTTAAAGGAATAGGGTTTTAATCAGTTTCACTTTCATTATTTACAAATAGGTAAATATTTCAGATGTTTGAAGGAAACTGACTGCCTGCTTTTCACATATTTCTTTTAATAACAGTGTAGCTCAAGAAGAGAGAGGTAGATGGGGATTTGAACTCATGTGTTAGAAATGCCTGTTTACCAATCACAACAAAGGGAGTTTGGTCATGTGACTTTAAGGAGTCCTAATAATTCTCCTGGGAAAAGAAGTCCAGTGTACAGATATTCGAGTGCCTAAATTTGGTATCCAAAATGGAAAACATTAATTCTGATGTTGCTCTGAATTTATTAAGGACAGTATCTGCGGTTTCTGTTGTATTTGTTTCAGTGTTTCTGTGCATGGCTAAGATACGCTCCTTGAGGCATTCCAAGATGCTGTGTGTATTTCTATGCAACTACTTCCATAAAAATGTATCAGAATGCTAAAACAAGATAATGGTTATTGACAGTATGGCTAGTTTGAAGTGTGAATTTGGCACTGCTCAGTATGTCAGGTCATGTTTGAATCTGACATCCCATCCGAGGATTATCTGAAACAGCATCAAATTAAATTATGGACGATTCTCGGCTTTGTAGACGATTTCCATTAGTGCATGTTTTACAGTCTGTATTTAGTAAATAATTTTCTGGAGCTGGAGGCTAAACTAAATGAAAACAAACTGTGTGAGTTAGGAGCTATGCCATACAGTCAGAAACAAACAAGAAAAAATGGACTCCTCTACATGAACAAAACAAAAATTTTCTAGCTCTGCTCACGTGCAAACTAATTCTTTGTAATATAAAAGTGAATACAGGCTTAACACCATTTCATAGTTCTGCTAAGATACAAATCACTAGCTATGGAACCAAAGACAGTTGTAATCGAATTATTACTATTATTTTTTGAAATCTATCTTTCTGTAACTTGTGGGCTTCATAGACCAATACTTACCAGAGACAGAATTGATGACACAAAATATTCTACCAGGAGAACATAGATTCCTTCTACTCAAGGTGTGCTTGGTGTTAAAGCATGACACAGGTGGAATAACCATTACTACCTATTAATTGATATGAGGTGCAGCAACCATAAAACTTGGGAACCGTTTTAAAGTTTAGCTGGAAATAAGTACAAAAACAACAAAAACCACCCCAAAAAATCCAAGAAATGTGTGGAAAAGAGATCAAAGATGAAGTAGCTGGTGGATGTAGTGCTCAGATAGGAATCTGAGGAACACTTAATATAATATTGTGCACCTGAAAGCATTCACAAATCATCAATTCTGGATGATTCTGGACATTCTGGAATGTCATGAGATGAAGGAATTTTTGGATATAATAAATATGAGACTGATTTTTTACTTTAAAATCTCAAGATCAGGGTGTATTGAGTTACCTGTTTTTATACTAAGTTACAAGCCATAATGTTATATTTGAAAAGAATGAAAGCTAGAAGTAGTATTTTGCTCAGGAAAAGAAAAAGAATTTTGAAAAAACACTTGTTGGGTGACTTAAATAAAAGCTGTAAAATTTGGCAAGATAGAGATAGAGTGATCTGGAAAGTACTGTAGCTGAGGAAAATTGCTGTCGGTCAGTATGTGAGAATTTGAAAATAGGGTTGTTTCATATTTATGAAAACATCAGTAAACATGTATAGGGCTGAAAAAACTCTAGTAAATCTAGAGTTCTGATATTTGACTTCTCCACGAAGGATTCCTGTTTTATGAAAAATGTATTTATTACTCATATATATTAGTTTGACTACTTAGTCCTATAATTTTCAAGAAACCAATTGCTTTTTCCACTTGGCTGTGCTCTTATCCTGCACAACTTGTCTCATACTCCATTTTCCTGTTTGGTGTAGGAACAGAGGCAATAGAAAGGAGTACTCTTTTGGTATAAAAGTTCTATATAGGAAAAAAAAAAAAAGTAAATACTCTTTTATAATGAATCCTGTAGTATCCAAAAGACTCATGAAAAATTGCTTAAATTATATAAGTGATATGGACAGACAATAAATATATTACACCCTTTTGAGATCTGGATCTGAAATTATTTCACCTGTTTTGTGGTGGAGCTAAAAACCTCTTAAAACTCTAATTAGCAATGGTTGATTATGAAAGATTCTATTTTTGAATAGAATTTAAGAATTTTTAATTCTTTTTTTTTTTTCCTTGCATTATAAGATGAAGAATTCAGGCTGCTGAGACTTTTTCATCACCCTATCGCTGAATGCTAAACAATTATTTTATATGTTTTTTTATTTTTTTTCTAATAAAAAAATGCCCTCCTCCTTTCAGCTAGGCAATTAAATGTCAAGTTTCCTCCTGAAGGGCACATTTTATGGAGAAGTTATGAAATTAAATTTCTCTGAAATTAAGTCTGTAATGGAAAATGTGACAAACTTGACTACGGTAATGCAAAAATACATTCCTAACACTTAATGCATGAAAGACTGAATATATAAAATATATTTCCGACATACTGGATGTTTGTTGCATATTAAACACTTAAAAATGGAAAAAGCAGCACATATTCCAACTGTTTTTTAAATATTTATGTAATATAGCCAGAATACATTGAAAACTGTGAGACTGAAGAGTACATGGTAAGTATTTAAACATCATCAAATGCAATAAAACGTTTCATTTGAAATGTTAAGCAGGTGATGAAAATGTCATGGAGAATTACTATTTGGTTTGCTATAAAATAATATAATTAGGAGAAAATGCATAAGGAATATTTAATTACTAAAGTAGAATTTGCATAAATAAGTTGTGTTTGCATTTGTTCAGATATTCAGTTTTGCAGCAGGTCAGAACTTTTATAGATGAGCTGAGGTGCTGTGGCACATTCTGGTGAGACTGGACACTTCCATCTTCACAAGCATTGAGATGTGTGAACAGCACAGCAGCTCACGGCATGCATTCTTGCCTCCTTCCAGGCAGACTGAGGAATAGAGGTAATATGGGAAAAGTTTCTTTCACAACCTCTTTTAAGTATGAACATGCCAGAGGAGGTCAAAGAAGAAAACTGAAAGCAAGTGAATCTCCTTCAAGGTAAGGTGGCAAAGAGCAAGAGAAGTTGGCAAAGAAGATTAAAAGAGAAATATGCCTGGCACTTTTAGGCAGTGATGAGACTTCATTGTTAAAAATTGAAAAGAAAAAAAGTCAATTGGAGGGAGGTTTAACTCATGGGTGAGTAATGTGGTCTGTCCATTCATTAGACAAATGGAAAATGCATGTGCTCTATATATTGTCTTGTAGCTCATTTTTATGTTCAGGAAGATACAAAGAGGCTTGAGGGGCATTTTGATCCTAGGTCCTTAATATAATTTAATGTTTTTGATATAAATGATATTTGTAGGACAAGCATAATTTTTGAAGCAAAAATAAAGCAATTAGAGTTATCAGTTCATATACTCCTATTTCTAAAGCTTCTGCAGTTTCCTCTCCACTGACATGTACTATTTTTCTCCTCTAGTTATCTATGACCCTTTCCATCTTGCCTCCTGTCCTACTAGCAGCCTCCTGAATAATCGCTTATGTTTTCTCTCAAAATACTTTTTCAGCTACCTTGCCTTCCTTTGCTGGCACCAAAGAGTTACTGCACAAGGAGAAAAGTCTTTTCTATTCATTAAATAATAGTCCTCATTATTTTGAGAGCAAAAGTGAGTTGCTGCGACTTCCTCTATCCTTCTCCTCCAGCCATAAGATGGTTTAATTGCCCTGCCATTTCTTCTTTCTCCTTGAGATTAGTTTCATTTTCAGTGGGTATACTTAAACAAGTCTTGGACTTGAGTCAGTTAAAAACTCTGTATGTTTGGCCTCTGTATCATGGAAGCACAAACAAAGCAGCTAAACACTGTGGAAAGATGTTGTTCTGTGTTTTCACTGGCTACGCATGAAGTTCTGCAGTGTAGAATCCAAACATGTTTTGCTTAGAGTGGTGTCTGCTGGAATGATATCCTTTGTGGTCATATGCTAAACTGTGGGTAGACTATAAGCTACTGTTATTTCTTTTTTCTCTTCTCAGTAGTTATTCTTGTTCTTGGTAGTAGGATCAAGTCTAAAATTCAGACTCTGTGTCTAGATCCTACTAGGAACAATCTGGAGAAGACCTAGAACTGCAAGAATTTCAGTATTAGTATTTGATAGTTAAGAACTCTTCACATTAACCTTGAACCCACTCATTCTGCTCCTTTCTCCTTTTACTGTTGAAAAGAAAACAAATGAAGTCCATGTGCAGAAGTTTCACTTTTTTACTTAATAGTTTTTCTTCAAAAGCTGATGACTTGTTATGAAATATTCACTTATATCAAAGTTTTCCTTGCCTTTGTTAAAATGACTGCTATTATAAAACTCAGTTATTTCTTAACCAACAGCTATATTGGTTTATTTTTCTCTACTTAAAAACTTACGCACAGCCTTCCAAATTGCATTAAGATAACGAAGTTTGCATTTGGACTCAACTTTAAGCTATCAAAAATACAGATATTAAAAGTACCAAATGCTTTACAACAATACAGATAGAAGCGGCAACTGAGGCTTACATATATGGCTAGCATGACATCTTTAAATATTTTATAATGAATATTTTTTTCAGATAAAATGGAATGATTATTTATTACTTGCAGGCTGTACGTAGGCTCACTGTGTATGTAATATTCTATCAGAGGAGTGTTTTAATATTCTGAGATAGGTTGGTGGTTTTAATGACACTTTAATCTATGGTAGAAAAAATTGTATCTGTGAAAAGAAAAGCGTCAACATTTTAGTAGTCACATTTTAGTCATTCTGGTGGAATTCAGGAGGAATGCGTGGAAAGAATTCAGAAAACATGATGGATTTTTTATTTCCTTCCTATCATAGGAAAATTTCTGAAATTTGTAATAAACATGGCAGAAAATTACACTATCTCTACTTTTCTCATAAAGAGTTATGGACCAAGTAATGGAAAAGCCTGTAGAATTTTTTGTTTAATTGAAGTTCTAACTTGATGCCCTTTTAAAAGAATGTTGGTTATTCCTGGATTGTTACAAGGTGTTGAAAAACACCTTGTCTTATTCATGCTGAACTTAGTCACTGTAAGTGTAACTCCTCAAGCAGACTGTGGCATGTTATATAAAGGGCATCAGAATCTTCTGTGATTAAAAGTGATGCTGTTGGGACATGACCTTTTAACAGTGTATTTGTTAACATGAATGGAAAGATCTCTGCTAACCTTTTCTTGATCAGAGCCATAATGGTGAGGGGAGTTAGTAGATGAAAATAAGAATATCACAACTAGCATCAGAAAGAATATTAAACAAAAGTAAGGCAAAATAGAATACACTCAGTCAGCATTTTTTCATTTAATTTTGACTGCTTATGATAAATGTTTGCACAATGTTCTGAACAGGTGCTTTAAGGACTGATTTTATTTTCACAGTAAGTGAGATATCACTAATCATTCTCAGAGACTAGTAGAGAATTCAAGATAAAAGACAGGTTTAGAAGTAAACATATTTATTTCATGAAAGTGTCTTTCATGCTTACATTTCCTACACTCCTGATGATCCAGAGACATCCCTACCCTGGCAATCTGAAGACTTCTGTCATAAACTTGCTGCAGGACTTTGGATAAATACAGTTTTCAGTGTAGTCTAGGTGACATAGTGATTAAAAACACATTCACATCACAGTACTGTTTCCAACATCCATAACAGTAAGAAAGATTCATAAGCTCAGAGCAAAATGGAGGCACAAATCTTCTCAACTTAGGCATGCTCAAGGTAATTTGGCATTTTTGTTTCCAAACTAGGAATGTAATATGATGTTGTTTACTACTGTTACTCACAAAAGACAATTCATGAATTGATGTCTATTCCCTTACCAAATCTTGAGCAGTCTGAGAGCCAGGCTTCAACTGCTCACTGCAGAATGAACTAATATTGGTCAAATTTAATTTACCATTTAGAAAAGACAACAGCTCCATCAAAGCCTAGCGATTAGCCTAACAAAACAGCCCAGCTCCACGCTCTGTGTAAAAATGGTCTGTAGCCTTTTATTAATAGGGCAGATTTATATGGATATAATTAAGGTTTAACTTTGATAGGAACAGAGCTCAGTTCCATGCTTTTCATCACATTGGGTGGGCAAAAATGAAATGTTTGTCAGCAGTGTGCTTTCCTTATATCTGAGTCAAGTGACAAAGTTTCAGACAATCTTGTTGCAGGTTAACATCTGTTTCAGTTATTTGCTCATTGTTTTGAAGTACTTACAATCAGTGCTTTAAGAACATACACACTTATATATTAATGTACACTGGAGACAGGAATAACCTATTAGAAATGTAGGTACAACAGGGTTATAAACGTTACTTGATGCCTTAAAAAGCCCAGGATACCTGACCGGTGTGTACGTTCTGTTGCTTGATGTAGTCAGGTGATAACATATGTACACTCATGTTGCCTACTTCAGCAAGTGTCAAAAGTTCATGCTAAGTACTACATAAATTATCACCTAATTAAATGCTGTTATGGTTTGGAGTGGGAGGGAAGTGTAAACTTGATTCTCCTTAGAGAGCTATATGCAGAAATATGATGTAGAATTAATTTTACGAATAAAGGTCAAAGATCAAAGTCTGAACGTATTTGTTGGAAGGAGGAACTAGAAGGGAATCTTTGCTTCCCTAATTAAATCCTTTTCTGCTCACGAAAACACCAAGAGGTTCATTTGGTTTTATGTGTGCTCCTCCATTCTGTTGCAGAGATGTCAGGAACACTGGTTACTGGCATTATTTATACCTCAAAGGCTTTCTGAACTTCCCAGTGCTATGCTTACATCAGTATTTACTGAATTGTAGTTACATTTTTCTGGGTACTTTGTAGATAACACATTAATATTGTAATAGTGCTAACATTATTTCTTAGAGCTTAGAATTAAATGTTATTATGGAACATTCTTATTTGAAGACAATAAAACTGTATATTCATGTGTCTATCAGTTTACTATGCTCATGCAAACCATCCAGATGTGTTATTTGTGTGTTAGACCTGAACACGGATGTACTTCTGCTTGGGCACGTAATGATGTCGTCCTGGGCGGCTAGGAATTTTAAAATATAGAATCTGAATTAGTCCAAGGAAATATTTAAGATCAATAATTATCTTTGGACATGTAAGAATTGGGAATAATCGTTAGAAGAATTTAAGCTGTAATTTATTTGAATTTATCACCCATAATTTCTCTCTTCCATTTGTCCCAGTAGTTTAGGTGACAATATCAGAATTGTGAAAAATATTTGTGTGATTGTGCCACTGTTTCCTTCAGCTTTTGGCTAACATATTTTGATGAGGCCCAAAGTTTATTGTTAATGCAGCGATCTATACCATTTTGATACTTCAGATTAAAATGTCCTTTAGGGCAGGAACAGCATCTAACTGTATTTCAATATATCTAGCAACATATAGTTTCAGTAGTGAATGAAATTTTCAGCCACTGCTGAAGTGAAATAAATTCTGGTAATATTTGTGGTCTCTCAAAGAGAGGGAAACAGAAGCTATGAAACTAAAGTGAGAAAGTCAGGATAAGTTTTAAGAAACACTTTAAAAAGAACCAAACTATGTGTTTTTGGGCAATAAAAAGATTTTTCTGGAGCAGTCTGTGGTTGTACCACCAAAAACAACAAGGAAGTCGACATTAGCAATGTGACAGTTACAACATTGATTCAGAAAAGTATATGATAGTTTATTTTTTCCTCAAACTAGACAGCTACCAGCTGAAGGCAGCTGAACACCTACAGACTTCTGTGTTAAAACAACACATGCTAGTGGAAAGAAACACTAACTGAAGTGGGGGAAAGAAATAGTCAAACACAAAGAAGAAAGGTAGGCAAACAGTTTGTTATCCCCACATGCCTCGGTCATCCCTCCTTCTCTGCCCTCCAGGAAGATGGAGAGGGGAAAATATCAGTAGTAGTGGCAAGCAGTTTTCCATATCAGAAGATCGTAACTGGCACCTTAAAGCATCTTTACAAAGATGCCAATGACTGTGCCATTGGAGGAGCCAAGTTTCTTCCTCTTCTCCTCCCCAGGAGAAGTCTGAAGCATGTTGGCATACCTGTGTTGGAAAATTTGTATTGGCATTACCAATGCCAGTGACCTAGTTATGCATTCAGACTCTTGACTGAAAGAGAGAGAAGCAGTTTGCAGAGATCTTCAAGATCAGTGACACTGAACCACCTCAGTGTATAAGTAATTATATTTTCCTTGACTTTCATGGAGTTTTTTCTTCTGTTTATTTTCATGATGTTCTTTACGTATATTTTTCCAACAAACAAGTAACTAAGGGCACAAATTATATGCATATATCTACAGGTACAAGGAAATGTGCTTAACCAGAGTGCAAGCATTGTGTAGCTGGAGATGCTACTCAATAAGTAAGGCCACACTAAATGGTTTTTATACTGCTTTACACTGCTTTTTTTTTTTTTTTTTTTTTTTTTTTTAATGGGTCAGTGTGTGAATTATACTGAAAAAGGGGATATCAGTTTTTACTTTAATCTTGAACTCTATATTGCAGCTTCTGTTGTGGTGTTTTAGTACTTCTACACTGCAAAATTGTGTATTCTGAAAAGAGGGGGTAATATCTACTGTAGAAGAGGATAATCTATGCTACGTTACTATGAACATCTCTGCACTTCTTTAACACTGACATATTAACAGTATAGAAGTATGTCCTAAAATTATCCCAGATTTCTTCAGAGATGAGGCCACTTTACACATTTAGAGGCCACCTGAATTACCCATCTCTCTGTCCTCACTTCATGAAGTGCTGCTAGCATTAGTGTGGGGAAGCAATGAGGGTTTACCAACCAGCATGTCCCCATTTCTTAATCACATGCAATACTGCAACCTAATGATGCTTAACTAAGGCTTGTAAAATGAGCAACACTGTGGAAATGCAAAGCCTTATCAGTTTTCAGGGCTATTTTATAATCGCTTGCAACTGCTGACAAGCCCACCTTCCTTCTTACAGACTGTGGATCTGCTTTTGTTCAGTACAAGGATCAGGTAACACTGACAGACTGCCCAGCAGTCACTTAACACTTTTGTCATTGTCAGGCTGCTCTGCTGTATTGGTTCCATGAATAGTTAGAGTCTGCTGGAAGAAAGAAAGCTGCTTTAAACTGCTACAAGGTGGGTGGTGATCTTAGAGTTGTCTCAAAGAAAAGGAAGATCATGGGTGGCCTTGTAGCATCTACTTCTCCCTTTCTGTATCAGATGGAGATTTAGGGTAAAATTTGTTTGATAATATCTGGATTGTTTTTACTTCAGTGAAAGAACAATTAAGTCCCATCAGTTGTTTCCACGACATGGTCTACAAGCTCTGCCATTTGTTACCATCATCACTGTGAAACAGAGCTTTATGCCTTTGTTTTCTCATCTCATTATTTTTAGGCCTCCACTTGTAAAAGTTTGGAATTCTTTTGGACAGGGGAAAAAAGCAAGGCAGAAGACTAGTGTTCTCTGTTTTCTGTATGCACAAGTCAGCCAATAGTATCTGTTGTAAGTTTTGTTAAAAGTCAGACTGAATGAAACAACAAGTATACTTACATGAAAGAAACTTCATTGTCTGCTCCTTCAAGATCATAAGCAAAGAGGAACATAGACCTGCATTAAAAAGAGCGTGTCCAGCAGGTCGAAGGAGGTGATCCTCCCCCTCTACTCTGCCCTGGTAAGACCTCATCTGGAGTACTGTGTCCAGTTCTGGGCTCCCCAGTACAAAAAAGACAAGGATCTCTTGGAAAGAGTCCAGCGGAGGGCCACGAAGATGGTGAAGGGCCTGGAGCATCTCTCCTACGAGGAAAGGCTGAGTGAACTGGGTCTGTTCAGCCTTGAGAAAAGGAGACTGAGAGGGGACCTGATTCAGGTCTATAAATATCTAAGGTGTGGGGGGCAGAATGGCGAGGCCAGACTGTTTTCAGTGGTGAGTGGAGACAGGACGAGGGGAAACGGCTGGAAACTGCAGCATAGGAAGTTCTGCACAAATGTGCGCAGGAACTTCTTTACGGTGAGGGTGACGGAGCACTGGAACAGGCTGCCCAGGGAGGTGGTGGAGTCTCCTTCTCTGGAGATGTTCAAGACCTGCCTGGATGCCTGTCTGTGCAACCTGCTGTAGGGAACCTGCTTTGGCAGGGGGGTTGGACTCGATGATCTCTGGAGGTCCCTTCCAACCCCTACAATTCTGTGATTCTGTGATTCTGTGATTCTGTGACCTCTGGACCAAGTTTGGTTTACTAATCTTTCAGTTTCCCAGCTAAAAGCTTAGGATCAATTAGAGTGCTAAAAATCTACACTGGACTCACAGCCAGTGTGTCTGCAATGCTTCTTTCAGCACACACAAACTGAGTTTAAGGACTTGGAAAGCAGTTCAGAAATTTGCTGGCCCAAAAGCAAAAATAAACCATGCACAGTATGTCACATTAGCTCTTAACTATCTCCAGGAAGTGAAATGTTTGACAGGGAAATATATTTGTTTGTGTCCTTATTTGATTCATGTTTCAGGGAAAGAACTGATGTCATACCCCCAGTGGAGTACATCCATACATCAAGGGGAGCATACCACAGCCTACAGGATGTCATCTTCCTGCAGCCTCCTCCCTTCTTCCCTGTGGAGGTGAAGTGCCATGCAAGTGAGGAAGACTTAAGAAAAGGGTAATTTTTAATTATTTTTTTTTTAATTTCCAGCTTTGACAGGAATGTTTTAGATGGCAGAGGAGCTATATTGCGTCCTCTCTGAATCACCTTGTTGGATAGCCAGAGAAACCTCCTGAATTCCTCTAGAAAAGGTGGCATGCCTTCCTAATTTTTGTTCCTTCTCTCCAAAGATATGCTGCTAACTGCTGCTGAGCCCTCTGTTCATTCCTCCCAGACTCCTGGATGCACCACGGCTAACGTGATGAACAAGCCAGATCTGGACTACCATCTACTCTCAAAGTAGACAGCAAGTTGCCAGATTCTGTGTGGGATAAAATGAATGAGATCAGGTATACAAATATTTCTGCATTAGGAAGCAATGAGTTAATTGTGGTGGATATCTTCCTTTGGCACCTAAATTCCCACTCAGTGTCTCCTTCCAGTGGGAAAACATGGAGAAATGCTAGTAAATGCTTCCACAGATTTAGTATAAATAAGGAACAACTCAATAGAGAAGTCTGTGAATTTACTGTCATGTAAAAAATGTAGGCCAGAAGAGACTGGATCCAGATTATAATTATAGAAGATGGCTGATAAAATACTATCAATAGAAGTCTATAATGCACACAATTCATTTTCTGATTTTATTCCTTATTTATTTTCACTATGACACAGATGTAGTTTTTAAGGATACTCTCTCAAGCTACCTCAATCGTAGCTTTTCTGGCACAGAACAGTAAAATTTACTGTTAGTGGATCAAATCCTTAGAGAGAAGTTGAAGGAATTTGCTAATGTGCTAGTTCATGAGTCATCATAACTCTTCTTTGCTTTGTCTCACCTTCAAATTCATCTTGCTTTTCCTTTCTTATTTCTTTCTGACATGAAGAGTACCAGAACACTGTAAGAAACCTATACTGAACTCTTGTATTACCTCTCCATACTGCTGTGATTGAGATGGGTTTTTTGACGAGGAGGTAGCTCCAGGAATTCATTAAAGATGTGACTGTTTTCATACCCCAAAATACTTCTTTACTATTTTAAGGTGAGCAGATATGCTAAAGCACTAAAAATAAATATTTAAAAATACTTTACCTCAAAATACCAATCCATCAGCAGCAAATGGTAAAAGAACTGTTAAAAGGTTCTTTACCTTGCATCATAGTCTGAGCAGAACCTCAGATTTACAGGCTTGTGGTTAAGAAAGATCTAGGCTGAGCTGCTACCTCAGTTGGCATCACAGGAGGGAACAGATATTTTTCAGGTTTCTTGAACTCTTGGGATGAGTGTTGCAGGTCTCAGCATAGCACAGGAGTTTCCAGTCTGTTCTTAATGAGACAGCACACTTCACGAAGGCTGTCTGATGGGTTACAAAAGCCAAGAAGAGGCTTTTGTTAACAATGCCTCTTACACTGTTGTGGGCATGGCAATGGTTGGGTTTCTGCACAATGTTTGCAAAATGGGTGCTGTTTTCCCCACATAGAAACTCATTTCCCTTTTGAAAAACTTTGAATCCCATCACCAGCTTGTTCTCTTGCCTTTATTTACTCTCTTTCAGGTCTTCCACTTTCCACATCTGGGCACTGGGAAGGAGCCAGCTCTGTGACTAACCAGTGCTCCATGAAGTGACAGAACCCAACCACAGCTTTGGCACTTCAGATTGGAGATGCCCACTGCTTCCCTGAAAGGAGCATCAGATGGAGAAGTAAAGAAAGAACTCACAGTTGCTGGGCTCTATCAGCATTAACCAGCAGGATGATGAGATTTTCTGTTGCCCTGTGCCAGATGGCAGTGTTTTGATCGCAAGTTTGTGCTCTGTGGTTATGGCAGGACTTCATCTTCAAATAACTGCTTGGTGTTTGAAATTCAGGCACAGCCCACTTATTTGGATATTTCAAGATGCAAGTTTCAGCTAAGCCCGTAAGCAGCAATTGGGTTTGAGCAATGAAGAGAGCTTTCCCCAGGTATGCAAAAGCTAGGCAGAATGATTCCCAGGTAGTTTGCTCTGTGTTGAATGAAATCCAGAGATCCTCTGCTGTAGGGCTTACACACTGCAATTTACATCTGCAAATATATATGTACTCAGTAAATACTCTGAATGCTTATGCTCCACATAAACAAAATGTCCTGTCTAAAGTCATGGTCAGTACAGAAAATTCTTCATTACCAGTGTATGATTTCAGTTTTAATTTGCAACTTAGTACTACTGAGAACTTGGTCTCTTAAGGAAAACTTATGGTCTTAAGACCAAAGATCAAATCAATTTTTTAAATTTGCGTCTTGGGCAATAACTGTACTGAAGATAAGCAATGTTTAATTAAAAAAGAAAATGCCTCCATGAACACAGAATATGTAAATATTTCAGCTGGGAGTGATATCCAGTCTTGAAGAATGTAGGGGCAGAGAGGAGAATTTTCAGGTTTAAACAATGACATAAAAGAGCAAAACAATAATCTAACATAAAAGCAGTCAGTGTCTGGGGTTTTGCTGAGCAAATACGTCCCTGTTTCATATGGAAATACACTCTTGTTACTTGAACAGGGTCAGCTGAACGTTGGTGGTCATAAGGACCTGCAGGGGATTGGATTTGAGGTTATTTTTGTTTCTAAGTGGGACAGCTTATCTTGCTGTAAGTTCACCTATTCCTCCATCAGTGGTCTCAGTGTGCTGTGTAAAGCTTCTTCACTGTCATGAAGCAGCAAAGCCTGAGAGCAATGGGGCTCATGGTATGCCTTGAATTCTGGGAGTGGTGCAGAAAACCAATCCAAAGATCATCTTCAATAGATAAGGGTTTACTCCTCCATGGCAGAAATTGAGAATAATGCAGCAAGGAGCAAGTAATACTCGGTGGTGACTACTTGCTACACAAAAAGCTTTCAATGTGTGTCTCTCCTCTAACTCAGCCACTGTTTTTGGGATGTTTTGTGACACCACAAAGCAGCTGTTCTTTACTCTTCTGACTAAGACATTTATATTCAACCCTGACATTTTAATCTAATAAAAAAAAAAAAAAAAAAAAAAAAAAGTATTTTACCTCCTTGCAGTATAAACAGAGAACCTCTATATAATGGGCATCTGTGGAATATGGAATTAATCCCACTAGTGCGGAAAAACCTTCATAACTCTCTTGCGGCTTCATCATTCTTTGAGTTATGAGGTCTTCCTCTCACTTGTGGGATAAAGTCCAAATCCCACAGAAGCTTATTATGTGTCCGCTATTTATTAAGACTTCATCATTTAAAACAAAACACTTAAGAAAGACACTGGGAAACATTTAAAATCAAAGAGGTTTCAGTCTGAGGAATGGTTGTTGTATTTGAAGGTTTTTCAAAGCAGAGAAGAAAAAGTTCATTTTAGTCCTGATAACCACTGAACTTGCTGCTTCTGCTTATTTTTCTTTTTTCCTTTTTCTCCATGGAGAGATTCTGAATGTTTTTCCTTTCTTTCCTACATGATTTTATAAATCTTTTAGTATCCTTGTGAAGACTTCACTTACTTTCCTTTGCCTTGCAGACCAGTGACTGGAGCCATTAACTATGAGTGAGAGCCCTTGTTCCCTGCTGTACGTATGTAAGCATATGTATTTGCTGTACCTTGACTTGCAGAAAGTCTTTTAAATGACACCCACTGTTTTGCAGAAGTGTAACATAATACAGAATTACTAGCTGAAGATTAAATCTAGTAGTTCAGCAGTTCTAATGTTTTATTCCAGGGATATCCTGGAGTGAAGAAATTCTGAGGCACTTTTCTGCATTTCTTTTTGCTAGAAGGAAATAACTGTTATCACCTATATAATTCTCCCCTTCCCTCACATAGACATAATTAAACTGTTCTCAAAACAGTTGTGAGAAATAAGGGGACTTCATTTTACAGCTGTGTTATTCTGTATATCAGTGGTAAATCTGGGATTAGCAGCCAAAAGATGCTGGCTGACAGCCCTCAGCTCAAGATATGGTTCCTATGGTAAAGTTAGTTGATATTGTGCACTAAAATAGGCAAATACTTTTTCTTTATCATGTTATGGTGAGATGAGAATGCTGAAACAGTCATACACTAAATGTGGAACAGATCTTGCACCGTACCTCTGTATTTGTTCATACAGTTGTGGCTACTAATCCATACTTACTTTCACTGGTAGTGAGCTTAGATGGAAATCACAGTGCTGTTAAAGGGCCTCGAAGCATGATGATGGTGGACCTTTTTGCCCTTTGAAAAGTTAGAGAGCAGGCAGGTTCTGTGACTAGTGGGGAATAGAAGAGGATTGTTCTACTTCTTGGGTGACAGTGGGTATAACATTTTTTAGCTCTGCAAAAGAAAATCAGGTATATGTAGATAAATTTCAGGGGAGCAGCCAAAATTTGGGTGCATACTTAAACTCTAAATCTATTCACTTGCTCATGTGTTCTTTCACTAAATCAATTTTCTTCTCTCTGATAGAGAAAACATGATCCAAATGTAAGGCAGACAGGAGAATAAAGAACAAACAGCCATATCTGCTGGCTTTTTCTAAAAAAAGCGAAGGGCTACTTCTGACTCTTAACATACCAAGAACTCAAGATGGGCCTCCTTTTCTGAGAATCCAAAAGATTTATAGTAAAAAAAATGTACAGGCAGTCAGAGGGCTTCTACTTGATGACAGATCTTTCTGCTCAGCCTTTGCTGCTGAGTGGAACTGAATTAGCACAAAATGACCCTTTTATTCTACTGTAGCACAGATTTATATTCTCAGGGACTGCCCCTCAGTATGGGTAAGTTGTCTGAACTCTTTCAAAGAACACAAGTTCTGATGTTTGAGGCTTGGTCCAGGCAAAAGGTGAGCACATGCTCACAAACTCTATGGCTTTATGAAAGACATTTTCACTGTAAGATACTTCCAGTCTTTAAGTTCCTTTTGTTATTTTGATCAGCTTTTCAAGATCAAGGAACAAAGTTTTAGCTCATGATAATGGATGATGGTGTAGCCTGAACATAATTGTCCTTTTGATATAATTTTTTTTTAGATGTAAAAATTTTGGAATGAAACTGAGATAACTTTTTCATTTGTACTTTAGAATTACTTTGCCACTTCAGAGAAATTAATAAATATTGTCTTTTTTTTTTTTTTCCCTTCTTTTTTTTTTTAAGTATTTATAATATTTACATTCACTTTAAAAGAAACCTGGGACTAATCTGATGACAGCGGCCTGATTTTTCCTGCTCTGTGCATAAGCTGCTCTGTAGGAAAAATGTAGCTTTTGGATAAAAAGAACAGAAAAGGCAAGCAAAGTGTGGAGTGCAGAAGCAACAGGAAGTGAAAAGGTGGCAAGAGTGAAACAAGAATGTAAATCACGTTTTTTATGAGTGGCCACCCGGACGACAGAGTGCAGAAGCAGATCGGATTGTTGTGAGAAATAACAATGAAGAGTGCACATGTAATAATACAAAGTGCCTAAGAGGGCTGGGGCCAGGCAGCGGCGGGGAGGGCTCTCCTGGAGCAGGGCTGGAGCGGGCTCATTGCTTACACTGCCTCCCAGCTCCCTTTTGCTCCCTCTCCCCCTCCCTTTTTGTTTCTTAAACAAGGTTGGTTTTGCTAGGGATGGTCCAAAAAGGCACCCTCTTGAACAATAAACACAAATGACTGTGGTGGTCCTGTCAGCTTTGGATCTTTGTAAAATAACCAGTGATCCACAACACTTTCTGGAATTGATTTCACAGGCTTTCCCCCTACCTTCTCACTGACAGGCTGGAAAAAATTTCCCCTACCACCATCGGTGAATGCTATTCATTTTCCCATTATTCTAAATTCTTACATGCAAGGAGTCCTAAAGAGCTATCCCTTTGAAGCAAAGGTGATTTTGCTACTGAAGGGGCAACAAATCAAACACTGTGCTCACAAACTCTTACATTTTGAAAGAACACTTCCAAATGATTAAATAGTTATGCATGGCAAGGGCTTGAAACTTTGATGATTTATTCAGACTCCATAACCTATAGTAAAAGTATAAATTTTTGTTAATAGCGGCATAAATGTAACATTCTCTCCTTCTCCACCCTCCCCCATTTTTTCCTAAGTGTAGGACTTCCAAGATTTTTGGAAGAAAAAAAAGCATCTGTTTTTCTGTATGTTTGCTTTTTTTATAGACTTCATAAATCCAGCAAGCTTCTATTTGGACCACTAGGCTCTTTCAATAGAAGCATGTTTTCACTGGGATTTCCACATTCATAATTATTCCTCTCGTTTCTCTGCTGTGAGAAGACAGGCTGCTATTTCATTGCTTTGGGGAAGTTAATAATATGGTAGGCAAAACATCAGGAAAAATTATAATGAATGAACCTATACAAATTGTAGGGAAACACATGCTGCTGTTATAAAATGTTCCCATCATAAATCCCAGCAAATCACTCTGTGCACAAGTGAATAACTTTTTAACACATAAACACTCAATTAATTAAAGGTAATATACTATATATGCTCAAACTAGTGTGACACAGAAAGGACAGATTCAAATAATGGCATTCAGGATTGTGGGCCCAGTCATGTCTGCCACAGTACTCCTGAGAGGTTTGAGAATAATAACACTACAAAGTAACTTACTTCTATACCTAAAGTGAAAATAAAGTTTTCAGCCTCAGTGTCCCAGTACCACAGGTTTTGCAATCATTTTAGAAATTATAGGGAAACTCCATACTTTTTTTCCTCACCTTAATTCATAGCGCATAGTGAATATTTCCTCAGAGTCATGTAGGTCACTGCTCCCTCTTCCTCCAACCTTCTTGTTTTTACAAATTGATACTCTGAAGAGTATTTCCTGTAACAATTGCTTACTTACAAGACTTTACTGCATGTATTGCATTTGTTGATACTGCTTTTTCCATCAGTGGCTGTGGTTCAGTTCCACTGAAATATTTGTGTTCATTTTGAGAACCACGTTGACCAGAATTTGCTGGAACTGTTTTAAAAATACTCTTTAAATGTTTTTATCTCCCTAAGAAAGAAAAAAAGACAAAGACAGAAAAAACAAGCAAACTTTGGAATGTTTTCAGTTTTGATGATGTTTTTGTCAAGATCAGACAGGGACTCACCAGCTGTAGAAAAATAACCAAATTGCACTCACGTAGGAATATACAAAGCAAGGTTCAGTTCCCTGTTGCAGAGCTTATTTAGTTTTCTTTTAAGTGGAAATAGCTCCTGCAGCAGCCATGGAGAGCAGCCCGCCAAAAGGTAGCTAAAAGCAGTGACTCTTATCTTATACTCAGAAATTCTTATGTTCAGATACCTGTCTTTGATGTTAAGTGACCCTGCTGTATGATTGGGTAAGTCTCCCTATACTTTATAAAAAATAAATAAATGTTTATTATAAAATGGGGATTTAAAAATTTTTTTTTCAAAGGTTTCTGAGGTCAAGAAAGATTTTTCCAATCAGATTTAAGCTGCATATTTATACCATGTCCAGATCTTGCGTTTATGGCATGTGACAGAAGTTTTGTATGGCTGGTGTAATTCTGAGTGAAGGAGAATTAACATTTTTACTCCTGCTCACCAGTGTTGTTTTTTTGTTTGTTTGTTTGTTTGTTTGTTTTTTGTAGTTCTTATATAATTTGAGTAGTTATATGTTGATATTCTTTCATATCACTTCCGTGATTCCTAGATTTAATTAGAAGCAAAAATCCCACAACATGAGACAATAGAGCAAGTATTTGAAAATGAAATTAAACAAAATAGTAAAAATGAGAAGATATTTCAATCTAAGTCTGTTCTACACCTCCCCAAGGTAACAGAGAATAACAGCTGGAATTGATAATGGGGGCTATTTTGAGTGTAATCACTCATTTGGAATTTATATAGCACACCTAAGAGTTCTGGCTGAGCACCAAACCAGGATGAGTACGATGTTTTCAACCCCCCAAGAATAAAACATTAAGAGTTCACTGTAAGCAGGGGTCAGTTCTAGAAAGTTGAAGTCACAGGCTGGATATGGGAGCCCCTTGGTGAGGTCATTCAAGTTGAGTAGGCCTGTGAGATAGGCTGAAAAATGATTTGTCCACTCCAACTGATGTTTCTCCAATTGACAGTAGCCCCTTCAAAACATCATCTGTGAGGGCTTCTTATTTTACTCAGGACATATTAGTATTTTTTATCACCACTGGGGAGTCTCATGCTACAAACACCACTAATGTCTTCCCCAGCATCACAAGAAATCAAAGGTGAATCCCTGGTCATCCTACAATAGGGGTGAAACTTGACCACCTATTAATGACCTTAATAGGCCACACTTAATATTCTCTTCTTAATTTGAGTGTATGCAGGGTAGTTTGTAGTCCATCTAGATTGATAAAGATAGGGGTCCCCCAGGTGTATAAGGGAAAAATAACAATAATGGGTACATACCTGCTGGCCTTAGTAAGCATTATAGATTAGAAATTTTCTTACTAAATTACTGGCAGAGATATTTTAGAGCCTAAAATGAATCCATATGCTTGGCCACAGCTACTTTAAAAGATTCACAAGCATTTAGGCCATTTAAAGGCATGTTGGTTGCTATAAAAATTTATCCTGTTAAACTTTATCCTTCACTTAAGATATTTGAAGTCTAGTTGTAGAATTTATGTCTTCCATTACTCTGCACTTATTCATTATATTTCATAATTGTTCTCTCAAGAGCATCTGTTTTTACCCCTGAAAGTGATCTTACACAGGTATGTAACCAAATGACGCCTATTTTCATACCAATTTTAACACTTTTTTTCCCCAAAGAATCCTTAAATGAAAAGCATGCTGATGTTGACAGTAGCCACTAACAAATTCATAGGGTAGGAAGTGAATAAGAATTTATCCACTCTAGAATTTTTCAGCTGGTGACTACCTGCTCCTCTGGCAATTTTAATCCACTGTCTCCTTTTTAAACTTTGGCTTTCCCAGTGCTCTATATTCATAATTTTTTTTTTTTTTTTTATGTTGTTATGTGAAACTTGATAATTAATGAGTTGCTGGTGACATTCTACTTTGCATATGACAATAATCTTTGTAATGTTCATTTACTTTGTCCTTGTCCTACAAAAAAATGGATGGACAGTCTTTTTTAAAGACTTTTATTGAAAAATTCAGGCCTAGTAAATTCATGTTAAAATAGTTCCTAAAATATGCCAAAGAAGTACTACTAGAAAATCAAAATGAAAATTACTGTCTAATCTTTTCTTCAAAACTTATCTATTTCTTATGAAAGTGAGTGTTTGATAGAATATTTTTGTATTTACTTTTTACGACGAGTCCAAACCAGCAACATTTTTGAGCTGATTGTAAGGTGTACTGGTGGCACTTGCTTCACCTTTTTGAAATCTGCTATTTAAAAGGTAGACGTCAGCTACTTTTTGCATAGTATTAAACAGCATTATGCAGCCATTCAAAAAGGAAAGAGAAAACGTGATGCTCAAGCCAGTAAGACATAAATCTGTGAAATAAAGCATGTAGGTTGCTCTGAAAGCAATGCTTTCTATTTACTTCCATGGAAACTACAACAGATACAAAGAGCACACTAACAATTTGCTCTATTAATAGAGCAAACTCTCAGCTACAAAACGCTATTTTTTTTCAACACAGTCAGCACAGTTAGCTATACATTTTCACCAGGGATGAATAAGGGCCTGCATGCCACTCTCATAAAAATCTGCCCCAATGGAGGTGATCCATGGTTTCACAGCTGCTGTGGTGGAATTGTTGCTCAGAAAATAACCACACAGTATATTTTTCATCGACCTGAACGGATGGAAGTCTGAAGGTAGTAGATACGGTATGACAGGCCAGCCAAAATTTGCAGTGTTCTCTGTGGTCTTCAAACTGGCACAGGGCCTGGCATTATCACGTTGAAATAGAAAGTTTATCTTCTCCTTCCCAGGTAGCCAGGAAGGCCATTGGCATCCTGGCTTGTATAAGTAATAGTGGTGCCAGCAGGAGCAGGGACTTGGTCATCCTCCTGCATGCAGCTCTGATGAAGCACAGTACCTTGAATAATGGGCTCAGTTCTGAGCCCCTCACTTCAAGAAAGATGTTGAGGCCTTAGAGCATGTCCAGGTGATGAAGCTGGTGAGGGGCCTGAAGCAGAAGCCTTATGAGGAGCAGCTGAGCAAACTGATATTGTTTAGTCTGGAGGGAGCTCAGGGAAGACCTTATGGCTCTCAATAACTATTTTAAAATAGGCTTTCAGAACGGGGGTCAGCCTCTTCTCCTGTGTAACCAGCAACAGGATTAGAGGGAGTGGCCTCAAGTTGCTTCAGGAGTGGCTCAGGTTTGATATTAGGAAGAATTTCTTCTCTGAAACAGTGGTCAGGCACTGGAATGGGCTGCCCAGGTTGGTGGTTGAGTCACCATCCCTGGAGGTGTTCAAGAAATGTTTAGGTTTTGTATGTAATAAGGGAAATATTTTACTGGGGTTATATTGGTGCTAGGTAAACAGTTTGACTGGATGACCTTGGAAGTCTTTTCCAACTTTGGTGATTCTATGATTCTTCACTGGCCTAACTCTGGAATTTTGAGCCTTCAGTATTGTTAGTCATGATAGAGGGCAGAGTTGAAGGTTTTTCCAGGTTCTAGGAAATCCAGAAGGATCACTCCTTTCCTATCCCAAAAGGCTGCACATGACTATGCCAGTTGAGACTTGCATCTTGAACTTTTAATTTGATGAAGAATTAACATGTTGCCACTTCATGGATTGCCATTTTGATTCCAGCTTGTAGTAGCAACATCGCATCTTGTCACAAATAATAATGCAATCCAAGAAGCTTCAACCTCATACTGGTTCAATGAATCCTGAAAAACCTCCATACAGTGTTCTTTCAGTTCTTGTGAGGGACTCACCTGGCATAAACTTTCCAGTCTCCTAATGTTGCCACCATCATTTCCAATGAAGCCAATATTCAGCTGTTTATGCAGTTCCCTGGTCGTAATACATTGTTTTGCATGGATGAGCTGGTTGAGATGCTCTTCATTTTGTGGTGTGACAGCTGTGTGTGGCCACCCAGAAAGTGGCTTGTTTTTCATGTTTCTGTCACCGCTGCTGAAATGCACTGCCCACAACTTCACTGTGCTCAGATTCACTGTTTAGTTTCCATACATGGTCAGCAGACACTGATGAATGTCAGTGGGTGGCTCTGAGAGAAATGGAGAAATTCAGTGACACACCTTTGCTTCATACACACTTCTGTGTGTATGGTAACTGTTGAGTCATGGCCTGAACCACTGATTGAGCACCTGGGGAAAGGACCCTATCAGCCCTAGGAGCACAAGTGAAGGCCATTCAGCTGTGTGATCAGAAGGGGTGGAGCCTGGCTGTGTCTCTTAGATGTCATTTAAGGCTAAGACTGCTACCTGCGTAAGGTTCTTTGGTTGGAGATCCCTCTCTTGTGGAGTTTTCTCTGTGAGTCTGGATCTTCAGAGATGGGTGAGCACTTTTTCTTTTTTCTTTTTTTGTCATGCCTTTCTATTTGTGATAGCCCCTTTGTTATTGCACCTCCTGTATTGCTATTCCACCACACTGATCTTTTTGATTGTCACGTTATGTTGGGAGACATTTTGTCAGACTGTTCCTGTGCACCCATCTGTTGCATGGCAACAAAATGTAATGGGATATTCATGGGAGCATTCATCCTCCACTGTTATTGTACCAAAATCTGCCTCTGGCGTTGTGGGCCAACATAATAAAATAGAAGGCATTATTTTTGGAACAGCTTTCATAACTGTGAGAATTTTAGGTAGGTGGGATATGATTATCTGTTTTGAATTTACTTAAGCTTTCTGTTCGATCATCAGGTCAGTGTATGTGTGTAAATATATGTATATAAGTGTCTTGTTTGGTGGTAAATTGTAGTCCTGTGTTGTAGTCCTGTGTAGTTATACTCTGAGCAGTAAGTACCTGTGTGTACCTGGCTTTGGGCAGCTGCTGAAGCAACAAACACTACCTGCACGTGCATTCACATAGACAAGAACAGAAAAGAAAAAGAAGACAAGCCATTCAATGGGGAGTAAATGTGACTGGAATTGTCCAAATGCACGTATTTGTCAACTAGGAACCAGCCTTGTTTCTCCCCTTGAAAAAAACTCCTAGTGGAGGAGATGACTTTACTATGGATTTGTGAGACAAAAGCTTCAATGGAAAATAAAATCTGGCTTCTGCTGTTAGGGCTGTGGCTCTTTCCGCTTATCCACTGGTGTGACCTTACTGGGAGAGGACTTGAGATTTGCTGGGTCGATGAAATGCATGGTTCCTCCTTGCTGCCTATCCAATCCTCGGAGACTACCTGCCCCTCCACCCAGCCCCAAGCAGTAACGCCCACAGGGATGATGCATTTAGGCAACCCCCGTGCCAATGACCAGGCACTGGAAATTTAGCTGTTCCATGTAGGATCTTACTGTGGTCTTTCCTGCCACAAAAGATCAGACTGAACTGGGGGCTGACATTATCCAGAGCTGGAATAAAACGTTTTAGCAATAAAATCTTCCTGCAGAATATATATAAATACCATTGGAAATCCCTCCTCTGGGCGCTGTAACATACTCATCTACCCCAGATGAATGGTCAGGGAAATATTTCCTTATTCTGCACTTCAAATCTCCATGATGCACACAGATACGATACTGATGGGCAATGTCTCAAATTCTTTTGCCTTGTCCTCTCCTCAGAGAAAAGATTCTGTGACACATAATTGTTCTGTAAGTTTTCAGAGTGCAAACTAACAAAAAATATTGCATGTGCCCATATAGTGGCATAATGAATGTAATAAGGAAGGAGATGCACATTGCATGATTTCCAAACATCAGTAGTGTAGCCACAAGAATATAATACATCAAAACATAACAGTTCCATTGAAAGCAAGTTTTCTTTTTTACAGTGACTTGAACTGCTTTCTTTTTACAGTTTCCAGTTGTTTCCAAAGGCAAATTTTTCCTTATTTAGTGCTTCCAAAGTTCATTGAGATGCTTGGATGAATTGTCCTATGTAAGTGCCAAAGATTATTTTATTCACTGAACTTCAAAACATTGGAAATGTCTCATCTACTTATGTAGTGGCTTCAATTTGGGTTATCACTAAGAAATTCTTATGTAGCTTGGGGAGAAGGGCTTTTTGGATTGGATCAGGTGTTATATGTGCTGCAGAGTGTTATAGAAATATTGAACCTGATATGATATTGTGTCACAGAGAAAGGTGTGTGCACATAAGCAAATGCTAGTTACACCTATATTAAATAGTGCTAAGGAACTTCCTGGATACTGGAACATCTATACAGCTAAATTGTTGGAATGCTCTCTGAACCCAAGGTTCAATCCTGGCGTCAATCTGAAATGTAGCAAAGGTCTATGATTAGCAGGAAGTTTGCATCTGATCACCTTTTATTCACAGGTTAAAAATTTTAGCAGTAGTCTCATGCATATTTGGTGTAGATACAATCCTTATATAAGCTTGCCTATTGGCTTCAGTGTTGGTTAGAAACCAAAACTTAGAAGAAAGTATTTCATTTCTTACAGTCTTTGAGACAATCAACACCTGCCTTCTCTTTGTTGAAGTTACCTGTGGTAATTGAGGAGTAGAATATGTCTGACTTATTGCAGTATTTACCTAAAGAGAGTTGATATTGTTTGTGTGCATGTTTAAAAGTAAGACTATCCCATAGTCCAAGATTAATTCTGATAGTTGTATGTATAGTGGGTAAATTAGGTAATGTATGCATGGTATTAACATGTACTGACATTTGTTTTATAAAAGTATTCCAACACGACATACAATGTGGTTGGTGTGTGTGGGTAGTCTTAAAACCAGAAAAAAACATTTATCTCCAAATGCTAACATTTAGGTGCTGATATTTATCTATTTAATTTTAAGAAAAGTAAATACTTTGAGGAAAAAAGGATGAAAGTCCAATTTTTTTTTGTAGTAAAACATGGTTTCATCATAAGTTAAAGCTTTTAGTAATGTTTTGCTTGTCATCCAATATTGCAGATTGGTGGTTATAACAATAATTAAATGCTTTATTGATTTACATCTAATCTCTATGAAATTTAGCAGTGGTGACAGTAAGGATCCTTTTGAACAAAGGAAAACAAACAACAAGATCCATGTAGGTACTTGGGGTGAAATTCTGGTCTCATGGAAGTAAATAGTAAAACTCCTGTTGAATCCAATGGGGTTAGGATCTCTTCCCCTTTCCCTCCACCCCTAGTGTGTAACCACAGCTGTGCTTTTGCTAAGCAGCATGCAAGAACAACTTATGAATCACATCTGGTGACCCTGTTTGGCATCACAGCAGAGAAAACATCAGTAATATTAACCTCTTTGGTACATAAATTAAAACAAAGAGACTTTTGGGCCCCCTGGATAATGCAAAAACTATGGGAAAGAAAATAAGAAGAGAAAAAAAATGTTTTAGAAGAACTTAAAAACAAAGCCACAGTAATACTGAGAGAGAAAAGCTGCTGAAGCCTTGAAATTGCAAGATTTAAGAATAAACACATTTTTCTTTCTCTTTTAGATTCAGTTGCCAATGTAACTTGATGAATTTCGTTGGTTTGTTTCCACTTGTTCTCACTGACGCAAGCTGGCAATAGTCTTTGTAGAATTTCAGGCTCTCTTGAGTCACTGTCTTGATCTTCAGTCAAAACCTCTTCGTTTTCCAAGAACCTCTTAATTTTCCATTTCCTCTTTGGCAAAGCTTAAAACCATGTCCAAAAGCGGTATTAGCATTTTTTCACCTGAGACATTGGAATTTCCACCATCACTAGGCTTATTTCCCTTTTCTGTCTTTGCAAACTATCTTGTAAGAAAAGTTAATACCTAGTCCTCCACAATTTTTCTTTTCAGGGTGTGTGTGTATATTTTAGTCTGAGGAGGAATTTCACAGTCTGAAGTTTAAATCATAGCTATCTATATCCTGGGCTGAATGAGCCTTTTGGATATAAACATTCCCCAAACAAGGCATTTGTTATCAGAATCTAGAATGCAGCACTGTACTTTCTCACCACCTAGGCATTGAACAGTAGCATTAAAGAGACAAATTCCTGCATTTTAACCCTGATATAAAGCCTTAGTCTAGTTATTTAACTTACATGACTTCTTAAATGTGGTGAATTTTAGAGGAGATTCTGAATCTAAGAACTACAAAGAGCATTATGGAACATTATATATAAGTATACGTTAGCCTGCTTCTCCTGATCTCATTTATCCTTTTTAAACAAATTACACCAGGCTCCAGAATATGTTAATCATATCCGAGGGGTGAAACAGTATGATTTAGCTCATCTGCCAAGCTATGTGAAGTCACAGGGCTGAAATGTACAGGAGAGTCATCTTCGACTAGATTCACTGTAAATTCTGAATGGCTGCACATCAGCATGTTGGATGTGTTTGGTTGAAGTCTAGCTCCTCTTTCAGTCACTTCTTTTGAAAAATGCCATCTCTGCCATTGTTTGTGAGCACCAGGGTGCCCTCTAATGGGTCCAGGGCTGCTTTCCTAAAGATATCAAAGTCGCACCAAAATAAAATACTTAAAAACAATTCTTCAATACAGGAATATTTAATTACACTAATAATCCTTAATAATTTTGTGTAAGTCCAGGAGAGCAATTAAAAAGTGTAATGACAGTTATGTTCCAAGTGTACAATGAATAACTTTTGGTGGTTTTAGAATCATGGAATTATAGAATCGTTATGTTTGGAAAAGACCGCTGAGATCATCTAGTCCAACCATCAACACATGACCACTATCCCCCACTAGTCATGTCCCTCAATGCCACGTGCTAACATATTTTTGCATGCTAACATATTTTTGTGAGATAAAAGAAAGAAAAGGCAGTTGTGATCAACAAATGAAACTTGGAATTAAAACACATGTCCAGAAGGGTTAGTAGAAGTTGTCTGTATGAATGGCATTTCATGTTAGTATAAGTACTCAGTACTAGGATATCTGTCAACAGGGAGCACAATTGCTTATTATAATGAAGTTATAACACCATTCCATAATAATGCAGAGGAACTGAGTGAATGCAGAAGTCAGTGCAGAGAGAACAAAGAAAACATATGCAGGAAAAAAAAAGCTTATATGAATAGTACTGTAGCTCACAAGTCACTGACTATTCAGTCATTAAAATAATATTGAGCAATGCTGTTGTAGAGCTTCACACCAAAATTATATTTTTCCCCAACATTTTGAAACCTTTTGTCTGCAGAGAATTTTGATGTTGGAACTCAGTTCAGTTTTAAAGCACATTATAGTTTTATTAAGCTATGACAATTTCCCACTGTGGAAAAAAATGTACTATTAATATTGGAGTGTAAAGTATCAGTGGGCAAAAATAGGGCAACCAAGGCTAATAAATGGTTGTAATGGGGTATTTCAACTATCTGCACTGAAATTCATCCTTTACAGTGGGAGATTTAGAGAAAGGGCAGTTTGACCTCTCAAACTATATTTTTACAGCAGTCAGTTCTACAGCACACATGAGGGAAAGTTACTCTGTCCTCTGTAATATACAAGTGTTGGTTCAAGAAGTAACTATTGCTGAACCATTAATTAATGGTGACCACAGCATAATTAAGTTCAACATTCTCAAGGGAGTGATTGAAGCAAACACAGGACTGTGACACTAAACTTTTGATAATGATTTTTTTTTTTTTTTTCAAGGGGTAAGTTAGTTAGAAAACCCTAAAGTCAAAAGTGAGGAAATTAAAATCCTTACACTCAGCATGGAGGCTTCTTAGGCATCCCAGGAGTCACAGAGGAATGAATGCACCTTAACAAAAATGAAAATAGAAAGCCAATTAAAAACTGGTATAGTTAGATTGCAAAGTTCAAGATGTTATTTAAGACAAAATGGTAGCCTTTAGAAAATAGTAATCTAGTCTGACTGAAAGAAAGGAGCAAATATTATGGAAAATGGGAATTAGAGATGTAAAACATAAGGCATAGAGTGAGAAGTAACAGACAAAACCAAAAATATAAACAATGTATTTATATGGATCTTGGTTTGGAATAGTGTGAGAAAATAGGTTGATGCGTTTTTGTGTTGCTGGGAAGATATGGATAACACAGATCTCAGAGAAAAACAATATTTGTATTAGGGATCTTCTCAAATATGGCTAAAATGTGTATAAAAGTTTTTAATAAAAGGAATTCACTGTTCATACAGTAAACTGATAAACAGAAAGGCACTAGAAGAAACAGAGTTCAAAGCGGAAAAGGCAAGCATTGCTGTTGGACATTGATGAAGTATGGGTCTACTGAAGGTTTACCATTTCCCCTCAAACTCTACTTATACCTATGAGTGATTTAGTATTGGCTTGAATGGAGCAGGATCTTACCTACAGACTCTAATTAGACTAAAACCCACACGTTATGCTGGTCACATCTGTTGGCCTCCTGTTAGAATCTTATTAGCATTCGCTTTTAAACAGGGCTATCTATGACTAGGAATGAAGGCACTGAGAGAGAAACCTCCTCTAATGATACCTGTTGTTCCTTATGTGTAATCTGAAACAAAAAATGAGAGGCATCACAGTATTTTTATCGTCTTATTTACTCCAAGGCCTCGCTTACATTCTGCAAATGATAATCTTTGCAGAAGATCAGATTATCATGTGTTATCAGATATCTTTGATATTTCTAAACAAATCTAGACTTCCCCTCAGTTGGTACCTTCTGAGCTATTTTGACAAAATTAATGCTGGGATCAGAATTCAGATGTAAATGTTCAGACATTTCACCATAGCCTTGTTAAACAAGTCTAATCACAGAAGGAATATTCACTGAGGAGTGCATGATTATGTTCCAGTGTGACCGAAAACCAAGCCCCCCCATTTTGTACACTGATTTCTGAGATGATCTATAAAGTAAGCAACATTTCATTTTCCATTGTATAGAACAGAGTGATAGTAAATCTGACTTTACAGACACAATCTGACTTTGCAGAAAAAGAAACAAAACCCAGAGAGAATGTATGTGACTATTTTTAATGACTTATGCGTTTCTAGAATTAATTTTCCAGAAAAACATAATGTCCTAAAGGAAATTTGCAGTTCATGGTGTTGATGGAAAGGGCTCACTAGCACTTCGTTTCATTGTGACTAGCATAACTCACTTAAGGCTTTGCTTTTCATGAATAATTCTGTCAATTCAAAATCACATCAGCAGTAATGCTTTATACCAATCCATAATATTCTTTTTTGTTTACGTACATGCATTATGTGTATACAGCTCCTATCCTGACAATAAACTGCCAGATGAGGGATCCATTTATCTTGCACCTTGATGTCTTCCCATGCATTAATCCATTTCCACTGGGTCAGTTTTTAACAGTCTGACCCTCCCAGCAATTAAAAACAGCTAACATTTTCTCAAACAAATCTGCCAGGAAAATATTTCTTGCTTTCCTCACAAATGTGGAACTCTGAGCCACCCTCCCACCCCCAAATTACATTGGACTGATTCCCAGGCCATGTAATGTTCAGTCCTGGGCTAATGGTCGGTTTAAGTTTCAATAACCCACAGTTCGTTAGGACCAGAAATAGATTATACCACGATAGACATGGGATTCCCCCTTTACCAACAGGATATGGCTTTTCTCCTGCTAGGTTGGTAGAATGTAAAATACCAGAGTTTAAAAGTCAGACCTGTGTAGGTGATAGTTAATGTTTTAAAACATTTTGCATTGAGCTGCTGCCCACAGCTGCAGTTGAGGTCCTGCTGAAAAGCTGCTGCAGAAATGCATGGCCACAGGCAGCTCTTAATGCAGGCGCTTTGCGCTCAGAAGAGGGAAGTAGTAGCAGGGAGGACGAGTTGGTGAAAGGAGTCAGCTGGAGCCATGCAGGAGGTTAGCGCTGAGCTGAGATTCAGCATGTGACTCAGTTTGCTCCTCATCTACAGTCCCAGCCTCATGCTAGAGCTGACTCCCCAGCTAGCAGCATTGCCTTTATCTAACTTTTATCTCAAGCATTTGAATTTGTGGTCTGTAGGCAAAATAGCTTTACAGGCACTAAGTAAAGTGTCTCCAACAAAGAGCTTAAAAATCCTGTAGTATATGTAAACTAGCTTATTTGTGTCATGATGTAAAACACCTGCTGATGTAAAGTGGCCTGAAGATTTTATTGCTGCTCCATGGTCAGCTTAACTCATGAAGTCAGACATACATGAGTCATATGTTCATCTTATTCCCACCCGCACCCAACACTTCATTTATCTGCTCTGTTAATGTACACAAAACCTCTCTATTAAAAAGATGTGAGTGATGATATGCTTCCACGGTTAAAAATTCACAATCACCAGTGTTCAATTAGGTTCTCCTTCTGAAGAGTTGCCCAGTTGCTTGCCTTTGGTCTAAATTATTCTCATGCCAATTGATGTGTCGACAACTTGGCCGAGATGGCAGACAGCAGAACATGTCCTATGACAGGAAAAGAAGAGCAAAATTATCTCAGTCAAGGAAAAATAGTATTCTTTGGTAAATCTTATTTTCCTCACAAAAGTGCAGGACAACAGTTTGCCTAACCTGTGAGAGCATTCTCTGTATAGAATAGGTATTATGGTTAGACTAGGTCATCTTAATGGTCTTTTCCAGCCTTAATGATACTGTGATCTGTGCTAAGGGGAAGATCTGCTCTCCATTCCTTCATTCTTTTGCAAGACTAAGTTGAATGAATCTTTCCTATGTGCACCTCCGGCTCAGATGTTTAACTCATAAGACATAAAGTGAGAACAACCTCTTAAATATTAATAGAGAGTTAAGGACATCTTTGTAAAGATTGCAGTAAATTCAAATTAGTCCAGAGGTGAACTTTTAACCAATTTTTGAAGTCTTTGACATCTACTCTTGTTTTATCTGTGCATTTTGAGATTTGCCACTGTAAATGGGAGGCCAATATGCAATAGCAGTAACCGACACAATTTTGTATGCAGCTGTTTCTTCTTCATGAAAATAAACTTGTACATAGTTAGTTTTTTTGTTTCATGCTTACGTGGCTTTGTTTTCAGCAAATCATTAAAAAAAAGTGATGACTTACTGCACTGCTTTTTTAAATCTAGTCACAAACCACAATCGCTTACAGGAAATGGAATGTTTACTTGAGTTTATTATACAAGGGTCTGGATATGAGCTGTGGGATTTTTACACCTCATAGCAACGGTATTACAATTTATTTACATCTTCATGTTGGCAGCTGCACAAACTCTTATGAAATAGGACAATCACACCTTAGGGAACAGTAATTATAGGCAAAGGTATAAATAGTATAAAGAAGTGCACGCATTTGGCTCTAAAGTTGAAGAAAATAGAAACTATTCTGGCAAATCTTCAAAAACACAGCCTCTTGTTCATTATGAGGGCATGAACTAATTAAACCTAACTTGTCAAAATCGGCTGCGTGAATAAATTCTAGTCAATTCTGGCACAGTCATGCTCCAAACCCATGAAGAACAAAGTTGTTTTAGTGATGTCATAATTTGGACTTTCAGAGTATGATATCACTTTTGACAGAATTAATGCAGAATTAATACCATATGTATAAGCATTAATAGGTATTGAATTGAACACCCAGCGATAAGTCTCTGTCGGTTTCCAAAGTAACAGCCTATTTTTTTTCTTTCATAGTGCTTACATTAATGTGGTATCAGAAGGCAAATTTAAAATACATTTCAACACTTTAATAAGAAAGCATTTAAGCTTTACATTTCTGCCTCTATTTCAAAAGCTGTTTGCATAAGAAAAGCAATTAACCTTCACTGCTACATTTTTAATAGTGACAAAATCAATGGCGTAAGAGAAGAATTTTAAGGCAATTGTAAACATAAAATAGTCACCATTTTTGATAGCTGGAAGAAGAAATCCTCTGAAGTTCAGTTGCTCCATTTATAAATCATTTGGTCTTTTTATACAACAAATCCGAAGTTAAAATCTTGCTGCATTTGGCAGCTTGTTAGTTCCTAGTTACTGTCAGCATCCAGGTGTTACTCTTTTTCCAAATGCTTTCGCTGTCTCCCACCTCCTTCCTTTCCCAGCCTTGATATATTAAATTCTTTCACACTTATCCGTGATGGTTTTTAGGGTCTTCCTCTTCAGTTTTCCTTCCCCTCAGGATATAGTTATATTTTGATGATTTATAGCTTAAGCACAGAGTTTCACTTATTTTGTCTTCAGATGCATGTGCTAAAGAGCCACAGAACAGACGCAGAGTAGAGAAAAGTTTGCTGATGGAGCTAAAAGTAGGACGTAAAAACAGAAGTTGACCTTAGGGTGAGAGAAGCTCTCTTGATACTGAGTACTATGGTAATAAACTCAGAAAGGATATTTAACATTGATAAATGTGATGAGTTACATGTGAGGAAATGGTGTCCATTCTACACTCAGAGTGAAGGGATTTAAGTCTTGAAAAGGGAAAAGAGATTTTGGAGATATAAGAGGTATAAAAAGTCAGTTCCATATTCAGTAGTAATAGGAAAAGTAAGCCGCATATTAGGAAAAGTATGAAAACTAGGAAAAGTTAGAGAAATAAAATGGAACTCTCCTTATGCCCATGCATGGCTGTTGTCTCCCTTTCTCAGTGTGGATATAGAAGAAATGATAAAGCTAGTGGGAATGGCAACAAGAATGATGAAAAATAGGGATGAACTTCCATACAAAAAATAATTCAATTGATTAGGACACCTCAGCCTAAAAAAGGTGTAACTGAATGATGTGTATTGCGATATTTCATGACAGTAAAAATGCCAGGTGAGAATACTACAAATGCACTCTCACAGCATGAGAAACATGGATTTTATAATATCCTACAGCATTAGCTAATGTTGTTGTTCATGATACTGTTATTTTGGCTCTGCATTATTGTTTGTGCTCTTCTAAGTACTGCTGAGAATCAAGGGAATTTGAAATTTGTATGCCTCTTTTTTATTAGCGTGCTGAACATCTCTTTTCATGTGTCTGAGAAAGAGCAGATGTGGTCAGGAGCAGACAGGAAGACAAACTATGGGAGAATTTGCTTGTTGATGGTTGGGGAACAAGTGGATTTATCCCATGCACTAGTGTTGTTCTGCTTAGGCCCCGAGATGGGGATGGATTCAGAGATAAATTACTGAATGCTATTTGCTCCTATGTCATTTTGCACTGCTAGAAATGCTGCATTAGATTGTCAAGTGATGGTCTAAAAATATTTATTCTTTCTCTCAGTGGAGTGCTTAGTGCCACTAGTCCTATTCAGTGTTAATTTAACTTAAGGAAGCATATGTAGCCCACTACGATTATACAGTATAGACAGTATGTTCAGTATGTTCTGGAGAAAAATGACATTTAGTTTTAAGAAACTATGATTACAAAGAAAGAAAAAATAAGAACTAATTTCCTTCTCCATTGTCTTGCTGAAAATTAAAAAGGAAACTGAAGTATAGACTATTTCCAGCTTTTCTTGATGAATCTGTAAAATTTGTGACTCCTCTTGATGTTTTACAGTTTTAAATGAAGCACAAGTAATGATCTCAAAAGTAAATAATTGTTTGCTGCACTTGCACCTGCCTTAGATTGCCTTGTCTTGTTTTCATACTACCCCTCTGGGTTCCTGATAAATTCATAATGCAATCCAGGCCACCTTTTCATCACATACCCACAAAAACACAGATCCACATGGGAGGTTTCACAGAATGCATTAAGTATGCAGAATTCCTTTATTGCTTAAGTAAGAAAACAAACTATCATTTACAGGGAAATCAGAGTATCAAAGAGAGAAGGAGAAAGATTTAATTATACAGTAGCTGCACAGTTGTTGCATCTAATGAAAGGATTTTGCTTTAGTTCCACCGTAAGGATTTCAGATGCTGTGATATGCAAGAAAAACAGACAGGAAAAGTGAGGAGCAAGCATGATTTTTTGAGTGTCCATCAGACACTAAATTGCTCTAAAGGATTTATTTTGTACTATTTTTAAAACTAATTTTAAATGGTTCAAACTAAATGGAGTCTAGAGTTTCTGTCTTAATTTATATACTTCAACCAAAAGTAGTAACCTCCTTCAGTTTCTAGTGATATAGATAGGTTTGATCAAGTTTATACCCCTCAGAATGTTTTTTTCCTCATTGTGTAGGATTTCTCTCAAACACAAACACCAGTATGTAATGTGATGGCATTTTTCATATTTCTAGTTCTCTTACTATGGAGGTTTCCACACTAAAATTTCCAGAAGTTTCTTATTTTCTTCTCACGGGAATGTTCCTTAGAGGGGAATGCAGTTGTAAAGGGGAATGTTTTACATTTTGTTGTTATGCTAGCAAAGTCTGGACTTATTTTGCCTTGGGGAAAGGAACGGGACAGTCAGAGTGAAATGTAAATACACTGCGAGTATCAGTGTCTGTGGGCAAAACATGGCCTCATGAAGTGAAGGAAAGATTCTGTTCATTTTATTGGTTAAGAATGTCCCATCACAATGAGTAGAAAAAAAGGAAGGTCTTGAGGTGGCAAAGCCATTGCAGTATATATCACAGACCAAGAGTGAAGTCTTGCAGCAACTTAGTTCCCGTGTTCATCAGCCTCTAATGTGTCTGTTAGGGAGAAGGGACTTAATTCTTTTTTGGATACACAGCCCTACTGGATAGCAATGTAATGAAATGTAACCATATATTTCCCTGAAGGGCTGGTAACTGAAAGACAGTCCGGTCTGGGATTTTTAAACATGATATTCAAATATGAGTTTTATATTATATTTGGTATGTCTTCACATTTGTGGCTATAAAGTCCAGACTCATTTTCCACTGGGGCTTTACTTAACAAACTCTTCTTGTGTGTTTCTTACTTAGATTTTGGATTGTTGGAACTAATTCTTCCCCGAATTTCCACTAATGTCAACCTGTCAAAGAGATATTGTTAGACATGAGGGACCTGGCTGAAGTTTCTGGGTTTAAATACAGCAATTTTAATTTGCATTGAACATTACAATGGTTAAGTGTTCCCTCACCCTCTGCAGACACATGCACACTCTTCTACCCATGATACCAAATTATTTAATTTGGTGATTCGAAGCAGGGTTATACACTTTTGTGTCTGTATCATATTCAAAAATCAGAATCTTCAAGATGCCCATGTGCAAACCAAGGAGGTGGCTGTGATCATGGGATTTTATCCTGCTTCCACCAAAGTCATCTGGAAATTTGCCATAGGCATCATCAGTAGTACTAGACCCTCAATAAGGAAGGTAAGATCATTGTGAATACACAACACTGTTAATTATCATAATTAAAATTTAGGCTCGTATTCAGTGCTGCAGCAACATAAGCAACAGGTAATCCAAGATTTCACTTTCCCAGGGAAATAAAATATTTTTCCTGGCCGCACATGACTTTTTTACACACTTTTTACAATGTCTCATGTATTTTAGGAGATTTTTGTAAGAGGTCTGTCTTTTTTATGATCTTTTTGAAGTGTTTTGTTTAAAATGTTTACTCTTAATGGTTTAATATGCCTGGAGAATCTGAAAGGCACCAGTAGGAAAAAAAAATCTAAATAGATAAATAAAGAATACAAATGCATGGAGTACATGGTTTTCCTCAATGTCAATCTGGCTGTGTTATTAAGGGAGCTTTGAAGAGAACATAGAACTTTCTTCTGACTTACACAAGAAAAATGCCCAACATTTTCTTCAATGAGAATCGTACTTCAAATGAGTAAGTTAATATCTTAGGTGATAAATATGAGCTGCCTTTTATTTAAAGTTAAATTTCCAGTTTAGATGCATTTAGGATTTCTAGACCTCTTGATACACAGCAGCTCGATGTGTATAAGCATTGTGAGAGCTCGATGTTTCTGTCTTTAAGAGGAAAACAAGCCCAAGGTTGAGAAAAAAATTAAGTACAATGTAAGAATACAGACCAATATAACAAAATAATGTCATGGACATAATTTCAGAATAATGTCATGGACGTTATTTCAGAATAATGTCATGGACGTTATTTCAGTAGTAAGCATTACAAGGTAAGTGCAGAAATCCCACTCCTGAATTGGTTAAACGTCTTTACTGAAAGAGCTGTCTCTATTACAAGACTGGTCTAGATTCACCTCTGGCATGCAGAAATCATCTTTAATGTGCTGGTTAATAACCCAAAAGAGACACACACCTGTTTGGCCAGACTCTGTTGATTTGCTCTATTTCTTTCTTTCATGCGTTGTAATTTTTTTATGGTGCATTCAAACGTTGCTGACTCTTGATTATTCATTTGACTTTTAATTATTTTTGAGTGTTGTATTATCACTCAATCAGACATGTTTTGAAAAGTATATAGCACACTTTTTGAGATGCCTATAGCAACCATAGTTTCCAAGTACTTTCATACTAATCCCAGAATGATGACACAATTTGAACACATCTGAGCTATTTTGAGTGTACTGTTTTCAGACCACACTGACTAAATGTAGCACTGTACACTGATCTTACTTCATTACTGTCAAAGTGTTTCTTTTGTGTTTGGTTACTACTACAAATTCTTCATATTCTTTCCTCCTGACATAAGCCAATCAATGTTTATGATGATATCTTTCTTTTCTGAACATACTAGAAATTTTTTTTTTTTTTAATATTTTTTGCAGTGCAGTTGTGGATTGGTTGAAGATAAAAGATGGTGGAGTAGCAAGTAAGCATGTCATAAGAATCAAGAAAGTCACCATCTAACAGAAATATTTCTACATTACATCACCACTTAGAGAGTCACAGCCTCTTGCTAAGGTGCATTTTAATGACAGAAGAAAACAATTCCTTCACAAACATAAACAGCATGTTAACAGCTGAAGTCACAGCTCAGTTTGCCTCCTGGCCAGGATACACATTCCATCTGGAGCTCGATCAAGACAGTGCAGGGAGGTCTGGCAACTGAATAATGAACTCAAATAAATAGGTCATTGCAACACATTGTTTCTGTGTTACAGGATTTTCACAATATGTTGGACTGATTATGAGTTTGCAGCCCAGATTCTCATCTCTATAAGATGTTAACTTTGCCTCAAAAGTTCTCTTACTCAGACAGCTTCTGGGATTCATCTCTCTGAACTTTAGATAGCAACGATAACCATGAACCAACTGTTCTTTTGTGAGCATTTTCTGACAAAGTACAGTAATACATGTGTTAGCACATATGTAAATTTGTGCTCTCTTTAAGAGAAAACCTATGTCCAAAAAAGCACTAAACAGAGTAAATCCTCAGAATCAAAGTATTTGAGAGTTAGTAAATGTATTAGCATAATTCATCTTAATATAGAGAAAATCATACCAGTGGTCTGTTAATGAGTATTTCTTTAATACATATAAATGTTCTGAACAGGATCTGAAATATTACACAATTTTAAAACTCATCACCACTTCTGAGTGAATTCATAAGATTTCCAGAACTCAGCCATTATTACTATACACACATATGAAAGAAAACATTTTTAACGCCTATTCAGTATGGTCATTATATTCTAACTTGTATTTCCTCACACGTATTTTAGACATTTTTTTTCTAGTCTTGTTTTGAGAAAGTATTCTGTAGTCTGCAGCAGCATTCTGCATATATCATCTGGAATTTTTCAGAACTCATGTCAGATAACATGATTGTTAATTGCTATAATTACAAGCAGAAATGTGCTTTGTCCACCTTTTGTTCCACCTGAATAAGCTTTTTAAGAGACAGGGTATATTCTTTACCTCTTTGTTTGAATAACTGGTGAATTTCTGTTAGACTCTGAATTCCTGGACCATTTGGCTTCCTAATTAGCAGTCACTCTGTCCCATTTGAAATAGACTTGGGATAGACAGAGATCTGAGTTGTCTAGTTATTACTGGATAATTTGCTTTTGAAGCTACTTTGGATCACACCACTGTTTTAGTGCCTTGGTTCTGACATGTAACCTTGGTGATTTATACCAGTGGCTGCCATAATTCATGGAATCATAGAATGGCTTATGTGGTGGGATGGAGAGAACTGCAATAATAGTAGGGTGGCAAATTCTTTAGCCACAGCAAATGAGAATGAGCCCAAATACAGCAGCCACAGAAATGAAGCTGATTACCTTTGGAAGGCCTTGGGTAGGCAGTGATCTCCAGCAAGAGATTCCCTTGCCTCCTCTGCCAACCCCTAAATGAAGTCTGGGAAGGGCTGGATCCTGACTCCACCCATTCTGGTCACTCAGTTGCATTGCATGCACGGTGCACCTGAGCTCCCCCGGGTTGGCCCTGCCATCCCACCAGGTGCTCCATCACTGTTTTAAGCTGTGACTTAGCACTTCTGCTACAGCTTGGTTTTACAGCACATAAAAGATTGTCTAGTTCCAACCCTCCTGCTGCCCAGGCCCCTTCCAACATGGCCTTGAACATCTTCAGTTATGGGGCATCCACAGCTCTAGGCAACCTGTGCCATTACCTGACCTCTCTTTTGATTTTCTTACTTACAACTAAATTTATCCTCTTTTAGCTTTAAACTGATCACCTTTGTCCTATAACTGCATTCCCTAATACAGAGTCATGCCTGTAGGTCTCTTTTATCTACTGTAAGTCTGCAATGAAATCAACCCTGACTCTCTGATCAGGCTGGTCAAACTGGAGAGCAAGAAGAGAATGCACAGGCAGTGGAAGCAAAAACAGGTAACCTGAGAGAGGTGGATCTGCTGGAGTGTATCCAGAGGTTATCCAAGGTTTGGAATGCCTCTCTTATGAGAACAGGCTGAGAGACTTTGGATTGTTCATCCTGGAAATGAGAAGATTTCAGGGTCTGCTGAGAATGGCCTTTCAGTGTCTAAAGGGGAGCTATAAGAAAGAAGGGGACAGACTCTTTAGCAGGGTCTGTTGTGAGAGAAATGGTTTCAAACTAAAAGAGGTGAGATTTAGATTGATATCAGGAAGAAGTATTTTACAAAAAGGTTGACGAGGCACTGGAAATATTGACCAGAGAGGTGGTGGAAACCCCATGCTTGGAGACATTCAAGATCAGCCTGGCTGGGACTCTGGGAAACCTGATCTAGCTGTAGATGTCCCTGTTCATTGCAAGGGAGTTGGACTGCATGACCTTTAAGGGTCTCTTCCAACTCAAAGTTTCTGCAATTCCATAATTCCATGATGTTATCTCAGCTCCTGTTCATAGGAGAGATGCTTCAGTCACCTAATAATTTTTGTGGCCTTCCTCTGGACTCACTCCCAACAGGTTCATGTCCGTCTTATGTTGAGGTCCCAAAACTGAATGCAGTACACTGGGTAAGGTCTCACGAGAACGGAGTAGAGAGGGAGCATCACTTCCTTTGACTTGTTAGATACATTTATTTTGATGCAATCCAGGATGCAGTTGGCTTTCTGTGTTGCAGGCACGCATTGCCAGTACATGTTAAACTTTCTAAGTCTTTTCTCTGCTTCTCTCCATCTTCACTTCTCACCCTGTTCATATTCACCTTTGAGATTGCCCTGATCTACATACAGGACCTTGTACTTGGCCATGTTGAACTTCATTATGTTCACACAGGTCCACCTCTTAAGCCAGTCAAGGTCTGCCTGGGTATCATCCCTTCCTTCCTGTGTCTCAGCTGCAGCATACATGTTGTTGTTATCCACAAACCTGTTGGAGATATACTCAATCCCACTGTCCATGTCACCAACAAAGTTGTTAAACAGTGCCCTCTGAGGAACACCATTCATCACCAGTCTCCATCTGGATGTTAAGCTTTTGACTACAACTCTTTGAGTGTGACCATCTATCTAAGGATCTATCCTATCCTTTCTTAAAGATAGATCCTTAGATAGATGGTCACACTCAAAGAGTTGTAGTCAAAATTCCTTATCTAAAGTAGTTGTAGTCAAAATTCCTTATCTAAAGAATGGCATATCTGTCAATTCCATCAGTCAAGTTTAGGGACGAGGTTGTCATATGAGACAGTGTTGAATACTTTGCACAATTAAGCAGAGAGAGGCGTGCACCGTGCTGTAATGGTGGTAAAGACACAACTGAATGTGTTTCCTGATGTCTAGCCTAGTATTTTGGTGATACGGCAGTCTTTTTGTCCTCATGTTTCCACTGGACAGGTCTTTTGTAGTCTATCTCCCAGCATTGTAGCCTGAGTTATTTTTTGATTCCAAATTCCACACTTAGACTTTTGTCTCAGTTCTCAGTCTGACTCATGGAAAACTTGTTTCTTCCTAAATGACATTCATTGTTTCTGGATGTGAATGGTTCCTCTCAGACTATAAAGACAGGGAAGAAATTATAATTGTGCTTTTAGCTTTTATTGTCTGCATGGGGTTAACCATTAGGACTCTTCCATTTATTCCTGGGGTCATTTAAATCAAGTTACAATCTAGACATGCATGATTTGAACAAGTCTGTTTTCTCCTTTTCTTTCTGGAAAAAAAGTCCTTCAGTATTAGGTATGAAAGTTACAATATCCTATCTGCACATGAGGTGTGCAGTCAGCTATCCACGCCCTGGACTAAATCCTACATGTTTATGAACTCTACAAGAAGTTCAAAGTCTTTGCGTACTTTGAGTGATGCAAACGTGCTTTATTTATGACTGGATTCCTTCTGGATGTTTGGATTCCTTCATTTTTTTCCACACACAGCTTCTAATTGTTTCCCTCATGCTATCTCTACTCCAGTGAGCCCTTCCCTCTCTCTTTCTTTTTATCTCTTTCTTCACCACTGCTCTTTTGGAGGAAAATATGAGTCTGGATTTTATTTTATTTCCACCTAAATACTTAAAATGTGGAATTCTTCACTTCAGGGGTTTAAACTAGACCCTCAAGGCTACCTTGGCAGACTTGCAGTTTTAGAGGATAGATTTTTCTGTTTTGTTTAAGAATGTATCACAAGCAATGGCTCTTATAACTTTAAGCGCGTAGTAAAAAAATAGAGATGACTAATAGCTATTTAGCGAGTAATGATGGCTTAGCAATATTTACCACTCTGATTTAGCCTCTCTGGCTCCATTTCTTAGGATATTTTCCTGAATTAAATTTGTCTCAGTTCTATAGCCAGCAGCTGTCCGCAGGAAAAAAAAATGTCCCAAATCCTCCAGAAATAATGATTTCATATTTCTAATAGGTTCCTTTAACTGCACAATCAAAACGGTCTCTTGTGCCCTCTAGCATGTGGTATGTTATAATAGAAAAGTTTATGTAAAATAGCTAGAGAAAGGCAGGCAGAACAAATTAAAACTTTAATCTTAATAGCTTTTTATGATGCTTCATGTAGAAGTATGTAATGGTTGATCAGTAGAAAAGGGAGAATGTATATTTTTTTGAGTCTTGCTCTGGAACTAAGTTGATAATCACACCGGGCCAGTTTAAATGAGGATGTTCATATAAATTCTGGGTCTGCTCCCCATTCCCAAACAGACGGTGCTGTTTTTCTATTCATGTGTAAGCGTCACAGTATTTTGTTTCTAAATGTTTAGGTGGTATTAGCTCATCTTGAGACCAGCTGTTCTACAGCATTTAAAGGAATACAAGGACGTGGATATTTAGTACTTTTTCAGCTCTAATATAATTACTTCTCTAATAGATTTTGCCTGAAATTGCTAGATGAACCCATTTCTGGTAACTCCCGTGGAATTGTATGTCAGTCTATAATGTAGCTTTTTTCCCCAGGAACTGCAGTATTGTAATGTTTTAACACATCTAGTGCTATGCATCCCTTATATTTTGCTTTGTGGGGAAAGAGAAATATTTCTCTTTACAATTTTAAGTGACATGAAAATATTTACTAGAGTTCTGCCAATGCTGTTGGTGGCTTCTGAATCATTATTTTGTTATTAAAGCTGTTGGTTCTCTTGAGATCCAAATGTAAATTTTAAACAGAACATAAATAAATGAACAAGCATGTCTTAACTCCTAGAGATTAAGTAGTGACTTTTTTTTTGCATTGCTTTTATATGTATGAAAAAAAAAAAAACAAAACTATAGAGTCCCAGGCTGTTTAAATAATGATCTGAACAACATTTCAGAATTAGTTCTTAAATTCTCCTATGTCAATGCTATTTGAAGCTACTATTTTGGTAAATCGATATGGTGAAGCGATGCTATTAAAATTCAGTATCATCCAAACAGTGACAGAATTGATTGTTTTCAAAACATCATACATTATTTGTCCTGTGCATTCTGAACTGTAAACTGTACAAGAAAGTATATTCAGGATAAAACACTTTTGGAGGCAACACATACGTTGCGGCAGAGATTTAAGAATGGATTAAAGATTAATTTTTCAAAGAACACTGAAATATTTCAAGCTTAGACCAGCAGAAAGGAGTTGTATTTGGATAACGTCAGAAGGTTTAGGTCATGCTCCACTTGAGAAATCCTGCAATACTTTACGTAAATGAAACTCTGTAGGTCACTTAATGTTTTCAAATTTTTTAAATTAGAAATATTTAGTTAAATGTTTCATGGTTTAAAGATCCATTTCTGTTTTGTACAGCACAAAATCTTAAAATTAATGAATTGTTTTCCCACTTCACTGAAATACAGATTATGGCTTTGACAGTCCTTTTAGACTTTAATTTGTGGAATAAGCAATAGGACTTTTTTTTTTTTTCTTTTCCAGTTATATAAAGTGTTCGGCTATAAAACATCCCAAGGAAGAGCAATTTAAAGCGATTTGCAAAAAGCTGTAACCAGTTACTCTTCCCAAATCAGGTGCTTAGTTTATAACAGTCTAGAAGAAACCAAAAGTTCAAAGTAATAGTTGTTAAACATGTTAGACCCTTTTACCAGAAGTACCCTACTAAACAGAGTGATGTTTAGCATGACTATGTAACTTTGATTTTCATTTAAACTTGTAAAACATGAATTTCCTGATTTTGCTAGTCCCACTGTTCCCAATAATATGGAAAATGTTGCTTTCCCCAAACCTTAGCTAGTTCTCCCTAGTATAAAAGCATGTTCTAACCCTCATGAGCATAGTAAGCTGAGCTGTAAAACCTTATAAATTTACATTTTTACAGAAAAAAAAAACCTTTTTCTAATGAATTATTGCTTTAAGCATTTGAACTGTTTTGTTTACAAAAGTAAGAAAAAATCCTGTTCTTATGCTCAGTTTTGGAAATATACAAAGGAGAGAAAGAGGAATGGAGAAAATTGTTACAAACTTTTCACAAACTCAATAGCATTTTTTTAAACTTCATTTAAGTATGTGCTGGTAGAAGTGAACTTCTCTTCCTGCGAATGGTAACAAAAGGCAGATATTTAAGAGGAGAGTTAAAATTTCTTTGATTGTAAAACAAAATATGTAGAAAAATATATGCTATATATTGTACTATTGAATAGAGTGAGACCATGTTTAAATTATAGGAGATTTACTAAACACAGTGCATGGGAACAATGATACTGAGGCAGCTCGATGGTCCACACAGACTAATTTCTGATAGTATTCAGCTGCTAGGGAGAAGGCTGTAACAGACAGACATAAAAACTGCTCTGTTTATTCTTAACCCAGGCTCATAGCGGTTGACTTCTGCTTTACAATGAGAAAATTGATATTATGCAGATGGAATTTGTGTTCTATAAAGAAAATCTCCATTTCTGTTAAAAAAACACATTAAAAATTTACTGGAAATAACTTTTTTTTTTTTTTTTTCCCCATTTGGAATTTTTAAGTTTTTGCATGAAAAACAGAAAATTTTTGAAAGAAAGCATTTTAATTTGATGTTTTTTTCCTGTAGCATATTTCTGTGCAAGTTTCAATGGATATTTGTTCTTGCTTCCTGCTGAACACTATAACTTAATATTTTTATTATCCATATATTTTTAATGTTGGTAAGCCAATGTCTGCTGTGCTATTTTCTGGCAATCAAATTATACAACTGTGGATTTCTTGAAAAATAATTTCCCTTTTTCTGTGCGGTTTGTTCTGTTTTCTTCGGCTGTCGTTCCGCATTTAAGCTGGAGAAAAGGACAAACAGCATTTGCCCATAGAGTTTCCATATCCTATTCAGTGTTTTGCTTTTCTATCTATTTTCTCTTGTGACATGGAAGTGTTGCTGAGCTTTGAAACTGTCTTGTTTTCTAGTTCTAAACCTTGAGCCTCATGCTATATTTACAGCCAATGGTACAGGAAGACTGTTTCTGGGCTCAGACCATACCTGACTTTTCCAATGATAGATTTGTTTGTGTAAGATTGAAACAAGGTGGCTCTCATTGAAGATAAGGAAAGATGATAGACCAAGCTTGAAGACATGCGAGTTGATGAAAAGTGGCATCAAGTATTTAGTATTAATGAGTTAAGTAGGTTAGTGAAAAGACGAGAATGAAACAAAGAAATGTGCAAACACATTTAGTAACTGTATGCACAGTATATTGCCTGACTACAATGCATACAACTCACTTATTAAAGCAGTAAAAGGAATAGCTCATCTCTCCATATTGAGTCACCATTTCAAGTCTCTGCAGTCCTTTCAATTTAACTGCCCTCTCTGTGGCAGGACCTCAGAAACAGCTGCTCTCTGCAGAGGTACCTGCACAGATATGAGCTAACCTTTTTTTCTTTGAGAAAATTCACACTCTTGCATTTTTTGAGCATTAAGTAGGAATACTGCGCTAAAATAAAGGGAATAAAAAACAATTTTTGAATGGCTTTTCCTCATGTTCTCAGCCAACTCTAAGTAAACACTCTAGAGATGGGAGGAATGAAGGCTATCTTTGTGCCACATATTCCATTTACTAAGAGGCAAGAGAGTCATTCACAAGTTCCATTATGTGCTCATAAATCCTCGAAGAGTTCCTTATGTTTGTTTTAATAAGCAAATTTCACTGTCTACTGATAAATTGAAAAACTCAACTTGATCACAGCTTTCTGGCCTGATAGCAAAAGGAAATGTGCATTTTATAGAGACTAGCAAAGTCAACCATCTAAACTGAGCTGAGAAAACAACTGTTTAAGGTTTATTCCAGCAGTGGTAAACATCAGTCATCTTTAGTCCCAGATGTGTTAGTCAGAAAGGCAACCACTGTTAAAAAAAACATTCTGTGAAGTATGCACAGATGATTCGTACTCTTCCATCTCTCCCAGCCAAGAAATAAAGCTAATCAGTTAAGCAGCAAGCCTGGTAGCTGTCTTCCTAGAATTCTTTCACAGGTAAAACTTTTGCATAATTGTCCCCTTTAACAAAATATTTTGCTGTAAGTAATCCTTTCAAAATTACACTCAACAACTCAGAACCACTACGTAGAAATTCCAACTGTTGCCAATGCTTCTGAAATCCTATGCCATGGTTTGTTTTTTAAGACAACACGTAGCTGCTAACAGATATAATAAATGAATATATTAGGCAGTATCCCACACACAGAATGAATTAAAATACAAGGTATCTTACATGAAATAATCTTGAGATCCCTCTTTACTTCATTGTACAGTTAAGGTGCTATATAAAATGGGTAGTTTGGTATTACTGTAAAATATTCGATTGGCTCCACTATATTTGCAATATGACCAAGGTTTCAAAAAGTGTCAAGTGATAAAGTCTAAGACTTTACTTCTGAGTTTGAATGCTTGCCCCAAGTTTAGCAATTATTTCACAGCCAAAAAAAGAAAAAAAAAAAAAAAAAAAAAAAAGTTTTTTTTTGCGGCTGGAATTGTCTAGCACTCCATCCCCACCTAACCCCTCCCCTTAGGCTGGTGCAAATGGTATGTGTGGCAATTTTAATTGGTCATTGACTTGGAATTGTTTTATTTTGGAGACTTATTACTAATCTCAGTATTTTGGTTCTGTTAACTGCATCATCAGGTTAACAATTATGTTTTATCAAATAGATAGTACACCAGAAAAACGTGTGAAGCAATTGTCATAGAGGATATGTTTATGTCAGCAGAATGTCTTAGAGAAAAGCATAGAATAACCTCTTATGGAAGTCTAAATAGTCATTTCACCACTGGATTGACAGAATTGAACATCCTTTTTTGGGGGGGGTGGAACAGAGATTCAAATGGACCTTGTCCCACTGCCCTGGACAGGCATAGGATCAAGACAGGCTCTTCCTGGCTGAAAGTCACAGCCAGTCCCCAGAAGCAGGAGGTGCACTTTGGGCTCTGACAGTAACCTCCAGAAACTGAGTAAGCACCGCAGGCAAAACTCCATGTTCTTTCAACCAAGGCAGAATTTTTGACTTTCCATTTGCTCAAAATTTTAAAGAAGTATTCGGTTTGGGGTTTATCCCAAGTGAATGTGTCTGCTTGCACTTCCTCAAATCCTGCCAGCCATTTTTCTGGTTGACTACATAGCTGACAAACCAACAAAAGACCACAGGTATTCATATGATGCTAAGTGATATTTTTGGGGGTTTCAAGACCATTTTTGAGTTGCCACAGTATAAATTTTAGCATTTTCATGATATGAGAAGAAGAAATGGTTTGCAGTTATTCTTCCAATCTATTATATTAATTCTTTGGTCTGTCCGATCTTGCCATCACAATGATACTACAGAAAAAAATGGATCCATGAATGCAGACACTATCTTCTGAATTTTTCTGGTAAAAAAACATCCAATTTTGTTAGGGAATAAAAACGAAGAAACAAAGGTATCCCTTTAGAGCTACGTAAGATAAACGCATACCAAATTACTGTTATAAGTAATAAACATGCAATGAATAAGAAGGCTATTAGAACTGAAATCATGTGATAATTTTATTACTAAATGTATTTATGGGATAGCAGCAGTCTTATAGAAAATGTTACAATTAATTCTACTGCACTTTAGAAATTTGGCTTGGATAGACAGAAAATAAAAAATGAAATGACCTGGAAAATCCAAGAAAATTAATTGTAATGGCTTAAGTTATAATTTCTCAAATTATTATATATAAAATATATACATTTAATATAAGATTTTATTATCTTTTATTAAATCACAGAAATAAGGGATCAGGACTACAGTACTCAAACAACATAATCACTGTACAGTATGTCAGTGTTGTCCAAGAGCAAAGATAAGGTAGAGACTGGTGGAAATTGGAAGATGTGCAAGGAAATAATGAGACAATAATAGTTAGCATCACAGCAGTTTCAGTGTATAAAAGTCAAATCATTGCCAAGTTCTTTGCAGCATTAAAAAAAAAAAAAAGAGATTGAAAACATACTGTATTTATAGAAAACTCTTCCAAAAATGTCGCATACCGTAAGGGAGAATATGAGATTTTCTGAGGAAAATTTAGCAAATAGATGTCTATGAAAAGTCATATAAGGAGAATTAGTGGCAGTCTTTGAAAGCGAGTATATAAATTTTGTTGCATGCGGTAGCGAACAAAGATTCAGGAGAAGAGTGTACAGAATTGAATGAAAAATACAAGTCAAAGCACAAGCAAAGGACTCTCTAACTTCTCACATTGGTATTTATAATGTTTATGTTACAGTGGAGTTTAAGACCAGGTCGTGTTCTTGTAAGAAGCGCAAAACAAGCATGTAATTTAATAATATTCAAAACTATTTTTTTACTTCTCTTCCTAAATAGCATAACTTTAAATGCCTTTGGGTTAGATTTCACAACAATTTGGCATTCATTTTGCTTGAAATGGATAAATTATACATACAAAGAACCTTGATAATTCAAAACCTTTTTTTTTTTCTCTTTTTTGTATGTGTGTGTATGTGAAAAGTCTCTCATTCCGGTTCTTTGAGACCTGAAGTGAAATACTTTGACACCACCCCATTTGTTTTTTCCCACTCTGGAGGATATCTTTTAGACATTCTCCATTTCATGAATATGAATGATCACTTTATGAACAGCATTTGCTCATTCTGCCACAGACTTGGTTTTGCAAAAATAACAAGTACTCTACAGAAATGTGAAACTTTGAGGCGTCCAGGAAGAAGCTCTACTTCCCAAGTTATCTCTGGGCATCATGTTGCATGTTTAAGTTCCAAGAGCCTGAACCAAAGTCAGTATTCTGTATTTTTTCAGCTGAAAAATCTGACCTGATAACATAGGATCCAACTGGACTGGGATCAGTGTTAGATGAAGCCATGCAATATGTAAGAATTTTATGTGAAATAAGCTGTCTGAGCACAGCTTGTGGATATGCACACAAGACTCAGTTCATCTGGGGAGGACTTTATTCTTATCATCCATCAGCCAAAATGAAGTTCTCACTACAACTCCACTGTAGATTGCACTTAACATAAACTTCCTGAGTTGAATACCATTATTTCTAAAATAACTTGAAAAAATCATTTGCATATTTCCCAGAATGTCACTTTGGGCTACTAATCAAACTTCTAACAAGCATAAACTGGACAGCTATTTCTGCTCCAAATGCGCCCGTATTTGCATTGCGTGCCAAAACGTTGTAGGGTTGGTAGAAAAATATATTTTTGAAAGTAGCACAAATTGCAGAATGGGAGCATAAACATAATTCTAGCATTTAACAGTCTGGATTCCTGCTTATTAGTGTTAGCATACTCTCAATTGTTACTTATTAATATTTTTTTAACACAATTTTCATGTATCTATGCATATTAAACTAAATTTCAGTTGAAAATTTTGTTTTAATGCAATTCTACTTGGAAAAGTCTGTCTCATCTTTAATATAGACTTAGCATCTATGTGGTTTTGTGTGTGCATGTATGTGAATAGACTTCTTTTTTTTTAATATATTTGATCATTAATTAATCAGAAATGCTAGACAGAGTTGTCTAAATGGATGCCATTTACTTCTTATAACCAGACCACTCCTTTGGATGCTAACGGTAGCCTGCGGATGCCCAATTCTGGAAAAATATTGTATTTTCCAAATCAACATCTGCCTTCATGACGCTGTTTACAAATATTCATTCTGGCAGTTTAAAGATTGCTTTCTGAGTCTCATATAGTTTGTTTACAGATGGCTTTTCTAAATTCTTTCCATTTATTTGCTTTGACTACATAAAATAGATTTATATTTTTTTATTTTTTAGTTTATCATAGAATAAAAAAATCATCAAGGATGAAAAAGACCTCTAAAATCATCCAGTCTAAATGTCCTCCTTCCAGTAGTATAACTCCACTAAACCATGTCTGTCCCTCAGTACTGCATTTAAATGTTTCTTGAACACCTCCAGGGATGGTGACTTGACCATCTCCCTGAGCAGCCCATTCCAGTGGCCAGCCGCTTTAGGTTAGAAATCTGAGGCAATGTTTTGAATAACACAGACAGGAGGGGAACTTTGTAAAACTGAACTTGTATTCAGATGAATATACAATAACTTACATGCTATTTAGTTAGCTGAATTAGACGAACATCTCAACTGTGCAAACTTCCACCTTTTTAAAACTTACCTTTAGCTAACTTATGGACAAGATCTGAGGAACTGTGAAGGTTAATTTTGCTGATTTTCAGGTCATTCTGGAAAATTTAAATCAAAGTTTCTAACTTCTTTCCCACCATGTCAGTTTTGACTCCAGCTACAGACTAAAATTTCAAATTCTAGTATTTAGAAAATTGAGGAAAAATATTCATGCTTCATTTGATGTCATAGCAGTATTATCTGCAAGATCACAGGGAGCAAATTAGGTAAGCTGAAGTTATTTTGATTTGGAAAAGTCAAAGGGGAAACGAAGTCCTTAGACTGACTATAAGGAATCAAAGATGTTATTGGCCCTCAGTGATAATTTGCACATGTACAGCAGGTGCACTGATGTATGTTGATCCTGGATACAGAAACAAAAAGTAAAATGAGAAAGCCCAGAGCCAGCATAATCTCATTCATTCCAGAAGAGCTAAAACTTTGTTTTCCCATAAAGCAAATTAGATACTGTAGACTTCAAAGTGCCAAATTCTTTAGCCAAGGAAAGCAGAGAGTTACCCATTATTGCTAGGGCCACCTACTTGGTTTCTCTTCTCAACAAGGAGTATGAAAATGAAAGTGCAGCCTGAATGCGACAATTCATGGATGTCTAAATTTTGTTCTGCTTTTAGAGTCTTCATGTTGCAATTAAACTGCAATGAGGCAATCTGATCTAGTGTCACTGAAGAATCATCTGTAAGTATTATTGAATACATAGATGATGTGTTGCAAGGCAAAGAGCATATAGAAGTTTAAAAATTTGACTGTATTATTCCTTTTTATACATGCCTTTCTCATGGGAACACTACTGTTTGTGCATAGTGCAGCTAACGTACTTAGAGATTATTTCATAATCTTATTTACATTTTTGAATCCAAATACTTGATGGCAGATTCATCCTAGAAAAAAAATCTGAATTGGCAGAACATTTGTGTATTCTCATTTTATTTTTTTCTTTTCCCTTTTATTTACTTATATTTAATTTCTGTTGGTTTTGTTCTGTTTTGTTTTTCTTGGTTTGCATTTGCTTTTCCTGTATAAAAGTAGTATATTCTTCATTTTAAAGCTATAACTTTTCAAAACCTCCTCAACCCTTGAAAAGTTTCAGAGGAGTGCAACTGAAAGTAGAGAACAAAAAAGGCAGTCTTTGCATAGAACAGGGTAGATAAAATGAAATGAGAGGAAAAAATGGAAGTGACAGAACAGCAACCAAAATTTAGAGATTTACAAAAACATTCAACCAAAAGTCCCATGGCAACAAAAGTCTTCCACAATATCTGTATTTAGTGAAATCTTTGCTGTAAAATGTAAGTTGAAATAATTAACAATTGATTTTAATTAGCCTTAAATAGCCATGATAAAATTAGCATTATGACGTTTAAATTGTCATAACCAGGTGCTGGAGTTAACACGCCCCAGAGCTGACAAATAAACATTTACACTGTCAGATGTTTCCTTGCCAGTCTACAGTTGGCTCGCATTCAGATTTATATATGTACATACATTTTTTTTTTTTCACCCTAGAAAAGAATGCTTGAGCTTTGCTACACCCATTAGGAGGACAATTTTTTCTTTTCCAGTGGGTGCAGCTTGTTTAAAGCCTGCTCCTGCTCCTAGAGTCATGGACACAGGTAAGAAGTTTAATTCTCTATTGTAAATCTGAACTGAAATATTTTTATCAGTTACAGTACGTATGGTTTCTTTCATATCCTCCATAATTCAACACTGAGAGAGTCTGGGTATATTGCATATGTACATGGGAATCTGGGTATCTTGATACCTCTCTGCAACACGGGATTGAACTAGATGGTCATTAAGGTCCCTTGCAATTCTAAGCCATTGTATGAATCTATGATTTATTCTATGATTTGTTCTATGATTACTATAATTACAGTCTCAGTATCATGCAGCTTTGGAAATACTGCAGCTTTCATCAGATATGGTGGTTTCACACCAATGGCCAATTAAACAGTGCCAAACTGCTCTCTCACTTCCCATCCTCAAAGGCAGTCAGGGACAAAATAAGAAATAAGTATAGTTAAAGGTAAAAGAAAGAGACAAACAAAGCTAAATACGAAGAAAAGGTCAGTTGGAAACAAAAAGAGAGAAAACAATTATTCTTTGCTTCCCATCATCAAGTGAAGTTTGGCCACATCTTGGGAAGCAAAGCCTCAATATACGTAGGGATTGTTCAGGAGGATTCCTGTTCATGTTTCTTCTTCCCTTTTCCCCACTTTTATTGCTGAGTGTACATCATATGGTATGGGATATGCACTTTGGTCACTTAAGGTCTGTGCCCAGACTTGGGGCTTGGGGCTGTTGGAGAGAGCCTCAGAGAGCCAACACATCTCAGCAACAGCCAACACATGGCATGGTGTCAAGGCTACAAGTGAAGAGTGCAGCACTCATGGGCTGCTATGGGGAAAGTGAATTGCTCTCCAGGCACAGCCAGAGCAATGGGGTGCAGAAAGAGCACTGACATGGTGTGTGTGTCCCAGGAGCAAAGAGCGAATTGCTGAATAAGCATCACTGGCAATTTAAGAATGAATGCAATTTGCAATGTAATTTTTAAAACCTTAGAATGTAGATAAAGCTAAAGTTTTACTCTGTCGTAAAGAGGTTGTCTCTTCTCTCCTTACCAAAAAATATTTATTTCCTCCCAATTTTCTTTAGTTGCTTCTTTTTTGTTATGCTTCTCACTAATCTTTTGTAAAAGAGTTTTCTCCCCTTTTGATGGGCTCTATTTTTTTTCTTTTTTTGAATCCACAGTATGAATTTATTAAACAGCTAGAGACTGCTGTTTCTTGGAAAGACATTTCAAATTAAATCTCTTTCGTTTAAATTTAACGTCTCCGCCACAAGCAGCTCCTTGTTATCCTTGTCTGTAATGCACATCTCCTGCCCTCCTTCCTCTTTAGCAGTTAGCTTGGCTTTGAACGAATTGCCTCTATTTCCCAACCAGCACCAGCTGCCGTTTCTTTTCCCGTCAGTGGGAATGAAGCAGTGGGTGCGAAGTGCAGAGCCGCTGTCAGTTGTTTATCCAATGGCTGGGGCTATCTCACAGGGCAATTTCCCCAGGGAGCCCTGCTTACAGTAGTGAGGGCTGACTCACGCTCGCTTATCGCAGCCTCCGATGGCTGAGTCTCCCCATCCCCTCCGCCTCGTGGAGGTTTTGTTTGGAACTGGCAGCTCCTGCGAGTGCTGTGAAATAGCTGACTGTCCTCACTGGCTGATGCTTCCAGAGATTGTGGGCTGGCAGAGCTCCACTGTAATCACATTTTTATTTAATCGTTTTATCAAGCCCAAAAGCTGCAGACTGCAGTTGCAGGTAGGGCAGGAAGGTTTGGCAGTGATGCTGCCAGCTCTGCTGTTAGTGTTGTAGGGCTTTTCCTAGTTTACCCCTTTGTCCACAAGCCTGGGATAGAGGCAGGAGGTGTCTGTTGGAGTCACCATCACTGGAAGTGTTCAAGAAACGTGTAGATGTGCACTGAGGAGTATGGTTTAGAGGATATGGTGGTGATGGGTTGATGGCTGGACTGCTTTGATCTTAGTGGTCTTTTCCAACATGAATGATTGTATGATCATATGATTCTATGAAGGCAGGATTTTCAGATGTGGATCCAGGCTTTCCACTGCTGGTTTGACTGGAGTGAACTGGAGCTTTAAAATGAGGCTACCCAGAGGCTGGAGTCTGCTGTGATTCCAGCTTTGGGCATGGCTTAAAATCGGTGGAAAAGAGGTGTGCACAGATCTCTTGGTGGAAGCTTGAGCCCGATCACCACATAGGTGTACTGGGGTCATAAAGCATGGCTCAAAGCCAAACCAATCTTGCTCGACCCTAAAAGCCCTATTGCACTTGGTCTGACACAGTGATGTCACTCAGAGGGGTGAACACTTATGAGTGTAGTGTGTGGTTCAGGTTTTGGAGACAAAGGAGATGGGAAGAGGGAGCAAAGACCCAAAAGGTACCAGGAGCTACATGGAGTGGAGGGGTAGGGAAGAAGCCAGGGAGGATCAACACTGAGAGGTTATATACGTGAAAAATAAGTGAAAATAGGGTTGAGGTCTGCTGCAGAAGAGGTGTAAGAAATAGGATGCGTGCCAGGGAAAGGAGGCAAAAACCTGCTACACTCACAGGTTTGATGCTCAGCAGAACATGGGGTAGGTAGCTGGAGAAAAGGGATGAGAGTCCCTTCCTTTTTAGGACATTTTCTTCCTGCTCCCTAAATTCCACAGTTTACCTGTAACTGTTGTGATTATCGAAGAAAGTCTGCCCCCCCGAATGTACTTGATTCATAAGTTCTGGGATTTTTGAACAAGAGGAGTGGTTTCCTTCCTCAGACCATTTCTGACGATTTGTGGATGAAAAACCTTAAGTAATGCATTTGAGACCAAATCAAAATGCTCCTGAATCAGAACAACTGTAGATGATACATGAATGGAGATACTGGTTGCCATTGGCACATGGGAGCCGGCAGGTTGAAACCAAATGTCTGTTGTGTACTCCGTGTGGTAGAGTAAGTGGTTATAATGAGACTCTGAATGAACATGGGAGATGAAGGTTTCAAATTCATGGCTGTGTGAACGTGAAATTTAAAAAAAGATCATTAATTTATTTTTAGTTATTTGTTTCATATAGTGCAGCAACTGCAAGGGGGAATTTTCTTAAGGAAGTGCTGGAGCACTTTTAAGTAACACTAAGCAACATTTGAAGTCAGCAGCAATTAGAAGTGGATACCATTGCAGTGTATTTATATAGTAAAAAAGGAAAGACCACGCATAATTGCAATTATAAAAATAAAGGAATTTTGAAAGAGAAATTAAATTCCAGGCTTCTGAGTGTAACTCAACTTTTAAATAACAGAGATTAGGCAAAAATCAGCATTGATGTTACCGTGTTCTGGCCTCCAACCAAATACCAAGATCCATTATTTTTTTCATGCCCCATTTGCTATAGTTTTGGAGTCTTTTAGTCAGGGAATTGTTCTGCATGTGCAAATGATTTGCATTTGTTTTCTTTAATGAAATACAGTTTGACAATTTAAGAATCTTGGCATGAACAGAGAGAATTTTAATGTGGTAGAATATTTTTAATATTGTGTAAAATTAGGAAACAACATAAGCAGCATTATTATTCATAACTGCATTTGAGTCTGCAATTTTTCCTTTAAGGTTTCATGCATATAAAATGGAATACCCAGGGTCTGGCCATGTGTTAACATCTCACATTACCTTTCCTGCCACAAATGCTACTTATTATAATAGTACAAACTGAAATATGTATTTTTATTGCTGCTCCAAATGAATAAGAGAGACACACAAACACAGATTTGTTTTTTAATATTACATATGTCTATTTTATAGTCTGATAAAAGTTTTAGTTGACACAGTGCTGAATAATCGTAGCACTGTACAGTGTGTTGATTCAAATATTAAACTTGTGAAATTTAATAAAATAACAATTTAAACAGGTAAGGATTAGTCAAATACAAAAACTATTAGAAACATTCACATAATTCAAAATAAAATTCTCAGCCATTATCAGATGTAGGAAAACCACATAAGAATCCATAAAAAAGTTTTCAGGCTCCAATAAGTTAGATATAATAGGCCTTTTTTGTCAAACACAAAAATAAATATTATTGATTTTATGAATAAATACATTTTCTTAAATGATTTAGAAAGCTCTGTTTATTCATATACAGACAGTGTTTAGAATATGTAGTAGCCAGTATGTCTGCAGATATATTTATGTTGGACTGTTTAGATTGGCTTCACCTCTGTAATAATTTATAACAGTTTCAATGTAAACCTGCCATTGAGCAGGTCATAAAGGTCCTGCATTTTAACCATCATAATTTCAGATAAACCCACAAAACTATTTCTTGCAGGAAAGTTCTAGTTAATCCTTGAATATCTTTGGGATGGAATTTGTTTTTTTATTTAGGCAAATTTAAAGAGCAATAAAGGCTGTATTTTAACTGTGTTTGATATTCTAGTACTGGTGATAATTTTAAAAATATATTTTTTGTTTTGTTTTACAACAGTAACTCTTCATTGACACTTATTAGTGCAAAATTTCTGCCATTTCATTGATTTCATGTCTCACTCCAAAGAGAAAGCTACTGTTCATTTTTGAATGTTTCATTGTACACTAGAAATGTTAATGTAAATACAGTAGTGTTTTTCCACATGAAATGGAGATAGACCAATAGCATTTGTTTTTTACTTGATTGAAGTTCTTAAAAGTGTGGATTTTTGAAGTGTGAGAATTACGAATTTGATTTTCTACAAAATTCTACAAATATATTTGTGTTCAATTAAATATTCTGAACTATTATAAGCTGGACATTTAAAAAATGTCATTTTGAATAAGTAATGAAAGCAAAATACGAAAAAAAAATTATATATATATTTTTTTACTTAAGGAATCTTCTATCTTCTCTTGAACATCTTCCTTTCACACTCTAACAATGGCTACAGTAATGGAGGGGTTTGCCTTCTTCTCACTTAAATTTCAGGTGTCAATCACAAAGTCCAGTGGTTCTGGGCTGATCACAGTTGAGACCTGATCACACATAGGACCTACAGAAGAGCTTTTGCTCTAAAACTATGCTACCGTCTGCAAGAAATTCAAGGAATCCTGAGCTTATTCTCAGAAAACACAGAAAGATCCTGATAACTCGCTGTTTTCATTCAGATTTGTCATTCACATCACATGCCCACTCCCACACCTCTTGTTGAAGGAAGCCCAGGGTTTATGGTAGTGTTTACAGAGGATGCCTGCAAGATGGCTGCAAGAAATTGGGTAGAGTTTTTTATTAAAAAGAAGAAATTAAAAACCTGTACCACATTTCAGAATAAAATATTACATAAAGATCTGTCCAGGCAGAATGGCTATTTATTCTTTACCAGTTTTCAACGTCACATGAGCAATATCCCAGCAATCCTTGTCTGATATTATCCCTCTAGTCTCTGATGTTCATTCTACCAAAATGTTTTTAGAGAGATATTTGATTTCCTGCAATGGGAAGCATAGAGGATTATGTATTTAAAAGAAGATGTAATCTGATTTCTGTAAATTGAACTGAATTTTATTTGTACTCCAACAATATTCAGGTTTACATTGAGAATGTTGTTTGGATGCATTGCTCTTTGAATTATTGAAAGTTCTAGCTATGAGACAAAACATTGAACTCAGCTCCAGAACTGAAAACTCACTTAAACATATATACCTAGATCAAAAAATTTAAAAAAGAGCTGTCACGGATAGCAAATTGTGTAGACTGTCTAGCACTGTTACAGTGCTCATGTCCTGCCATAGTGTTGGTTTTATCTGTTTTCCGATGCGTCTACAAAGCATTTACACTGTTGATTTTCAAATTAAATTCTGGTACTTTTCAATATGTATAAATGTCTTGATGGTGAAACATAGTTACACTTTTTCTTTGTATTGTTTATCATTTAATCTCCTCTATGGCTTAAAAATCCCTTTGATAAGAATTACCATGCAAGCATGGAAGAGAGATCTGATGGTACAGATCAGCATTTTGTATGGCTTTCTACCTTTGAAAAATGAGAAACATCAACACTTCTCTTTGGTAGAGAATTTGTGGGAGTATTTGTGTGGCCTTTTGTAACATATGCTTATTTTGTTAGTAGTTCAGCCATCACAGAGATCACATGCATTATTATAGAAAGCATGCATTCTTCAAAGGGGGGAGGGAAAATGGAACTTCCATTCAGATATACGTATTTCTTGCATTTATATATATATACTGATAATGGAACTGGTGCAAATGATGATTACATTTTCTGTAAGAATGCTGTATTAAATCTGTATCTGTGGGATTATTTTGTGTTTGGTCTCAGAAGTACATAATGATGGTAAGCATGACTTTCTGGTCATATTTTTGTCTAATTATCTACCCTACACTGCATTTCTAAGGTAGTCATGCATAGGAGACTGGTGTGCTGAATAACTGCTGCATTTTGTGCTGCAGACGATACCAGGCAGAAGAAATAGAGGGGATGGGCAGTGTGACTTAAGTTCTGGACAGTATGGTGAAAAGCCATTTTTTTTGGTAGCTTTTGTTGGGTAGTATTCATTGGCAATTGTTGGATGGAAATTTTATACATCTGGCTCAGGCAGAGCATGGGCAAGGAGAGGGTTCATTCCTATCTGCACCCGTATCATAGAATCTTAGAATATGTGTAACTGCATCTTCAGCAGTGACTGGATGACTTGATGACCTTTGTCTAGCTAATACAGGCAAAAACTGAAGAACCAAATGCTACTTTGTGGTGAAGCACATTATGTTTTAAAAAGACCTTCCTTCCCTCTGACCCTGATTCATTCTGCAAGTTAGCAAGCGCAGGAGTTGTTTCAACATTTCTGAATACTCAGATTCTCCTGAGTGGCATATTCTTCCCCATGCTTCTGTATTAACTTCTGTACTTGCAGGCTTTCCAGGTGTACAAAATAGCAGCTCTTCCATGCTTTGCTCCTTGCGCTGCTGCAGACTGCCAGCTTTTTGCTTGTAGTTCAGCTGGCCTGACATTTTCTAAATAAGAGCTGTTAGAATGAGGCAGTGGTGTTTCAGACTGGAATTTGATGGTGAAGATGGAGATGTATGGGTCATTAATGAGGATTTTCCCTTATTCACAAATATTTGGGTGATCTCAACCAGCTACCATAGTGGGGGACTTTCTGTTTTTTTCCCCTGGTGCCACATTTTTATTAGCTTTAGTTATAGCAATATAGCAAAACAGAAAAGACCACACTGGCTTTTTCTCTGTAAATATTTAAGTGCAGACTGTGTGAACACATGGCAGGTATAAACCAGACTCAAGCAATCTCCAGGTTGGTGATGGTCTGTCTAATCTAATCTAAGTATTATTACACATAGTGCATGATTCTCTGAATTTATGTGTAGCCATAGTGTTATGAGCCTTTCATTACACTATTTTCCTAGTTATAGTGTAAAACAAACCCACACATGCCATAACAGCAATGCCTGACAGGAATGCTCCCATACTTGCTGTAAGTGGGACAATGACTGATATTTTGTTTGGTCATCTCACAGCGTTGGCAGTGATGTTGAATCACACTCACTCTGCACTCATATGTGCACAGAGGAAAGACAACTTCTCCCACTGTGCTTCAGTGTCTTTCCCCACTACCTGGCCCCTTACAGAGCTATTAAAACAGATTTCTGATATGTTTTTTTTTTTTTTTCTCTCACTCTCTTGAGCTTTTAGCCTGTCTGCCTCTCCCTGACAGCTGGTTTTCTTTGCGTGTAGCATTATGCTCCCTGCACTGAGATTGTATCACATTTTCGGCTGTGTAAATTGGCATGGCTGCACTGCACTCAGAGGCTCCTTGCCAGTTTACACTGACAGTCTATCCCCAAACAATTATACTCAGCAGTACCAGAAAACCACTTAAATCAACAGAAAAGGTAGGTGAAATTTTAGGCACTGTATTCATTTTTTTCTTCAAGTTGGAGATACTTGCAGGAAACAAAGATATGGGAACAGAGCTGGGAAAGAGCTTGAGGCACTGTTGATTACTCAGCAATCAACAACAGAAATAATTAGTTCTGCCAGCAAAAAATAAACATAGATGAGCAAACACTTACTTAGTATTTAAAATAGAAAAAAAACGTCTTCTGATTTTTCTCTTTTTATCGCATTGGTTTTGAATTACATAACTCCTTATATGTGTCTGGTTTCAACATGCAAAGGCAACAGAAAGGTAGATGTAGACCTGGGTATTTCATCACAATGCCATTAAAAAATTGTAACAATAAAGAATCAGAAATGACATTTACAAGCAGTTGGCACAGTATTTCCAAAGATGAATCAGAACAACCCATATAACAGGTATGTGAGCAAATCCTTTAAACAGAAGTTGTGGGGTCTGGCCTTCCCTCTGGGTTTTCTGTTTGCAAAGCAAAAGTGTGGGGCACTGAGAACACGCTGTATGACAACTCTGTTTTTCTGCCCACTGTTCTACTCATCTCATTCATGCAAATTGCCCAATTAACTTCTGCCTCTACATTAGCATGATTATTGTGAGCAAGCTTTGGCTTCGACACTAAATGGGTCTTTAACAAAACTAGACTTTTGTAGTCATGGAACAGGAAATGGTTCTGTGCAAATATTTACCAATGCTAGAAACTATGTTTTTCAGATTTACAACTACAGTGATGTCTGCCTGGGGTAGAATGAATCATGTATTTTCCTAACAGAAAGATTTAATTTATAAATATTTGTTGTAAAAGTGGAACAGTGTGGAAGGCGGCAAGGAAATAATTTCATCTCTTCAATTAGAAGAAGTGCTCTAATTGACTTTTGACCTTGATAGGCCAATAAGGACTAACAGAAATTTCCCTACCCACTTTCAACTGTGTCTGTTGCATAATGTTTCAATAAAGCTGTAATTCAGAGAAATGCTTCTCGTTAAAGTCAGTAAATTTCTCATTGTTTAGATAAACTCTTGGTAAAATGTTTTCAATTTCAGCTGCAAATATTCTTTCTTCAGTGTTCTGTGTAAATCTAAATTGTACCTGGTTGTCTGTTGTGTGTGCATGTGTACAAACGCACTGCAGACCAAATCATTTTGCCAAGGTCAGGTTCTCAGGGCTGTGGCTGTCAGCTTACCTTATTCCTACCTTTTGCTGTTGCTGATGGATGTTTTTCTCTAACAATTCCTGATTATTCCTCCTGAGTTTTGTACTTGTCTTAGGGCAATATATAAAAACAATCCCTGCAGAAATTATGCTTTCATTCTAATTTCATATTTATTCATATTTTATATCCTATGGTGAATAAAATAACACTGTCAAGACCAAAGTAGGAGTGACAAAATAATTATAGTCACTGTGCCCTAAAAAACAGCAAACAGAACTGAACATTTGCCAAACTCTGTGGAGAAAATTGTAATTAGTTAATCTCACATTAGCCCAGGGAATACATATCCCTGCTGGTTCATGCTGTCCGAATATCCCAAATCTAGCAAAACACATTCATGTTCACTTGCTGTGTTTCATAAGATGACAGCTACTTCTCTCAGTGAGTTTTGGCCATGTGAGGATGAACTCCCTTCATCTTTGTACATATGTCCTGACCTCAAAGTATTTGTGAGATAAGGAAGGACACTGTTTTCTCTGTTATATTTCAGTGACCAAGAAGATGGTCAGAAATATATTTACTGCCATTTTGATACATTTCTTTCTAGAAATGAAATGCTTCTGTATACTCTGTTGACCTTGCCTCCTGTGTGAAGATAAAGACATCACAGAACTTGTTTTTGTTACTCTGTAATCCCAGCATCTGACAGTAAAATGGGAAATCTGGGGTTTTGCTGGTGCCTGTGATAAACCTGGGCAAATGGAGAGCTGAGCCATTCCTGTTAGCTCTCCTTAGGAACAGATGAAACTCTTCCTGAGGTATGCAAAACCTGAGAGATATCTAAGATATGAAAAGTGAGGAAGAAAGTGACTAACATTTAAATCTTGACTGGAAAGAAAAGACACAACATTTTTATTGACCGAGTTATGAAGTGAGGTGAAGAAAGAAAAGCATCACATGCCACAGCTGAAAAACCATTACATGAAACTGTGAATATAGCAGTGAGATCAGCTCAAGAGGTAAACTTATGGCAGAATCCCGAAGTTATCACTTCAGGTCAATTGTACAGGCAGGCAGCCACCCTGGGAAATCACTGTGTTACTGTGAGGCAGATGTATCAGTCCTGTGAAAGTGGCTGTAGAATTAGAGGTTATTTCCTTCATTTCAAGGGACTGTGAAATATTCTTAACATTTCTTTTTCTCGTGGTACAGTTGGATTTCTGGGATCAGTTTTAATGTCTCTACATAAGGTTAATTTTTCATTCCCTTAGCTCACCTTGCATTTGCACATAATTCTTTAATTTTAGTCCAGGATGTATTTCAGAAGAAAAAGAAAGCTCACTTTTCTTTTTTAAAGTTGTGTTTCTTTGTTTGGCCTCATTATTTTGAATCAGCTATGGGTGCAGATCCATGCGGTCAGCTCTGGCATTATGCATAGGGAATTTCAGAAGGAGGATTGTAGCTACAATGAGACAATGAAAGTACAGAGAATGTAGAGTATTGCTCAGTTAGGTCTCTGAGGTGCATGCAGTAAACCAACTCTGAAAAAAGTACAGCTGTCACTAACTGTGAAAGACTGATAATTTTCCTAAGACAATATAATAAAAATTACATGGTTGGACTGTGTTAATGTAGGTACATCTTGTAGGGAATGTCCGCTCCAAGTTGTTGACTATCTATAGTAAAAGCTCTTCTGAGATCCACAGAAAGGTTCTGCCTGCATCAGCTAAACAATAGTGCTGGTGCCTTGAGTGTTGCTGACATGGCATATTGAGGAAGATATGAGTGAATGTGGATAGCTGTGAGAAGACAATTGAAGAAGTGAAGTCAGTGTTTTGCATGGAATTCTGTCTATCACACAGCCTTTCTATATTTACAGGGAATCATATATCGGGGTTGGACTCGATGATCTCTGGAGGTTCCCTCCAATCCTTCCAATTCAGAGCTTCTGTGATTCAGTGATAAAAGAAAAGATATATAATTCATGAGTGAAAGTGCTACCACTAATAATAATAAAAAAAACAAAACTGCAGCAACAACTATCAAATCTGTGCTTTATATTCATGAAAATAAATTATAGCAAATCTCCCTTCCTGCTGTTTCTTGCCTGCAGGATGGAGGGCGATGAAGGAGTCCTTTGGAACACAGGTTCATTTGTGCAGGTCTGGTGCAAGGGAAAGAAACACAGCAAAGCAAGATCTCCAGGTACCTATGTTTTTAGAAGCTTTCTGTTCTAGTGGGCTAAAATCAAATGAGCTACTACGTCTACATCAGATGAGAAAGCCATGGAGAGCCTATAAGCAATTCCTGATCATCTACCCAAAAATCTATTCTCTGATTGGTAAGTCTGGAATCAATACAAACTTCTGATTGCAATATGCCACATGAAGCAACAATTTAACCTGCGCTCATTCTAACTATCTCAGAAATACACTCTTAGTTTTAAATATTTACTTTTGTTGTTGTTGTTTGAATTTGTCCATAGCAATTGCAATGGAGGCTTCTAAATCTGTTCACTAGTAATCTAACGTTATAAATAGCGTGTCATTTTCATTTCATAACCAGTATCTTATCACTTTTTTTTTTTTTTTTTTTTTCTGTCTCTTTAAAGAAGACGAAACATTCCTGAACTAACTTTCTTGTCTGGCGTAAATGCTAAGGAATAAATATTCTGGTTTTCTAATTTTTCTCACTATTACTTTAAGGGGTAAAAATGAATGTATGTCCAAAACACTTCACTGCTTGTAAAGTCTTTCTGTGTTTTAATGTGCCTCAGTTTGACAAAATAAGAGGATATCTTCAAGTTTAGTAAGTCTCCTTTTCCTGTGTACTTTAATTTATTTTTCACTCATTTCAAAGTGACTGTGCAGCACTCTATACATTGTAAAAAAAAAAAAAAAAAAAAAAAAAAAAAAAAAAGCTCTAGAAATGCTAGTCATGTCTAAAGTGAGAATAATTGGCCCTGACAGAGAGGAAAGTAGTAATTGGAATGAGACTTGTTTAAATAACAGTTAAAATTTTCTTTCCTTACTTTTCCGATTATATGCGCTATAAAGCAGGATTTCTTTGCCTTGGGTGTTTCACAGAGTCGTTTCTGTATGCAGCATGCCCAGCAGTATAACTCAACTAATAAGCACAGCTGTAATTTGGAATAGACTTTGAGTTTAGATCCCTAACATACAAATACACCATTCAATTGGTATTAAAACCGTAGCATCAAAATGTTCAGTAAGCTGAAGCAGGACAGGCTAATTGCATCCTCTAATTATTCTAAGTTGTCATCATTTCTTCATTCTGAATGGTTAAATGGAAATTCAGATGCAACACTTGAGGAGGAAAAACATGCTTAAAAGCCTGAGGTATGAGTACACTCCCTGCTCTGTTAAACACTCTCCTCACTGTTAGTTCCCAAGGAAGAGAAAAGTTACTATGTTTTTTTACCCCTTCCTCTATGTGATTTGTGTTGTTCTTAAATATAGCTTCACTTGCAGCTATGCAGAGCAGGTGTTTTAAAAAGGTTTGGAGTATGTCAAGGTTTAGTACTGTAATGAGACAGAGATTGTTTTCTTGAGTACATTTGTCTCCAGCAGTAGATTCAGCCCCCATCAAAATAGGTAGGGTGGTTTTTGTGGTCACATCTGCCCCCCTTCAAAATGTTTATGGCAAATATAAATCAAAACATGCCTTGAAAATCTGGGAGAACCAAATGTTTCAGTGCAACATTTGCACTGAAACAAAATAAAAGTTTAACATGTCCTGATTTGCAAAATAATATGTGGAAAGTGTTGTATGAAATTGGTATTTTCTTTCCGCGGCAATAAGGTTCACACCAGAGCATACCAGAACTTCTAGTCCCAAGGACTAGTTGTCTTTTTGACAGCTTCAATTGTCTCCTGATCTTTTATCTAAGAACTCTGAAGTGTCTTAGATCATCTCTTTTCTCTTAATTTATTTACTTATTAAATAAAGGAAAGCAAAGCTATAGATGAAATTTGACTCCATTAATGTGATTGATTCAGTAACATAGATTTTAATTTTTTTAAAGTGGTTGGTCCATTCATTTGCATAGTAGATGCAAAACATCTGAAATTCAGGATTCAGAGTTGCCTGGTTTTTTGATGCTGCCCAAACTGGAGGACAGCAATTATAATAGCTCACAATTTTGAAAGTTTGGTTTCTGTTTATGTCACTTTTATGAAAAGAATCTGAACTCCTAAAAAACCTTTTTGCATGTGAAATAAAATCAACTGGGATGTTATTAGAAAAGATGACAAGATGAGCTCAATCTGTGTCTTCTTTTTTTTGATACAGGTGTCATTTAATCAGCTATTGATAAATGTCACTTGATTTTCTTCTAATTGTTCCCAAGACATTCAGTGTTTTTCTAATGCTTTTACCTAAGAACTGTCTATATTTGAACAATAGTACAATTTGTTTGAATAAATGTTACCATTAATCAGAATGTGGGAGTTTCATGGAAATTTCTGATTTTTAAGTAGCAAATTGAAAATACAAAAATTTTTCAACACACCTCTCTCACAAACCAACCAACCAGCGAAGCAGTTTCCACATCCTTTCAGATTCTGTTCATGTGTATTGACAAAATGCTCTACAGGAGTTTTATTTTATCTCACATATTCTCTCTTGTGAAGCCTTCCTCTTTCATTGAACTACAGCTCCCATAGTATATTGTGGTTTTTCAGTCTCACTGAGTGGCACAGCCTCTATCCCGGGTTGTCAGTAAGTCATGCTGTTGATGGGAAAAGCCAACCAACAGAGAAGTATGAGTGCAAGAAGCTCTCAGATTATGATTACCATGAGCCAGGCATTCTCAAGTGAATCTCAAACTCTTCTGTTACTTTTTCACAAGGAACAGCTTTACGGCTGGCAGGAGTCTGGGATTCCTCTAAAAAGTTTAAGTAAGTTTGGAAGATGAAGAGCCTTCATGCATGAGGACAAAATTGGAGCTGCATCAGATGTGTTTGTATGATTCCAGTCTAGGTCAAATATGCCTAGCCCTTCTGTATGGCAGATCAAGAGTTCAAGTACAAAATGACATCGTGTTTTAAATGGGTACTTTCAGTGTAAGCAGCAGCTGCAAGTGCAAAAAGCAATGATATTACCATCACACCCCTAACAGTCAAAACTGTTTGGAAATCTCATTTGTTTTTCATTAGTTACCGCAACAGTTTGAATAAAATCCTGTTCAATCTCAGCAAAGAGTACTTTGGAAATGTTAGTCTGTTATTCTTTAAACAAAGTTCAACGACTATTAACAGAGTACTTGTTTATGATCTTCTATAAATATTATGTTTCTGTACTTCTTTGAAAATGTGGACTTTTTAATTTCATTTTTATTTTAGTAAAAACTGTAAAATTATGACTCACCAGCTGCAGAGTGCCAAGACAGGATATTTCCCAATATATGGGGCAAACAACATTTTTATGTATTTTTGTTACCAATCACATAAAACCCAGCTTATTTTTATAAATGGCTCCACAGGCCTGCACCATAAAAGTTGCATATAATTTTATCCGAGTTTTCAGGGATTTTGGTGCCCATTACCTAGGAAATGTAAACTCTCATGTTCCTGAGCAAAATTGTCGTTTTAGTGATCAGTGAAACCCACTTGTTTTCAAATACAAGTGGCTACCTTTCTTCTATCCAGTCAAGGTCTTATACCCAGACAGAAAGTTGAGCTAGACAAAAAAAAAAAAAAAAAAAAAAGCCCACAGCTACGAGGTTCAATACAACAAATTAAAAGGAAGTTGCAAAATTAGTAAGGTGCAAGTAAGTGTATATTCTGGTGGCATAGTCATACAGATATCATCACTTACCTGTAAATAATCCAGAAAAAAATTGTGTCTTAAATTAAGGTAATGAAGGGCTCAAGCTTCATTATATTTTGATGTTTGAAAAGCTTACTGTAATAATACAGTAAGTGGTTTACCTCCAGAGCACTGAATGTGCTTGATCAAAAGAAGTTATATTGAGCTATTTCCGTAATTAACATGGTGATGTTAGTGTGTAGTTTAATCCCCAGACGTATGTTTTATAAAAACTTAAGCTTATCCCTGGTGACTACTGCAATTAAAAACAGTAGATTTATATTTAAATGAAAATAGAGTGACCTGTGGTAGTTTTCACTTGTATCTAAACCTTTATGTGTTTTTCATCAAAATTAAGATAAAATTATATGTAGTATTATGATTTAGGATGCACTAATGCATTCTGACTTTACTTCTCACCTTTGGTTTTATTGCTACTTGGACTGCTGTCCAATAACATAGTGTAAAAAGTGATATGCCACACAGATTAATTCAGACTGTTCTTCCCATCTGATAGTTCTTGATTGAAAACTCTAAATTGGGGGAATTCTAAATTGGGACATTTCTTGTGTTCTGATCTTCATAGCCATGTCATTTGGATGAGATGGGGCTTCTCAGGGGAAATGCTGGTTTCCTAAGGAAGGAAATCTAAAGGAAAGATTCATTCCATGAGGTCTTTGAGAGATGGGAAGATTGATTCTCAGAAGGAATATTTTGTAGCACATCTCGATAAAACATATCCTTGATTAGGCTGTGGCAATATATATATATATTTTTTAATTAAGGTAGAGCTAGATCCATACCTCTCATTTGAGCAAAATGTAAATGCAATGTTTTGTCAAAAAAAAATTAGCAGACAGTTTACTTTTGGAAATTGGGTTTATGCACTTTGTTCCAACTTTTTTTCCAGGTAATGCCAAGCAACAATATGAAGACCTTGAATTTGACTTCTGTAGAAAGTAAATGAAAGACCTGGGAAATTTTTTCCTAAATTCTATGAGCCTGAAGAAAAACAGAAAAAGTTGTAAGAGTGGCAAACAAACTTTGAGGAGTGCAGATTAAGTAACTAGGAAGCAAAACATGAATGTGCAATTTATCTTGGAAGAAAGAAAGGAAGTTTACATTAAAATTTGATTAATTTTTTTTATTTTCTATATGGAAATCCTTTGATGGCTGTTCCTCTGGAAAGGTGATGTTTAAGGAAAATTAAATATTAAAATACAGTAGCATGTGCGACATCAGCATGTGTTACAGAACAGAAATACATCTTTAACAGGCAATTAGCAGTGGGCAATGAGATTCAAAGAGTGATTTGGAAATTTACCTTGGGTATGAGCCAAAGGGAACTGAGCCAGTTGAAGGTAGGATGACTGCTAAATGCTTGAAGTCAGAAAGAGCTAGAACCTGATCAAAGGGAAAAGCAAACTAGGAAAAGTGTTAGGAGTTTAGACAGGCTTATTAAAACAAAGAAGAGTGGATTAGACTTAAAGTGTCTGACAGTAAGCCTCAAAATGTGTGTGTGAAAAGACCAAGACCATCATTGGTAGGAATCAACCAAAATAGGGATTATATCTGCAAGAAATGGAAGACAATTATCAGTAAACGGAGCAAAAATGCTCAAGTGCCTGTTGACAACAACAGGAAAGATTGTATTACCAACAGAACTCAGTGGTGCACTTCAGAACTAGAGTCATAGCCATGAGCATTGAAAGATCCTCAAGAGTCATGAGTAGAGCTTTTGGTACGCTGTGATACCAGGCCACTTCTGGAGACATATATGGTATGTCAGATAGATATGATAGCAAAGGAGTGGATACAGAAATAACCATATGGGCTGAAAAGGACCTAAAGAAATCAGTAGTACCACATTTCACTCAAAGCAGAGTCAGCCACGAAATCAGGCCTAACTACTCTGGGTGGTATCAGCTGAGTCCTGAAAACTACCAAAGCTGGAGATTACGTAGCCTCTCTAGACAGCCTGCTCCAATGCTCTGTCATTTTCATGATGAAATCTTTTTCCTTGTATCCAATCTGAACTGACTCAGTTTATGACCTGTGTCATTCCTTATCTGTGTTCCTCCATGAAGAACATTGCTCCATCTCCTTGATGCCATCTTTGCACCTGGGTCTGCTGTTAAACCATCCAAAGCTGCTCCTTCTCCAGGCTGAACAAGTCTAGCTCTGTGGCCTCTCCTCCCAGGGCAAGTACAGCTGCCCTCACCATTCTGGCTGTGTTCTCCTGAACACAGTGTCCTAAAGCTTCAACATTTTTCTTGTATTGGGGAAGACATAACTGGAAGCAGAATTGCAGTGAAACCTAATGAGTTTCCCGAGCAGGGAAAATGTCTTCTCTCTACTGGCTATACCCTTGTTGTTACAGTCATGTCTTCCTTTGTGTTTTTGCTGCTGTTTGTATTTAGCTACACTCTACCAGGACACCTAGATCATTTTTAGCAGTTTCTCCACAGCCAGTCAGTCAGTCAGTCCAGTACAGGGATGTGAGTCTCAAAGTGTCACACTGGTTGAATTTAATACAGTTCCTGTTGGCCCATTTCTCCATACTGGCTGAATCCATGCACTGGAGCAAGTTACCAGCTCCATCTGATGCTGTATGCAAATGTGCTGTGGACATGTTCATGTTCCTTCCACACATCAATAAGGAGAATAAGTAAGGGATGACAAAAGGCAAAGGCCACTATGCACACAGATGTTTAGAGACTGGAACTAGATAATTACTTTGCAAGACTTTTTTAGACACATAGGATTCACATAGAAAATATGTTCTTCAAATAAGTTCCATTTGAAGAACATATTTTCACAAAAACAACACAATTACCTGAGATCATGTGAAGAGTGAAACTAGATTTGATCTGAGAAGCTTCTAAAAACTAAGTGGTGCACAGGCTATGCAGACCATGTCCTTTTTAGCTATGTATATTGCAAAAAAAAAGTGAACTTACTTTTGAGATAAAAATAATTTTGTGACATTCTTCTTGATGTCAGTATATTCACTTCAGTGTATTTATTAGATCTGTCAAAAACTTCATTTCAAATAGCAACAGAGTGTTGATGTAGTTACTGTATCTGGAGCTGCTCTTGTGTGACACTGAGTTTTCATTTTGCAAGCCAGGTATGATGGAGTAATGGGTTTTGTGAGATACACAATGTATAATTCTCTTTTTCTTCTGCGCAGATTAGAAAAAAACAGGATGTGAAAGGAATGGAGTTCAGACACAAAACCTAAATGAAATTAAAAAGCCTCTTTGCAGTTCATGAGGTGATCATTCACAGGCTCTCAGTAATTTATGGTTATTCCACAGTACAGTATAAGATTAGTTCAAGTTACATTCGACTACAGTACTTAACTCTCACTGTGGATAATCTGACAGCCAGCTCTGGGACTAATCTTGGTCTGCCAGCAAATTAAATGATTTTTCTTTCCCCTGTTGTCTTTTCCATAATGCTCAGAATTTCTTCCTGGGTATATGATGTTACTGGAGTTTTTGGCAGCTTTTTCCTCAGTTGCAGAGAAAACCATATACTATACTAGAATTAGTAGCATTTTTTCTCCTTTATTTACTTGCCTTGGTCCCCAAATTAATATACTTATTTCAGGTTAGTGGGTACTGAAATACTTCGTTCTCCGCATATGTTGCATGAGGGGTTTGAGTCAGTCTGATAGGTGACACAATACTTGAGCCTTTTTAAGAAAACTCGTATCTCTCTGCTTAAACCTCTGCTCTCAACCTAATGTTTCATTTTAGTGCTTTGTTTTGTGAATCAGCTTGAAATCTCAATACAACTTTATCCAGTAAAAAATGTCAAATGGTTCACATACGCTAGAGCTTCTCTTGTTTCTCTGCTTAGTATTTACTCACTACTTACAGTACACATAGTTTATGAGGTTTTTATTCTATGTGGCATATTTTAAGCAGTAGTAGTGGTTTTCAGGTTGTTTGAGAAGCATATTCTGTTTGATCGAGAACATCTGTTTGTTCTCTGGCTGTGCAACTGCTTCCAGAAAATCTGATTTAAATCATCGTCTTTCTACAGACAACAATTAAAAGTGGAAATTTAGAAAGAGGAAGGAGGAAATACAGTTTGCTTAGAGAAAATATTATGTATTATAAAAGCATTCTTTTTCTAAGATGAGAAAACTCTTTTGATCATGATAGCAATTGCCTTGTTTCTTCATGATTGGAGGCTAAATTCTGCCATAAATTGAGACATAACCTTTGTATTAATGTCTTGCAAGTTGAAAGAAGTGTTGTGGTGATGGCTCTATCTTTGAATAAACTAAATAATTTCCTGTGAAAAATGTACTTCTGTAAGCAGTGGCTGTTCACAGAATCACACAATGGCCTGTGTTGGAAGGGACCATGAAGCTCCAATACCCTGCCACAGGAAGGGCCACCAATCTCCACATATAATAGACTTCTTCTACTACCCGAGGACCCTCTGCCTCCAATGGTTCTGCCAGGTCAGTCAGCAAGCATTGCCTTGTTTTGTATTGAGAACAACAGCTATGCGTGAATGAATGCTTTAGGAGCAAGTTTCTATGCGTTTCAATGGTCACAATTTAAAAGGAGAATTTTTCTCTGAATTCAATCTTCATCTGGGAATGAATTGTTACTCTGAGTGGTTAGCATTTTCTGATAAGAAAACTGTTAAGAGAAGATATTTATGCATGTCCTCCCACATTCAGAATTGAGTTAGCTATCAACTGGATTTCTGCAGTTTCCTCTTCCAGGTTCAAGTGTTCATTCTGTTGCTTAATTGGAAAATTAATTGAAGAAATAGATAATCAGACTTACCTGCTGCATTGAGAAATTGTCTGAAAAATGTAAAATGATTTTTAGTAAACAGGGCTATTAGATATAAAAGGGACAATGATGAAAAGGAAGTTATTAGGCTCTGTGTGTATTTGATACTGCTTCTTGAAATCTCTTAAAGGTCTTTTTATAGGGTTTTAGATCACAGAATCACAGAATCAGGGGTTGGAAGGGACCTCAAGAAGTCATCAAGTCGAAACCTCTTCTAAAGCAGGTACCCGACAATAGGTCGTGCAGATAGGCATCTAGATGGGTCTTGAATATTTACTTAGAAGGAGATGCTACAACTGTCTGGGCAACCAGCTCCAGGTCTCTGTCACCCTTACTGTAAAGTTCTTCTGCATGTTAGTAGAGAACTTCCTATGTTCAAGTTTTAGACCATTGCTCTTTGTCCTATCACTACACACCATTGACAAGAGCCTGTTCTCATCCATTTGCCTTCCACCTCCCTTTGTTGTTTTTTTTTTTTAAATATATATCAGATCCCCTCTCAGACTTCTTTTCCCCAGGCTGAACAAACCCAGGTTGTGCAGCCTTTCCTCATATGGGAGATGTTCCAGACCCATAGTCATCTTTGTGGCTCTTTGCTGGACTATTTCCAGGAAATCCTAGTCTGTTTTGAACCGGGGAGCCCAGAAATGGACACAGTTGCCTAAACATGGCCTCACAGAGGTGGAGCAGAGAGGGAGGGAGGATCACCTTTCTCAATCTGCTGGCTGCACTCTTTTTAATGCACCCCAGGATACATTAGCTTTCTTGGCCACAAGGGCACACTGCTGGCTCATGGCAAACCTGTTGTCCGCTTGGACTCTCAGATTCTTCTTTGCACAAATCTTCTCTAGCAGATCATCTACTAACCTGCACTGATTGATGCAATTTGTCTACCCCAGGTGCAAGACTTCACACCTGCTCTTGATAAATCTCATCAGACTCTTCCCTGCCCAATTCTCTGACCTATCCAGGTCTTGTTGAATGGTGGCACATCCATCAGGCATGTCAGCCAATTCTCCCAACTTTGTATCACCAGCAAACTTGCTGAGGATGGACTTTATCTCTTCATTCAAGTCACTGATGAAGATGTTGAACAACACTGGACCCAATATTGACCCCGGGGGAATACCACTAGTTACCACTAGGCCTCCAGCTAGCCTCTGCACCACTGAACTCTTCCAGTCAGCCAGTTCTCAATCTGCCTTATTGTCCACTCATCTATTCCACATTTTCTAAGTTTCATAACAAGAATGTTGTGGGAGATGTTGTCAAATGCCTTGCTGAAGTCAACATCCACTGCTCTCCCACATTTACCCAGCCAGTGATGACATCATAGAAGTCTATCAGGTTGGTCTAGAATGATTTCCCATTGGAGAATCCACTTTGACTACTTCTGATAATCTTCTTCTCTTCCAATTGCTTGGAGGTGGTATCCAGAACAAGTTGTTCTTTCACCTTGCCAGGGACAGAGGTTAGGCTGACTGGTCTGGATGGTATAGTTTGTATCTGCTATACAACTTCTGCGGATATTTTAGTTTTTACAAGAGCCAGTTCTTCTTTAAGCTGAGAGCTCTGTTCATTTGCCAGGCAGCAGGAGGAGGCTGATCTCACTATGTCTGACAGAAACTACTCAAGCCCACAGTTTTCATTTTCTGGTTTCAACTACTTATCTTATGTTTGAGAAAATATAATTATGGATTGTGATCATTTGTTTCCTGGAAAGCAAAACTCTGCTACTGTATCAAAGCTGACTCAGCAACTCACATCTGGTTTTAATATGCTCATTCAAACCAAAATGGGAACATAACAGTCTATCTTAGAGCATGCAAAATCATAAAAATGGATAATGATCGTAAGAGTCCTAATCTTCTGGAGAACATTTATTTTGACTAATTTTCCCAGTGTCCAGAGGGTAGTGTGGTTGAGAAGTATTTCAATTCTGTTAAAACAAAACAAAACAAACAAACAAAAAAAATACCCCAAAAGATAAGAATTTTCCTGTTCTTTCAGGAATATTATTTCTTAGAAATTGGGAATTTCAATGATGTAAAATGCTGGAATGAAAAACTATTTTTATGGGAAAACTTCCAAGAAGGAACTGTCCTTTAAATAAGAATACATATGACTTCATGCATATTGTTATTTAACTCTTCAAATTGTCCAAAGTCCACACTTCAAGAATGACAGTAGTCTGAAAAATGTGTCAGTAAAAAAAGCATTATGTGGTTCTGTGTTTATTGTATTCTCATGCTTTCTCTATCTAAAATGCTCAGTTTAACTTGGCGGGTAACTCTGGGAGTTAAATTGACAGGGCTGAATCGGAGTCAAAGAATCAAAGGATAATGCAGGTGGGAAACGATTGTGCGAAGCTTTTACTCACAATATCTCTAGCCTAACCTCCTGTTCAAAGCCAGGTAACTTCATGCTCAAAAATCTGCTCAGGGCAGTATCAGATGAACACTCCAAAGATGAGGACTGTACTAACTCATGCGGCAGTGTGCTCCATTGCTTAGGACAGAATGAATATTTCAAGACAAAACTGTGTTACTGTCACTGCATTGGGTGTACACGACAAGGTTTTGGTAGCCTGGGGGCTGTGGGAGTGAGAAAATGTGAAAGAAAACACCTTCAGACCCCAAAGGTAAGTGAAGAAGGAGGTGCTCCAGGCACTAGAATAGGTTCTACTGCAGCGAGTGGAGAAGACTATAGTGAAAAAGGCTATTTTTCTGCAGCCCATGGAGGACCATGATGGAGCTGATATCCACTCTGCAACCCATAGAGAACCACATCAGAGGTGCAGTTTTATTCCCCCCACTGTCCTCTTGAGCACGGACAGTGAGTGAGTGAGTGGCATAGTGTGCATCTGGCAAACAGCCAAGGTCAACCCAACAGTCATAGACCTTAGCTAGGAATCAGTAGCTGATAGCAGCAGCAATTCAATTAACACTCCGGCAGGTTAATCTCTGAAAAGAAATATAGCAAAATTCCTGCCTACTCAGTCGGCTATTTTCATTTTAGAAGGTAACAGCCCTAGAATGAGGGAAAATGCAGAGCCAAAAATCATCATTAAAAGTTGTGGGATTTTTTTTTTCCTGTCTTTTGGAACAGTATCTGAGTATGAAAAGAATGAATTATAACTCATTTCTAAAGAAACAATCTATCACAATAGATACTTAGGAACACTGAGGAAGGTGGTAATAGGAAGAGAAATTTAGTCATTGCATGTAAATATTTTGCATCAGTATATGTTCTGTAATTTAGACATATCTATGGATTGCTTACTTTAAAAGGAGCAACTTTTGAATTCTGACTTAATTTTAGCTCTTGCTGAAGGAAAGATGGAATGAAATCTGTGCATGAGCAGGTACATGCACAAAAAAGAAGAACAGAGGTGCCCAGACAGTCAGCATGTGGCTGGGAGGCTGAAAGAAAACCAACATTTCTTTGGGCAGACTGGTACATGTACATGAAACTTGGGCAGACAACTAAGTGGTCACCTTGCCATAACAAACTGCTCATATCCCTGTTTGGACAAATGGTAATGAGTGCTACTGTGTGTGTGTAAAGTTAGAAGCTGTTTATTAAATCACTCATCCCAAACTGTTGTTTTAAACGTGCCATATAGGTAGTGGCAGCTTCACAAATGATCAGTAGTCATCACTGGCTAATCCATCTCACCAACATGCCAGCTGAGCAGTAAGCAGCATCCATGGCTGCAGCATTTTTATTCCTTCTCTGCCTGCCAATAACGGTTTATGGGATAGAGAAAATAAATAATGATCTTTGCATTTCATTCTAACCACAGAATGTGTTCTAGTGCTTTGTTCAATCCAATTTTAAAATTCTCATGAGATAGAGCTACAACTAAAAATCCAAGCCCAGCGGGTAGCTATTCCACAGCCTATTAGAACTTGCTATAATTTTTCTTCTAGATATTCAAGACTTTGTTTTGGAATTCTCTGTGGACTTCATTAGACTTAATTGTCCCCTTCTTTCACTTATCATTGTGGTTGGTAGAAGTTCAACTCCTTTTTAACATGAAAGAGGCTTAGCTATATACTTAATACCCAATTTTAAAATAAAAAATAAGAATGCAGTCCAAAACTTGTCTAAGGAAGGACTATGAACAAGCATACTACTTTCTATGTCATCTGTCAGTGTAAATCTCTTGCTCCCCATCTGTGCTGTCTGAAGGCTATATCAGTCAAATTGTAATGTCTTTGGACAGTAGACATCCCCCTAAAGATGGTGTTTCAAGAAATATTATGTATTAAAAGGTTAAAAAATAAGAAAACAGTAGCAGTGGAGAGAGAAAAAAGTTCTCCCGTCAGGCCAATTGATTCTAAAAGCAGGGTCACTGAATGTAGCATTATTTCTCCTGGTCATGTTTCTTTCCTACCAGAGCTCCAAAGTAAGCTAACTGTGTAAGCAGGATTGAAATACACAACCCCCTTGTGACTGGAAGCAGTAAAGCATTCTCCACTTGCGGTTTTCTTCAAATGAGCCTGCATGGAATATGTGTTTGAAAACAGTGAAACTCTTTATTAATCAAGTACTTCACTTGCCATGCCAGCATAAAGTTTCATTTATGTCAGAACTCCCTTAAAAATGGTTTGGAGTAGTGTCTTGTACACAGAGCTTCAACAGAAGAAATATTTTTGGAATTGTAAATACAATAATCGAGGCAAATATTTGCCCAGTTTGAGAAGCTGCTGTAAGATCTTCAATCATAGGTTACAGTTCTGACATTTTATTTTGGTTTCCTACTGTATGGAAATGGGCAGACTGTACAGCTCTGCATCCAAAATGCAGCATCAGACAAGCCATCCTAATGACTAGAGGATTACCATATTTTGTGCTCAGAAGAAATATATCACAACAAAGAAATCAAAATCTAGATATCCCAATAAGGAGAAGCTGCAAAAAGGAAACCAAGAGTTTCATGTCAGTTCATTGTTAACTCTAGGCTTGTTGTCCCGTGTACAGAATCTCTTTGAAAATTTAGTTAACTATATAGCTAAAAGAGCTTTAAAGAGATGCATGTTTTTTCATGAATTTGACTCCTAGCATTTTGTATGGGAACTGCTGAATCAGGGCCTGAACCTCTGATTGATCACCTGAGGCGAGCACTAAGTCAGCCCTGGGAGCACAGCTGAAGGCAATTCACCTGTGCTGCCGGAAGGAGTGGAGCCTGGCTGCATCTCTCCTAGACCCATTTAAGAGCTGACTACCAGTAGATTCTGGAGATCCACTCCACTGGAGTTTCCTATGTGAGTCCAGGATATGGGTAATCATCCCTATCTTTTCTGCTTTGGTGTAGTAACTATGTAGCTAAGCTCTCTACTGTACTATAATACCTGTATATTCATTGATTGTACACACCTTTAAGCTGGTCATCTCCACTTAGAACACCCCACTTCCCAGAACAAAGGCTTGTGTAACTTATATGTATATAAGGGCTTCTTATTTTTTTATTTAATGAAGCTGTAAGAAGTACATCTATAGGAAAAGCTAGAGGGAGCATAAGAAAGGTACTATATCCTTCCATCACAGACACACAGAGCATACAGAACCTTCAGAACATTTCTTCTTCTAGCTGGAAGAAGCCTTAATGGCCTTGTACTTTTGGCTGAACTCTGGGAATAGAAATGTTATCAGCCCTGCTAATAACCATATCCTGCTGAGTCTTGCAGCATCACGTTCCTGTTCAGCAACAATAAGGGACCATGCAGTTCTCTAGCTCTGAAAACCCAGGGGACTGAGCAGTAACTGGGGCAGTCACAATCGGGCTGCTCTTTGCCCTGAGAAGACAAAGGACACCAGCAGTAGGTCATCTATGTGTGAGTTAAGCCACGTTGCTTTGGATACTGAAGGGCTGGTGCAAAAATTACGGGTACTGAGCAGCTGTGGGGAACTCAGCTCCATGGAGATGGAAAGGGTACAAAATCCTGCTCTGTCCTCCACACACAATTTCACACTGTTCTTGGCACTTCCTCTGTGAATATCCCATAGAAGCACCATGGCTTATGTCTCCTATAAAATGCTGCTCAGCTGGCATGAGAACAGCAAACTGTAGCCCCGTGTTACATATATTTACTTGCACAAACAGTTTTCATTTTTCAGTGGCTTAAAAAAGAGCTGCCAATGCTTATTCATTCACTAGAAAAGACTTGCTGATCCTTTGACAGGTACGGCAGAAGTTATTTTTCATCATGGCATGAATAGTTTGTTTTGTTTTGCAAAAAAAAGCACTTCACACCAAAGCACAGCCAGGAATTATCATTCTTTTGCTTGTACAGGTGCGCCTTCTGAATTGGTCACACAGCCCCAGCCAGGCTCCTAATGGAATGATGACACTAACGCTGCAACAATAGAAAGGCCTCCAGGGATGCTGGCTGTAGAGCAGAGGTACAGGTAAGAATGTATTTCTTAAGAGTTCTACAGCTCCAAGCATTCTGTGAAGCTGACACCACTTCCTACTACACAAATAAACATGGGTACAGTAAGGTGTATCTGATAGTGGGATTTAAAACCTCAGCATTTTGTGTGGAGAAGAGCTCACAAGAAGTCACTTTTCAATGCAGGCTCAAGATGCAGGTCTTCAGCTTGTGTCCTCTATCACTGATTTATTTTTTATTTTTTTATTTTTTAAATGTGTCCATCTATATACCTATTGATTTATTGAGGAAGGGATCTGGACTCCACGTACAAACTGTATGTGCATGTGTGTTTCAACAAGATCTTGTGAAAGATGGAGTCATGGCAAACTGTTTATTGCAATGTGTGAATGAAAGAGCTGGAGTGCAAATGTCTCTGTCAGTGGCAGGAATGATGAAGCCTGATTTCCTGCAGGGTTAATGCTCCAGGCTGAGACCCTGTGCAGACTTGCTGCTGCCTAGCAAATGCTGAGGATAACACTATGTTGTGCAAGTAGGATCAGTAAAGTCTCTCTTCTGCTCAAAAGCCTAGTTTAGTAAAACTACCAGGAACTGGCAAGTTAGGAGAAGGGAATCATCCTCTAAATTTGTATGGTTAGAGTGTTTAGTATTGCTAGGAAGAGCCAAGTGGCAGCAATATCACGTGCCTGACTTGTTTAGTGAAATAAATCTGCTTTAACATCACAGATAAATGAAAGTAATAATCAAGGTAAAAGTCCCTGCGAGAGCAACTGAAACATCACAGTTCACTGCTGATCTAAATGTCTGGGGCTCATTTCTTGAGTGCTCTTTCTGCTTATGTTCCTGTAGAGCTGGGGTCTCTGACTGGTGCTCAAGCTGATTGTTGTGCTGAAATCCCTCTGTAATGAATTATTATTCATGTCTTCATTACACTCAGCAGCCTGAGCAGACTCAGTACCTAGCAAGGTACCTTTAATTCAGGGTAACCGTGTAGCCCATTGACTTGCTCAGAACCACAGACATGCTCGAATTGCAGACTTGTTTAAAGCAACTTGCAGACATGCAACCTGAAATAGAAAGTATGTACTAAAAGTACATGGGTCATGTCCATTCAAGTTTTGAAAATGCTGCACAGGAAAGCTTGGAGCTAGTTCAGGCTCTCCAGTGAAAATAAGGATTCATGCTTCTAGAATGAATCCTTATTCTAGCATCTAATATCTTTGCAGAACACCCTATACGTTTGAATGGATGGAAAACCATTTATCTATCACATATTTCAGATGTAGATTGGTGACAAACAGGTTGAAGTTGCCCTTTACTGATATGAATCAGTTCATGTACTGCTTATTTTACACACCCTTGCTGTCTGAGGGACATTTTGTCTAGTTTAGTGACTAGAGAATTCTAGTTTTAAAGTACTCTAGGACATCCCATCTGAAACATGGATTTCATTTGCAGCTTCTACATTGCATTTCTATCAACAAATGAAGCTAGAGCACAATTAATTCGTATCAAATAACAATTTGATTTTCTGTGCTTTTAATTCCACTTCCAGCAACCTTTTCAGCAGTTAATTCCATCAGCTGTGACACTGTCTCATGTCATTTAGCTATCTTCCTGCAAAAGGGGGGTAGCAAGAGGTAAATCAGTGTCTTTGTTTCATGCTAGAAAACTCTGTGGGTAAGAAATACTTGCTCAATATGTATTTGTCTAGTTACTGCATTTTGCTCTATTTTCTTCATCCTTAAAGTCACCTCCCTGATAATTCTATGATTCTCTGATGATTTTATTGGTGTTGGACAAATGCCATTCTAGTGGTGTACTGAAAGCATGATTGGAGAGGAAGTTGCTCACAATAGTTTGTGGAAGAATGATTTGAAAGATTAGGGGAAAAAAAAAAAAGAGACAACTTATCATCACTTCAGTATATCATAGAAGTGCTGCCTTGAGGTGATTGTCAAATGTCTGCAACTAAGAGATTCATGATCCTAAAATGTAATGATCTGAAACATGCAGCAGATATTACTGCTAACAGGGTATGGATGTTTTCAAGGGATAGCACCAGTGTAATGGCATCATCTTGTTGAAGCCCAGAGGTTGTAAGCAATATGACTTTTCTGCATCATCTTGAGCTTGGTTCAGTTTAAAAGCATCAAGTATGATTTTTCTCATGTGGCTTCTATTTTGAGGACCCATACAAGATATCCAACATGTTGTGGAAACCCTTGTCTTCTCTATGAGTTCCACACATTAATATTTTAAATTCAATTACATAGGTCATTGGATTTCTTGTTTTAATTGGTACAAGAATGTTGACAATGTTTGTGCTCTTTATAATCATTCAGAATTACGAAGACAAAATCACCAAGGCAAATTCTGTATTGTCACCATTTATTCCCAAATTAGTCCTCAGTAGGGCATGAGGGTTCTCAGGTGGTTTGAAGTGTGTCAGCAGTTGTGTCACTCTGTGGAGCTCTGAGGGAATTCATTGCTTTTGAGGTTCATTGTTACAATTGATATCCAGAAACATTCTGAGAAAAATTGCTCAAAAAGCAGTCTTTGGCATTTTGCCTGTGTTTTTTTTTTTTTTTTTTTTTTTTTACAGAGACAGATGTACAATGTTAGAGCTATGCTTATATTCCCAATGGTAATAAATCCCAAGAATATGTTGATACAATGGAAGCAATGCAGATTTCATGAAATATGAATATGAAATATATTCATGCAAGGAGAGAAATTAGTATAATGTTCATTAATAGTTAATGTATAACTACTGAAACACATTAATAGCTGTTCTCTTGATTCTCTCTTGTGAATATATGCTAAGTTTAAGTGTGTTTTAGAAGGGTCTATAGGAGCAAAACTCCTTCAGCACAAATTCAAAGCTATTTTTAGTAGAGCAGTTGAAGAATTTCCTGTGGCTGAAAGGGACCCTGAAGTTTTTACAATACAAAGTTTGAGGGCCTACGTGTGAGTTATTCAAAAGTGTCTGAGTGATTTTGGATTACAGACTCATTGAAAGTCACTGGAAATTTTGTTCCTAAAATGCTTTGGCAATTTTCAAAATCCTGCCATAAATCTCTAGGTTTAAAATTAAGCTGTAACGTGTACTTTGCACGAATGAGATTATGGTGCCCACAGTTGTATTCTCTTAAGTCTACCCAGTGAATGTGTTTAAAGATGCTTTTCTAAATTACTGGTCTTGGAAGCTCGTGTAGAAACCTGAAAACCAGCAAGAGTTTGTTTTGGCTCAGTCACCATTTAAAAAAAAAAAGTACTTATATAAAAACGTAAAGCTTTTCTCTTGGTACACACAGCAATTATGATGGACTCAACATAGCACCTTCGTATCTCCCTTAGTGCAACAGAATGAGCAGAAGGAAAAATGTTTGAAAATAGATATATCTACATGAAAGAACAGATACAGTTATCTGAAGTATCATTTTTAGGAATGCTCTCTCAGATAAGACACTTTTATTTTTTATGCAGTCTCTAAAATACTTGGGAATTCAGAATTTCTTGCTCACTTAGAATTTAAACTTTCTTGAATTATGTGGATTCTTTGCTTTTCGTTTGCTGTGTTGGGACATATCAATTAAAATCCTTAAAAATCCATTATGCATGTAAGAAGTTCATCTGCAAGTTTTCCTTTGAAAGAATCTCAATCTTGGAAGTTTCTTACTTTTGAACTTCCTGAACAGTCAGATACGTCACTTCATTCCACTGTGATGCATAGAAAATGTGACTTGTTTAAACCCTCCTTGAATGGGCAATTACTTTTCTGCATTACATATACAATTACATATTGTGCATGTAAGCTATGTTTTTAGTAAATTCAATACAACCCATGTGTGCACTTTAAGACCTTTGATTGTAGAAAGTGACAAAAAAAGGTATCCCTTTCTATTTAAGTACAACTTTAAATAGAAAAGGGAAAGAAAAAGACAACAGAGATATGAAATGGCTATCACTGAAATTGACTGAGTAGGGTTTTTTTCTGTTTAGAGAAGATACAGCAATGCAGAGGTGCTAGAGGTCAGAATTATAAATGGGTTGAAAAATTTAAGAGAATAATTATTTGTGAAGCTGAAAACGTATAACAAACAAGATGTACATTTCATATAGGATATAATTAACTGTCAGACTCAATGCTGCATGACATTACAGTCGTCAAAAGTATAAGACAAGCTCATAATGTGATTACAGCTGCTCACTCATGGCCATGCTGTGGAGGAGCCATCTTTCATTACATTAATGATGTTTTAGTAAATGTTAATTATGCAAAACTTTTCGTTCCAAGAAAAAGAAAGATTAGACTTCCAAGACGGTGCGTAAGGTAAGGTCTTATTTATATCAGATGAAGCAAGGTCCTTAGGAGTTCTTGCTCAATTTAGGTTCTCAGATATTAGTCTGGATGAGTGCATGTATACACTCACAGTGAATGTATAGTTAGTAGAAAGCCTGGATGCATTGGATTTACTGAATGTACTGAACAGCCCATATTAGATATATCATATATTTTCCTGATGTTTCACAGTGCAGGATGATTTTGCTATACGGAGTTGGCTGACCTCGGTATCTGTAGCTACCATTTGCCAGGGATTTTGAATTTTTACATAGATATTGGGCTGACCCAGTCATTTGAAAGCAGGGCAAGTGCATGAATTTCTCTTTCACCTGAAACAGAATGGCTGAAAAACAGGGATCATATTGGCTGTATGTCCTGACATTTCTGAGGCAGTCAAGGCAGACCTAACAATCTTCATTGAAATAGCATTTTAAATTAATGCATGGCTTGTTAGGCATGGTGCTTAGATGGAAAAATTGGTACTACAGGCTCCTCAATTTTGATTTCTCATTAGGGAAACTACCAGTTTCTTCTTGTTCACCTCTCAGGCTTCTGGTGAAACTTATTTGATACTTATAAAACACTGGGCATTTAACTGATAAAACAAAGTTCATTGTAGTTTATTAACACTGATCAAAAAGTAGCTTTGAGAGGCACCTTTTGAACATCTGAAAGTTTCTGTTGCGATCTTGAGGGACACCGAGAGGATCCAAACTCTTGTACATCCTTAGTAGTTAGGGCACAGTAGTCATCTCTGTGATCTTAACTTGAACTTTTTTTTGCTACTGTTTAGGGACTGAAATTAGATGGGAATTCATCCTTTTTTTTTTTATCGGTGAAATGAAGAAAGCTGAAAGTTTTCAAGTGAACAAAGCTGGCATCACTTTCAGCATTACCTAGATGAGTTTGTAACTGTTCAATCCAAGGATCAGGAAGTCTATTGATCACAATTCCTTTTTTTTTTTCTTTTTTCTTTTTTTTTCCCCAGAGATTATAGGTGAACTTCTTTATTCTAGTAGTTTTTACAGGCTACAGAAGCATCAAGACTCTTTCCTTGAAGCACTAGATCATATTATGCCTCATCTTCCTTAATGGATGTATATTTTAACTCATTAGAGTAAGCAGTTCAGTACATCTAAGACAAGTCTTCCTGAGACTACTCCACTTTTCACTTGCGTGGGAAATGTCTTAAAAATGTACTTGACAAATGCCTGTTTTGAATGAAGTCTAGCCATCATAGATCATTGTAATTCATTTTGGATCAAGCGTGACTTTCCCACGTGGAAAATCATGACTACAACATGGCTGGATTCATCTGCCATGCAGACAGGTTTAACTTGAATGTGAGCTCTCTCTTACTTGAAGTGAATTAATACTATTGTGTGGCTATGAAAGGAAGGTCATTTTGTTAGTTACTTGTGCAATTGCTAAGTTGTGAGCTACAACTACTCCTACATGAGCTATACTTTAGTACATACGTAATTTACACTGCAGTGGTTTTCATTGAGAAGATGGAAATAACATGAGATGTTAGCTTTTCTCCTTGGTTTGTGAACTTTCGGCAGTGCTTTTTTTTTTCTTCCACTAGACTCTATAATTGATTTATATATTCCTATTTCTTCATATCCAGACACAGAGCTTATGAATGGATATACAGAAGGTAGGTGCACTCTGCATGTTTCTCCTTCCAGGCATAAGATTTCCTTATGACCTCTCAGTCATACCCAAACAGAGTTTAAATTTTGCCTGTGGAGTACATCTGCAAGGAACTTAAGGTGTGTAATCTGCCTGGCATTAGGTCATCTTAAGCACTTGGATTTTAATGTTTTGGCTCAGAAGAACGATTTTGATCCTACACATTTTATAACAAACTTCAAATATGGTTTAGGGAAAATTAAAATGTTACCTATATATGGAAGAAACTCGTCAGTCTAAGAGCACTTTCTAGATGGCTGCTTTGCAGTGTCCTGGGAAAAGAGCTGGGAGTAGCTCACTTCATAGCTGAAGTGAAAAATGTGTTTTTTGGGTAATGTGACTAGCCCACTGAAAATGTGATCAAATATTTCCTCCTACAATATTACATTTTAGTTTATTTCCCAATTCCTTACAGATATTTAGATTGTAATGGTTGTCTTACAGGAAACTAGGTGGGTGGATCAAACTTAATTTTTTTTTTTTTTTTTTTTTTTTTTCAGGTAGGAAATCGGGTAACATAGTTTAATACCATTTATGGTGCATTTTTGTTTTATAGAATATAATTTTAAGAAAAGATAACATTTTAAAAATCTCTTCTTGTAAACTCAGAATATCTCCCTCATGCTTTGTTAAATTAGTATCTTCTCACTTTCATTTTTGGTTTGTATATTCTTATTTAAACAAAACTTTATTTTACAAATTCTTTTTTTTTTAAAAAAAAAACTTATATTGTGACAATAATTACAAAACAGCCCCTTCTGCTTATGCATATATAACTGTAATGGTGATGAACCCATAAGCGTTTTGATTGACTGCCTGGGTCAGCCTACCATAGAAAGGTCTTTTTGAATTGGAGGTTAACACAAATATTTTGAAGCGACGATCTGAATTATATGTAGGAAGGAACAATCTGGCTGAATGTTTGAACCCTTTTGAAGATGTTGGCTTCTGACAGTGCTTGTTGTGTCATGGTAGCTATGTGAATTTACTTTTTTTTTAACAATACTACTGTTGTATGTGTTGTCATCTATTAAGTTATACTTATCCACTGCATTTACTTTGAATTCTTTCTCTCTCCAAAATAAATAAATCATGCAGTCCAGAGTTCCAAACTCTGCAAAGATGATTTTAATCACATGAAGTAATAATCGTGATTAGATGTCTTTCTTCAAAGATTACACTCTTTCTGGCTAAGCTTTAGATCAGAAGCCGTCTTCACTGAAAATTGAACTTAAAATGGTACCTTTTTCTTAACAGATGTTAACACATCAGATCCATACAAATACTAATGGCACCGATAAGAAAAAATCGGGAACAATACAGTTTCATTGTGGGACAAATTGAAGTCATTATCGGTAGAGCTGTTTAAATAACACACATTGGGAGCGCTGCTTTTTAATCTGTTTGTAGACTTTAGTGTTTGTACTGTGCCCATCAGAACAGTGTAAAAAGTGTCTCCAGGGTATGCAAGTGCCTAAAAGCATTTAAGATCCAAACTCAGGAAATGAAAGACCAACCCCCCCCACTGTGATGGAGCCACTTATTTCAGTATGATTTTCTCCAGAAACTACCTGCAACGTGAATAATAAGCCTATGGAAATCAAGGTATTGACACTTCTCAAATATGCTGCAGAAGAGATTTGTTTTGCCTCTTTACCAGGGCTGGTAAAGAGTGGTCTGAGTGTCCCCTGGCCCCGGCAGTCTGATGCAGAGGGCTTGCACAGGATGAAAGGCACCATCCTGAAGGCAGTGTTGATCGATGGGGTGAATTCCAGGCCTAACATTTACACTTTTCACTCCATCTCACCCAGAAGGTTGGCTAATCCTGTATATTCTTAAACCTGAAGTTTTTGTCATAGGGAACAGAAGTAATATTTTTGAGCTAAGAAGCCATGGAAATTTTATCTGTCTTATTTTATGCACATGTTCAACTAATAGTAAATAAGAGCTATTTACAATGTAAAATAAATTTAAGAAAGCTCCTCCACCTTCTTTCACTACTCCCAGTGATTAACTTCCATCTTCTAACATTAGTTGCTACCGAGTGATCAACGCTCACTGTCTGTTATGATGATATTTACTCAGTGTTGGTAAACATTACATTTTATAAATCTTATTCAGTTTCGTCTTGGAGGAATCTGGCACAAAATACTGCTACAAACGAAAACTGGGCTTTCATAAGCTATGGCTGTTGCATCCAAACTTCTCATTATACCTGGCAGAAACTTGGCATAACATAATGTAGGAAGGCTTTATTGTAGCATTAGGCAAGCTCTGAAATAGTTTGTGGCAGGGTGGCTTGTGCCCCGTTGTCTGGGTGCAATCAGAAAATGAATGGATACTTCACAGGGGTGGGCAGAGCAGAAAATAATAACGGCACAGATCTTACTTTAAGGTAAAAATAGAAAAGCACAACATCTTTAACATATTAAAAACAACAATTTAAGCACTTGTAAGCTACCCACTTTTGGATTATTTATGTCATGACTGCAGTGATTTTTTTTTTTTAATACTGCATATAAAAGTATTATTTTTTTTAATATAATTCTTAAAAACTTCTCTTTTGAAACAACTTGAATAATTTTCAGGTCTTGTGGTTGGTTTTTTTTTTTTTTTTTTGCTTTTTTTTTAATCCTAAGCACTAGTACCTAGTTTTCTTTAGTCTTAGCCTTTAGTATAAAAAATACTTATACAGGCACTGCAAAATAATATCCTTATTGCATTTGCTTTATGAAAATTCTTTAGTTAATGTCTTCATCTTGTTTCTGGGATGCCTGATGTTATTGCTTTTCTCTGGATGTGTTAATGCTGACTGTACTTCTTGTTAGAGTTTAGCCAATCCATCTCACTACTTTGGGCACTCAGGCAGGAGGTGCTTGCAGTACACAAGCAAAAGAATATAGGCATGTGTTTATTTTAAAATGTAGACACATCATATCAGGAAGTCACGCACTCCAAAGTGCTTAATGACTGTATACACAGGAACATCACGACATGATTTATTGTTGTGGTATGATTCAGTGAGTTACTTAATGACTTAGAGACAGTGGATGCAGCACATAATCAAAAAACCTGTAATTTAATTAATGGAAGTCTTGCTCAGTGTTGAACTGTAGCATTTTTACCTGGGAACTCAAGAAAGAGAAGTATTTCACTGGTTCTAGAACTTGTACTCAGATGAGAATGATATGTGAACCTGTATTCCTCTTGTTTATTTGGGGAAGGTTTACAAATTGGATTGCAAATGGATTTTAGTCGTTATCTAGAGGAAAAAGAGACTTTCATGGGCTACAGAAAGTAAACCTAGTTCTATTCTCTATACACCTGTTTTATGAAAACAATTTACTTTTAATTCTGAATTTTTATCTGATACACAGCACAAACCAAGTAACTGAAGATTTTTTTTTTTTTTTTTTCCCTCTTCAGTAAAATGAAAATATTGATTGAAATGCGATGGTCACGCGAGGACTATGCTGTTAGCAGAGCAATATTTCCCTCTAGTGGCCATTGGAGAGCAATAGCTAAAACGTTCCCGGTGCCTAAGGGTGCCCACAAGAAGAGCTAGGGTCACACTGTTTCAGTAAGGCATGCAGTCAGCTCTTCACATAGGCATGCAGCTAGTCTTGCTCTCCTGATTTCTTGCTTTCTAACACCCACGGCGGGGAAGAGGCCTTGAGTGCCCCTCTGCAGACCTTCTGGGGAACATTGGAATGCCAGCAAGGAGCAGCTGATGCATCATGAATCCAGTTTCTAGTTTTAATTCAAGGCATTTATTTATTTATTTATAATTCTGCCCAGGCAATGGAAGATAATCTACACCATTTTGGAACATTTATAAACTGCAATATCTATCTGATAGGAAGCACAATACCTATATGATAGGAAGCACAGATGAGACAGAGGAAGATGAAAAGCAAGATAAACATTGTGAAAGCGCAGGTCAGGCAGTGAAGCCATCTAAGCCTGATGGAGCTGTGGTGGCAGTAAACTCTATTTGTGATGATGCCATGTGGAACATATTAGAAGTGTTAAGTTCCTAATTAGAGATATTCAGCCTTCAGCATGCTGTGGTGCACAGATGTACAGCTGCTTGGAAAAAAAAAAAAATGAAGGGAGTTAATACGGGCATAGAGAGTTGATTGAAAACATTTACAAATACCAGACAGCCAGGTCAAGGAGGGGCTGTGCCGAAGTAGGAAGGTTCCTTGTGCACTTATACTTCTCTCCAGCCCTCCATTTCATTTAGACAACTCTGATATCATAAGTCCTCTATAGTATTCACAATGGTGAGTTTTATCCATTTTATTCATGTTTCTCTTCAGGATGTTATGAAGAGAGGTGATCATTTCTGAGACTTTTTATTCCCGAGGAGGAAAGAAATAGTTGGAGAGAGTAGAAGAACGTACCTGTTAGCAAACACACTGATAAATGTTTGTAACACGCCTATTTTGATGGGAGGGTAAGAGCAGGGAACAGATTAAAGGAGAACAGAGGAGGAAGAGTGAGATGAAAGGAATTTGTAGATGATGATGATGAAAAAAGGAGCAAAATGTCTCAAGCTTATCAAGCTTGGACATGTTCAACTTTATGATGAATCTACAGTATTTGGAGATGCACTATGACAGAATTTTAGTAAAGAGGGTGTTTTAGTATCTTCATAACTGATATGCAGACATACCTCCAGCTAATAAAAAAAATTCAGCCAAATTGAGTGAAGGCTGAGCATGTGCAACATGATGTGATGAAAGGAGAAATATCAAATTTTATCAAGCATAGTTTGGAAAATATTTTTCAGGCTTTTGTCTCATTATGAAGTAAGAGTTAGATGAGAATTAGCAAGTTAGACTACTCCACCTCTTCGTTGTGGACTCTGGCATTGGAATATGTCTGCTCAAGAGACAATATCTTATTAAACTGAATCCTCTCTGGGAAGGTATGTAAGTTGCATTGCTTTAAAAACTGAAAATTAACCATGATGAATTACTTCTTAAATATCCACAGTTCTCACTGAGACAGGTCCAAGCCTCAAAAGCCAGTTCCAGATCCTATCGGGAGTTGGTTTAGCCAAATTTCAGAGCTAAGCCAGGTGAGGCCTCTGCAAAGTTATCCAGTGGATCCACGCTTTACTGGAGTTTCAGTGGATTTTGATCCAAAGTTTTAAGTCAGTACATAAACATAGAATGTATTTGAAGTCTGTCATGTGAGAGAGCAGATATCCATATGATTTTGTGACTTAGTGATGTGTGCTGACACTTTTATATACTTTCTCTTAGCCACTGTAATTAAAAGCTACCTTCTGTTAAATGCTGCTATACACTTGTTTTGTAGACCATTGGCTGATCTCAGGCTCCAAGACTGTTATTTTTGTCTATTCCTCATACTCAAATATAAGACCCTATAAATCTGTCTTCTTTAATGTAGCTACAACTTGTGCTTAGAGCTGTGTGCACTTTTCCATATTTCTGAACAGCACTACGATGTGGCTGAGGTTATGAGATTAACTGCTCGTCATTTTGACAAGCACTGACGCAGGCTTGGCCTGCTCCCCGTTAGCACTGGAAAATCTATATTGTTTGAGGGACTTATCATAGTATCCTGCAATCATCAAAGCAAATATTTGGCTCTTAGGCAGTGGTACTGATTCTATTTGTTGCCAGCCAATGCTGGATGTACTGGGAATCCTTTTTGTTTGTTTGCTTTTCTTATTCTTTCTCACATTTATTTATTTATTTTCCTCCCTCTCCTCTTTTTTTTCCTTTCCTTTTGAGATTTGAATCTGTAACCCTGGAGTCATTAAAAGTGTTCACGATGTGTCTTCAGTTGAAACCTGCTCGGGAAAGACTGAACATACTGAAACATCTCTAGAATATGGTACCAATTTTTCAAACTGTTGGAAGTATATTCATAATTGCCCACTTCAAGATGACTATCAGGTTTGCTTATCTCAGAAATGAGAATTGTTGCTACCCCTGTAAGGATAGTGCCTTTGAACTTATGTTTGTTCATTGTTTGCAGTGGTCAAAAATCCAGATACTAATGAACCCTTCATGGATTTCTCTCCCCTTTGATAGCTGATATACTATTTTTTTTTTTTTTTAATCATATTTTCCATGTTGATTTTTGCTACAGACTGTAAGTTCTCTTATAAGTTCTTCAAGGGCTCTGTTCCCTTTTAGATCTCCAAGACAAAAGATGATGCCATGTATATCTAGTGCTGGAAAAACAAAGTGAAAGAATGTAGAAATGTGTGACCATCTGGCTGCTTGTCCACTTGAGCACAGGCTATAAGGGTCACTGAGACCCCTCGGAGTGCTATTGATACTGGACTCTGACAGGAAGCACTTTATCTGGTCTCCACAGTATAGAGACAAATGCACTCAGAGGTGCGTTACATCTTCAAATGCCAGACATGGTGACAAACCAGAGGAAACTTCTGGATGCTTTCAAATGCTCTTCTCCTGCTTACTATGCTGAATGGTTCCTAGTTCTTTCTGATAATACGTGGCTTGGGGAAATAGCACCTTTCAGAGGCTTTCTTCTTGCCTCACCAGCATCCCTGCTGGTGGAAAAGGCAAGTTAGAGTACCACATGGGGGAATAATTTATTAAAAATGTTGAAGTCATGGTAAAGCGTGTAAAATGTGAGCAGTGCAAGGGCAATCTGACTGGAGGAAAGAGAGATGGAAGGGGAAGTGCAGCCATGAATATAAAAACCTCACACTTGACATGGGCCATTGGTACTTTTGCTTGCACTTAACAGAGCTGCACGAGTATTTTAAAGATCTTTACCTCCTACTAGAAAAAAAAAAAAAAAACTTTATGATATTGCTCTTAATAGCAAGTTCTCAAAGAAGAAGGTATTTTAGATGTGTAATTCTTATCATTTAAAGCATGACTATTTTGGAAAACCTTTAGAGCAGGGACAAATGAAACTCAAATCCTCTCAAACATGACAGGACTTTGAACTTTTAAAAATCTCCTTAGATCTGCTACAACACGAGATGAGAGAGGAAATCCACAGTAATACTTTGTCTTCTACTGAGTCTGATGAGATGAGTTTGTCAATGAAGGTTTCATGTAGGCTCTTGAATCAACATGTACCTCAGACGCTAAATAAAGCATGAGCGCTCTAGAGAGACGTCAAAGGCAAAGTACACCACAGATTCTACAATTTACAGATTAAGCTACTGACTTAGCATACTGGCTTTACATTTTTGTAGGCATCCAACCAACTATCTTCATGGCTTGCACAGAACCTTAATCTGGATAGTGTAAAGCAAATAAATGGAGTTCTGCAATGCTAACCTGCACCCCAACTAGAGGTTTACTTCCAGATCATACGGGAGGGATTGGAGGAACCCAATGTCTGGAGGAGCCAGTCTCCTTCCTGTGAAGTAGTCCAGAAGCAAAGGATAGGCAATTTGCATTGTGTGAACTGAGCATATGATGATTTTAGTCTGTGATACATATGATCAGGAAGCTTCAACACCCTTGATCTAGAATATAAAGAAAAGCAAAGGAACAAAGACAACTAATTCTAAATGAATGCACTGATGCTGGTAAACTCGATATCCTTATTTTTTGTAGTGAAATAATCAACCAATAAATAAAGCAGATGAAGCAGAGAGAGTCTGGATAGATGAAAAAGACTGATAACCAAAGTATATATATTGGGAAGCAGTTTAAAGTTACTATATTGTTGTCTATTTGTTATACAAATAAAAAGGGAAAAACAATAGACTGCATAAGGGAAGAGGCATTCTTGTTTCAAGGTGAATGTAGTTGTGGAAATTGTGGAACCAAAATATGATATAAAATTGCAGTTCTACAGTTGTTTTTTAAAAAGGTACATCAGCAAGGACTGAAGGTAAATTCATTTGAAGTTTGTTTTTTTCAATGTGTATTTTTTCTTAGAAATACACCGTTATCTCCTATTAAAATTAGTTTTAATGTGAAAGATTATGTTCACCAAACATTTTAAGATCTTTGTGCCACTCCCGTTTTTAAATCATTGAACTTCCACCAATAGTGCCAAGAGAAACAAATGTTGTTCTTTTTCCTTTCCTTTTTCTTCCCCTCTGACCTAAGAGTTAGGTTGAGTTGACTGCAAATGTAGTCAGTTTTCAATAGTAGTATATATAAATTCATATGAGTGCTCTAAAATGTTGATTTTTCTTGTATAAGTTCATCTATTGGTTCATAGTTAAATTGTAATTCTAATAGTTAAATTGTGGGAAGAAACTTTTCACCTGTGAAAAAACACGTTGCAACATTTCAAGCATTAGAAATTTTATCTTGAACTGCACCTCTAAGTCCTAAGTGTGCAATCCAATAGTTTTGCAGGCAAAATTTAGGCTGCTCTTTTTTAAAAACATTATTGTCCATATTTTATTACAGTAAATCACATACGTTCAGTGTTACAGAATGGCTTGAGCTTCTCTCCCTGGTTTCTCAGCAGTAACTACCAAAGTAGATACTTGAAAGTTATCTTGCAAAAGAACTTAGAAGCAAAATTGTACAAATGTACCAGAGTTCTTGTATTTGACTGGAAAATGGATAATAGAAAGAAAAGAAGCAGTGTGTAAAAACAATGTTGCTTCTGTGGTAAGTGGTGTTCTTTTATGATTTCCAGCCAGCTTAGTGATTTGTTGAGACAAACTCCTCTGACAAAGGTGATCCCAGATCCCAACCATCTCTTGTTAAAAAGGCATAAAAAGAGATTAGCATACAGCCAGCAGGGCTCGTGCAGTGGATTCTCTTGGCTCATCTTGAAGTGCTCCAGTGAGGTCTGGCTTGTTTTGCACTGTTCAGGATCATTTCTTTTGCCACTCATGGAAGTCTCAATGATTTAAAAATAATAATAGCACAAATAGAACACATGACCTCTAACCCTTTCCTCTTTGATTAAGTCTCATTTTATAACAAAACTATGACTAATGTCTCTTCCTTTGCCTTCAATAAACTATCATATAATCTGTCTATTATTCTTAATATCCTCTTGCCCCAATAAGACATTTGTGTTTTGTTTGGATTCCCCTGAATGGGGTGAATATTATATCTATAACCTACTGGAAAGCATTTCTTCTTAGACATATTGGCAGGCCTAATTTTGTTTTTACAGGTGTTTGTACTTGGAAAGGGGTTAGCCACAGTCTTGAAGGCTCTACCGCACTGGTACATCACAGGAGCACAGTGTGCTGTGGGTCCTTGAGCTGTTAACGGGAGGCAGGGAGGGAAAGTTAAATTAATCATTTATGCTTTATTTATACTTTCTCCTACTCGTGGAACTGGACAAGCGGATGCCAGTTTTCCTCAGCTAAAGGCTGTCTGTGTGACATGATGTTTGATATCTAGCAAAGCATAATTTATGCAATTTGTATTATAAATCAAAAAGAAAAGGAATTGCTGCAGTGCTTCAGTTGTCTTTGTCAGCTAGACAACCTAACCATAACCCAAAACTTGTCTTGAGAAATTTGGATTTGAATTAAACAGAAACCCAAGCTCAAATTCTGTTGCTGCTCTTATTTTTGCTAAGATTTCTCTTTTCATTCTGTTATGAGTAATGACTCAATTTAGTAGATTCTTTTTCAATTCAATTGAGGAACCTTCTTCTGGAGTGAATGATGCTTAACTACTTGATCCAAGCTAGCAAGCAAGAGGACACAAATTTTTCTGGCTTATTTCTTAATTTTATTTTAGGGTTTGAAAAAATATAATTTCAAAATTTGTATTATCCTTATTTAAAGAAATTGCCTATATTAAACAATTATTTATTTATTATTATTATTCTTTAAAGAACCATAGTCTTTTCAAGAATATGCTGAAATTCCGTTGAAGGGAATAGGCTCATATTTTGCTGAAGTGGTTGTGTTTGTCTGTATTGTCATCCCAGCATGATATTACCACCTGAAAACTCCATGCTCAGGTGAGCTTAGCTTACAAATAACCTCATCATGTCCAAGGGATGCATGAAAACCAATGGGTCAGCAAAGTATCAGTCAGCTTTCCTCAGTCAAATTGCAGAAAGAACTGCCCAAGAAATGCACACGTGGAACAGGAAAAAGCTATGGACAAGCTGAGGTAACAGTGGCCTCAGCTTCAACGTTATCTTCAGAAAAGAAATGTTTGCATATCTGCTTTTAAATAACTGTTTTTTTTTTTTTTTTTCCTCACCAGAGACTCTGAAATAGGGGATTTATGTTGTCTTCTACTGGTCACAGTGCAGTCAGCCATAGGGATGTAGCAGACAGGATGAATCCTATGACTGAAGATGACAATTCAAGAAGTCCTTTTTCCAATCTCAGATAAGGTCAGTGCAAATAGTGAATGTTCTACAGAGTAGCAGCACTGAGAATGTAGTGATATCAAAGTCAGCAGCACTGAGCACAGGTCACAAAACAGCTGTAGAGTTAATGTGGGCCCTGTCTTTGCCTGCCAGTAGCACTTTGAACAAGGTAGAAACTGCATGTATTTTTAAGTAAAATCTTTACTGTGGCAGGAGTGTAGTTCATTATAATTACTTCATTATTTTGGAAAGTTCTGCCCTTTCTTTTGACATAGCTAGTAGCTATTTCAGATATCAACTTGGACAAAATATTAGATTTGGATATACATTCTCTTATTCCTTGCAAAGATAGAAGTGTAGAAAATCTGTGAGTGATTGTATGCTGGAGTTCAATAGCCCAGTGTATTTGCATTCATAGTGATTATGCTTTGATCTAAAACTGAATTGTTGTATGTACTCAGAAGCTGTTAAGTGCTCAAGTAGCCATCCATGTACCAGTGTGATTTTATGTGCACAGTAAGAGGTGCTGATCCATTGTACCTAAAAGGACTTTGATAGACAAATGAGTTTGTTTCAAGGAGGGTCATGTTGAAGGCTTTTGGAGTGTAGACTTTAGGGGCCAGGCATTACTAAGGAATTCTAGCAGGATAAACATGCAGGCTTTGTATTATGGATGTATAGGGTAAACTTAATAGTTAAAAAGGCAGCTTTTCCAGGCTTCTTCACTATATCTGTCTTATTAGACTCAGAAACTGTCAATGGCAGATACTTATGAGAGATAAGATGGCATAAAAGTATTGTCAACTGCCTGCTTGGAGGTCAGTGGAAAATACATAAACATGGATTTGTGGTGCAAAATTATTTCTCAATGTCATTGCTTAGTTATTGTGAGACAGCTCATGTTTAAGGAAAAGTGGGAACTACGTATAGTTCTACATGATCTTATTAAGAAAAAGAAATGAATAATGCTAACAAACTTCAGTTTGCCATTAAGAGCATTTTCTTATAGATATGATATAAACTCATGGAATAATACTTAAAAAAAGAAAATCAGGATCTACCAGAATTCCAAACTTTTGAATGAGTGTAAATAAAACCACTGGAGAAAATATTCTAGGCTGCCTTTCCACTTCGTTTTAGTCAACAATAATTTTCTTTAACAAGATGAAGTAAAGATAGAGGTCTGGGCACAGATTAACAACTAATAAACCAAATTTTAGGGTTCACAGATGGGAAGCTACACTCTATATTTATAAACATATTTCTTATACTCTTTGTTCATTTCTCTGCTGTTGTCATGTTTAGAAATGTGTGTACTGAAATGGCTGTATTCATACTCTTGACCAAAAGCATATTTTTTTTCTGAGAAACAGTTCTTAATGTTCTCTTGTAATTTCCTTTCAACACAAGGAGGTAAATGGTTTCTTAAAATGTTCAAATTTACAGCAAATATTTCTACATAACTCCCTGCTCGCAGATTTTTTTTTTTTTTCTCCTGATATTCAGCTGCTAAGGGCTGCTGAGTGTTTTCTTAAGGTGATACAGGGAACAAGAAATCTCTGTCCGTCTTAAAACTGTTTCATCCTTATAGTTGGGCTTTTTTAGCTAATCTGTAGTGCAGTGGCAGAATTTCACACCATTATGCGTATCTCTACTACTACCACCTTACTCATTCTGCAAAGTCGTAGATAAGAGGGCTGAAAAATCAGGGACTACAAAACTGATAACTATTTCAAAAGCAAACAAACCAGGAACCCAGGGCTCCACTAACATCTGCAACACACATGCAAACTTATTTTTATTCATCTCTGTTGACCTTACTTCAAGGATGCTCATCTGCAACATCATTCCCATTCTTCTTCTGCAGGAGGTCTGTCAGACAGGTATCACCCATACTTTGCCATCTAACTTTCATGTGTGCAATGTGCTTTTCTAATTTTGTGCTCTGCCACAAGCCACCAGCCATTTGTTCTTGAACAACCTTTGGTTTTGGTTTTCAGATTGTGTATTTTAACCACATAACAAAGTGATGAGACATCCCAAGTATTCTGTTTTGTTTCTAAGACCAAGCTCTTCAACAAGCAAGATGTGTGACTCTGCTCTGCTGTGTGTCAGTCCTTTCTATTGAATGTGTAGATTTGCCATGGAGAAGCAGTCTGAGATCACGTATTGATATACCACAGACCACAGGGTAGCTGTAAGCTGGTGCTTACTGACTTTCAAGTGCTTAAATTTTCAAACAAAAATATTACTCTTGAAATGTAGGTTTCTGCTTAAGGATATATGCAAGTGGAGGTTTTTCATTTTTGTTTTGTTTTGAATCTCTCCTTTATCTTTTATTTAAGTAGAAGAAAACAGAGATACAATTATAATGACCTTAAACTGCGTCACAGATTTCTGACGTTTTATACTACAGAGCATACTATTACATCAGCTGGAAACAGATAGACATTATTCTGAGTGGAAATGTTCTGTGGAGAATATCTACAGTTTGAGAGTGTGAGAGTTATGATTATATTTCCCTTTCTCCTTTTCTTTTCCCCCCCCTCTTCCCTTTCCTTTGCTGAAGTGTCCTCTAGTGAAGTCAGAATTAAGCTGAATTTTGTCTAGCAAAGAGAGGACGTTTAACTTCATATGCTTCTCTTTGACAAATATCAAGAAGAAAAGGTGATGAGACCTCTTGAAAAACATTGGCAAGTATCTGATTTAATGGAAAGCATCAGGCAAGCTAAAAGTCGAGGTAATCATCTCTTGTATAATAATCACTGACATGAAGTATTCTCTTGAAATCTGCTTGCTTGAGAATAATGCCTAAGATTGAAATGATGGATGCACAATGAAACTATTATATCCAGATGATGAGAAATAAGAGCATACTGTTTAAAAGGGCTAGGTGAAGCACCACAATAAAAAGCTTTAAAAAAGCAGTTGCAATTTCCTATTACCTTTGGAACTCTTTGAAAATCACAAAGGAGTGAAGACAATTACAATCTAGAATACGAAGCAACTTTTTATGCTTCCTTTTATGCCATGCCAGGAGCTGCTGAAAAGCAACAGAGCAGCTCCTGTACGAGAAGAGATGAAGGCAAGTCTGTCTATCCCACAGAACAGTCAGTATTTTCATCACTGTCTGATTATTATGAATATTTATTTTAGCACTAGTGATATGCTTGACTCTGCATACAGCACAAGGATAAAAGAAAAAACTTACATAGCTTACATTTAAAATGTAGACTTTCAGGACTGTAGGAACCAGAGATATATATATAGAGAATTAAATTATTTGAAATTCTAATTAAATCTCTGAGGCTCTTTGTTGGAGAAAGTATGCTTTTCAAGCAGGTCTCAACATGGGATAAGGCTGTTAAAACCTTAGTTCTTGTTGTTACTTGATGTAGTTCACTTCCTGCTATTTCCAGTAGTCTCACATGAAATATAAAATAGAATAGATGTATAGTGTAATTGCTCTGCAGTATAGTACATTGTTCATAATAATGTCCCAGACTACTTCTTTTAAAAACAACACTCAGCTTTGGGGGTCTAACAAAGCAGAAATTAATTTAGTGTCCTCTCAAAACTTAAACAATATCCACCACTCTCAGCTTGGTATGTCAGAACAATGCCAGATCTGCACACTCTGAAATGTGGAGTGCTATTGTCCCAGTGAAACTAATAGTCACAGTGTGATTTTTTCAGTACTTTTAAAGGCTCGTGTGCTGGCCAAAACAAACCCACTAACTGAGAACAAGAATCAGCTTTTCAATTTGTGAGAATTGTAATCCATTATATTTAAGACCAAGATAAGAAAAAGATGATTGACCAGAAACTGTGCAGTTAAGCAATCTATCAGCATTTCCATTAGGAAGTCTTATTATTGATCTTCAAAAGAATATTGAACACTTCAGTGAAAGAATAGCTAGTGCATGTGGTCAACAGCTATTTTTACAGCTCCAGTATATATTACCAACCAGTTCTTCCTTTCAAGTAACTACAGCATGTTGTAGCTTTGTCCTTTATTAAACAAATGCATCTTCTCTCTGCAAGAACAGGGGAAAAAGCCATGAAGCTAATGTGATATATTTGTTCAATCTCCAATGAAATCATTCCCGACTATAGCATGGGACAAAGGGTAATGGTTTTAAAGTGAAAGAAGATAGGTCTACGTTGGATATAAAGAAGAAATTTTTCACGTTCAAGGTGATGAGGCTTGGGAATGGGTTGTTCAAAGAACTTGTGGGAATTCTATATAAATAGTGCTCATGGCCAGGTTGAATGGGGCCCTGGGCAACCTGGGGAGGTATCCCTGCCCAATGCACGTTGTTTGGAACCTTTAGCTCCCTTCCAACACAGATCATTCTGTGATGATATGATTCCACAATGTTGCATCAGTTAAAAATAATTTGCTACTATTTGAATTCCTGAATGTCAAATCTCATATTGATTTTTTTTTTTTTTTTCCCTTCCTCTTCTTAATTAACAATAGCAATAGCAGCTGAATTTCTCTGAGATGTCCTGTTACAAGTGCTTACATGGAGGAGGTCTGGATCCTGCTATAGAAGTCCCTAGGGAACAGAATGACTCAAATTTTCAGGCCTTCTCACCTGCCCCTACTCACACATTACAACTTGGGGTTTTTTTTGGAAAAAAAAAAAAAAAAGCAGATGTCTATCACTGCAGACTTACAGCAGGATTTGAAAGTAAAGAGGAATTTCTACAAGAGAATTTGTATCACTTTGGGTAGGATCAACTCCTTAATTTGCAGCCAGGTTCAAAAATCTTTCAGCTAAAGGCTGATTCCTATTGGCATCAGAGGAGTTGAAAATTAATTATGTCCACAGTGAGAAACTGCAGAACTAGTGGGAAGAAAACCAGTAAAGTTGTTTTCTGAGTGGCCTTTGGGAAAACAGTGGGAAGTTGCTGGTGAGTGGAGCTTTTCAAGAATAAAAAGGACACTTAAAACCCCTAATTAACTTTAAAGTAAGTATCCCTGTTAGTGCCACACTTTCCTTTATTAAAAAAAAAAAAAAAAAAAAAAAATCCAAACACTTTGTCAGGTACTTTGGGTACTTGCCACTGATTTTATTAGAACAGAGAAAATTTACAACATAGACAGATGTGGTTCTTCAGGGAGTTTTTACATCAGGAACACTTTTAATTTGTTGATGGGAATTATTATTTACTTCCTGGAAGTAAGAAGTGTATATGAAGTCTGATAGTTTGATTTCTGTCTGTAATGAGTATGGTGGTCCTGTACAGATTGGCCCAGGGACAGTTTTTTTCATACTTTTGGGCTAAGGCTAAACCTCAGCTTGAAAAATTGCCTTGCAGGCACCAGAGTAAGAAGTGCTGGGAAATATGTTCTCCTCTCTCCTTGCTTCATCTCCCAGATAGGGCAATGAGGATGTAGCAAAAATATCCAAAAGACACTGTATGTAAGAATTCAAAGGTCGTGAGAAATCTATATCTTTCTGCCTCCTTCTTGGCTATGGCAAGTAGTGATTTCCCATGCTATCTTCCTTTTTGGACAGGATATTTTCATTATACACTAATCTTATATTGCACCATGGGTCATTCCTGCAGCATGGAACGAAGATGTTAACATGTCTCCTCTAACCTGCCTTCATGAGAGCTGGTCCAGTTTGTGCCCAGCTATGAAATCATAGTTTCCCACACTGCAGGGCTAACTTGAAGGAAGCAAAAGTATGTAAGTGCCTTTTGAAATTAAGCAGTCCTTGTTGTGCTGCTAATGTGTTTTCAAACTGTTTTTGCTGCATGCAGGCATTGTCAATCAGCTTTGAATGTGAAGAATCAGGTTGAAATAGTAGAGTTCTACAATAGTTTTTCAGTGCTGTTCTCAGTGTCAGGTGTTACAGACACTATGTCTTGGATTTATTGGGTAGCAGGAACAAGCTGAGATTTTGGAAAATGCTGTTCTGCTTGGATGGGAAAAGCTAAGTTTTCCAATACAGTATTGAAATGTATTATTATAACAATTATACCATTTCAGAGTATCAACCATTTCGGAAATCATAGCTCAAGTTCTCCAAAACATTCAAGCAGGAATTGAAATTCTAGACAAACTTAGCAGTAATCCTCAAGAAGTACCTGACTTCAGTCACAGTAAAAATGTACACCTGGAATCAGAAAATCCTCGAACAAGGCTACAGCTCCATGGGCATGTATGTGTGCACCTGGGCTCTAGATGAATGTGTTTGCTTTTAAATAGTTTTTGTCAATTACAGAAGCCCTGAAATGAAAGCACAGGACTCTAGGGGTATCAAATGCCCATGATACATTATCAAATTAATGACACGCAATTAATGATGATGGGAGAAAGCTGCTTCAGGCATCCCTGGTGGGAATTCTGATAGAATGCCAGGATCTGACAGATATAAATTGACTTTAATAAAAGTCACAACAGGAGAGCTGAGACCTTAATTACCAGCATGCCAATACTCAGTGAGTTTGAAATATTTTGGTCTGAATGCAAGTATTACTGGCTTTCCTATTCTTAACAATTAAAAAAGAATGAGAAAGCCATTAAAAACAAAGCTAGAGATTATGAAAAAGGAAATAGATGTGAGAATTAATTCTAACATTCATGTTTATGTATTTATGTACATTTTCTTTAATAAAGGCCTGAAGAAAAGTGGTCTCTTGTGACCTGATTTAAAAGAATTTGTCTGTTTTTTCTGTTTTAGCCTCACTTAGTCAGTTTTGTGTCTCTCACAAAATTGCCAGATCAGATATGCCATACAAACAGCTTCTCACACTTCTATAATTTATTCCAATACTATTGAGCTTAGCTTTGAACATGCCAGGTTAACTTGTATTAAATATTTTCATAGAATCAAGGAATGGTTTGGGTTGGAATGGACCATTAAAAAGTATCTTGTTCCACCTTCCCTGCCAAGGGCATGGGCACATTCTACTAGATCAGGTTGCCCAAAGGCCATCCAATCTGGCCTTGAACACTTCCAATGATGTTTTCATTTACTTTTCTCTTATTATCCGTTTGTTCTGTTTGTGCCCTCGGCATATTAAAGGTAGACTTTTAGAGGTATTTGACAAGCAACTGCCATAAATTAATTCCTAAAAATAAGTTTTTCTTAACTAACAAAGCCAAGAATCTTTTATACAACATAAAACATTTTCAATAGAGCTGTTCAGTACTTCATCAGCTAAATGCATCATCTATCACCCAGGAAAATGATTCGATCCAAGTTTTCAAAAGTTTCTGTCTTTATTTTTCTTAGATGCAAATATTGTTAAAATTTCAGAGTTGTAGAATTGGAATCTCAGAGTGACTCTAATTCTGGTTTTACAGGGTGGCATATTGCTCAGAAATCTTTCTATGCCTGGTTGTTTCCCAAATCCCCAGCCCTGGAAGTATAAGAAATTTTATCTCAGTATGATGTTTGGTGCTGCAGGACCTTGTTTCTAAGAAAGATATTTTTCTCAGCTAATAAAAACATAGAAAAATAATAATGATTTTTTCAGAATTAATTGGCTTGAAAAGTGCTTACAGAACCATAAATGCCTAGTGAGATATGGGAAAATATGAAACTACAAAAGATAGTGCTGAGTTCACTCAGTGTTCTGACCTGCTTGTGAATCAACAGTCCCAAGAAAAGATGTAAAAGACAATCCTGAGTATAGAAACTATGGTCTAACAACAGACTTCAGACATTATTTTCCACTTTGTCTTTTGCAATCTATACATGTAATTAAGCATCTATGCATAATCAGTTAAAAGTATTGTGTACATAATTCATATTAGCTATTTGTTATACGCATATGAACATAGAAAGATACTGCTAAACTGATCTGGAGATATGAAGCAGACAAATATCAAAATCAGAATTCATTACAAACAATGCTCATCGTTTGGCAGTTAACACTGTGAACTCCTTTTGCATTCACTAAGGCATGTGAACACCTATATAAAAGTTCCCATTCAAAAAGGCCTTATACTGCCTGTTATGCATGTTGGAAGAGGTAGACCCTTAAATGTTTGCCATGTACCAAATCTTTTTAGAGATTGTGTTAGTGCCAAGAGTGCAAATTTTTCTTTTTCTTTTTCTAGCTAGAATTTTGTATTACCGTATCCAGTCTTACTTCCGGTAGTCGCTTTCTCCCACTTATTTAAAGGCTCAAACTTGTCTAGGACAAGTTGCATTAGAGAGATTTTTTTTTTTTTTTTTTTCCTAGACAGCTCCAGGATTTTCTTGATGAAGAGAAAAGTAAATCTGTATGTCATCAACCCAGAATAGCAATTTAATGAATGGCTTTCCCCAGAGGCAAGGTGCGCACGCTAAAAAATATACAAAGCACCAACCAACCTAGTTCAGATCCCTCTGGAACTTCACAAAGTGTAAAGTGTAAAAGCAAAACAAGGACCCCGCTTGAATCAAAAGGGATCTTGAAATACAGTTTTTAAGAAGGCTTATGAGAGAGAAATTCATCTTTTCCTTTGTTTATACACGTCCTTTGCTCCCAGCACTTTTATTCTGAGAGCAGGTTATACTTGTTATTGACAATGAGATAGATACTCTTTTAGGTTTTTCTTCAGAGGAGCACTGAAAGTCAGCCACTGAGATGTTTATTTGAGAGCTGAGTCTGGGGCAGAGAAAATAAACACTGTCAATATGTTTGGTGTTAAGGTGAATGGCATCAGGTCCTCCCAGTTTGACTTGTAAAGTCTCAGCCACAGCGTTCCTGCGTGCTTGTGCTTTAGTAGGCCGCAGACTGGCCTCTAAAAGGAAGGGAAAAGTACATGGTGTTTGTACAGCTGAAAACAAGATGAAAAACCGCAGGCCCCCTCTCACACTCCATTAGACCCTAAAGTCCATGGAGTACTGCACTCAACACATAAACACTCAGTTTGTGGAAAACTTTCTCAATGTGTGAAAGCAGGGAACAAAGCCTGGAGTCAGAACAATGAACATCTATGTAAGGAGCGAGCCGTCAGTGAAAACGCAACGGTGATACTCGTGTAAACAAATGGCTGACATTGGAGCACATTAATCACAGTAATAACTCCCAATAAGAACTCCTGGGAATGAATCTTGATATTCAGAGAGGACTGTGATGTGCAGTGCACAGATGATGAAGGTATTATTTTCTTCTCACTTTGCGTGAACTGAAATAAAAAGTAATGTCTCTGACATACACTTGACCTTGGAACAGACAAGCAGGGACTGAATCTACCTGTACTTTGCCGGTAAGTCTTCTGCCACAAGAGATTAAATAAATAAGTAAAAGACTAAATAAATAAATAAGCATACATGCTTGATGTACAGTGGTATGCTTTGGAGCTCTTCTCCAAGCCATCTTCATTCCATTACCATGTACAATAACAAGACAACATTGAACAATCTCATTGCTTTGCAATAGGAAACATAGAATATAGAGAGAATAGTTAAAATCTGGTGTAAAAACCTTCCTGCTCTGTAAAGAACATTCACAGCTTTTGCTCACTGAACTCTCTGGGGATATCTAGCTACAAGTTTCCAGAACCTCAGCAGGTTGTGAGTCAGATGTGTGATCAAAATCACAACATTCTAATTTGCATTGCACAAAGCCCTGATCTTAATACAGGTGGCAGATGCAGTGTTTTTCAGGCTTGCAAATGGATGAATGTTCTCAGCAAAATACTTTCTCCTCTGAAATTTAAGAAGAGATTAAAAGTTTTACTTCTATTCAAGCATCAGTATTGTTTCAGTACTGACCAGAACTTTCGAGTGCTGCATGTCTGCAAACAACTAAGATGTTACTCTTCCAGCTAGCAAATTTATTTAGCTAAGGAGGATCAGCTGTTTAACTTGAATGCTCAGATTGTGTCAGCAGACAATTTAGTTACGTACAGCCTCTTGTTCAATCACTGCATTTTACCACTACTCACTCTTTAATCTGGGTATATGAGCTGGAGCTGCAGTGAAGACAGGGTGAAAGGGGCATGACAAACAGAAGAAAATATGCCTAAGCCCTACCAGCTGCTGTGAAGAAAGAGGGGCTGAAGGTTAACAGGAGTAGACAGGGCAGGAAGCAGCCACAGTTGGAAGGAATCTGAGAAGGAGATCCAAGGAAGAGATCCCTTTGAGTTTCAAAATGCCTCTCTATTACCCCATGGGGCTCCATTAATAACAACATAGCCTCTGATCAACTTGTGAATGAATTAAAGTTGATAAAGAGATTGGTAATCCCTTTGCATAATTTGTTGATATCTTAAACCAGCTTTTTAAGGGTTTGCAGGATAATTAAAAAGGATAATTTAATGAATTGTTTAAGGTTTGGTATTGAAGCCTACAAATGACTCAGGCTCCCAGTGATGATCTCCAAATGCTGGACCTCTAAATATATTCCCTGACCTTCAGACGTACTGAAACAAACTTCTTCCCATGACTTTAGTAAGCTTTGCAGGGTGCTACCACAACCTCTAAAAATCAAGCTGATTTTCATTGGTGTGTGTGGGAGTAGGAGGATTTAAAGAGCCTGGCTGTAGACAATCAGATGTACTAGACATGCTTCTCTGATTCCTTGCAACAATACCCTTGCAGCATTTTTAACTCCCATCAAAAAGTGTGAGTTAATTCTGGTTTAAGCGTGGTTCCTTACATCAGCTTACCTACATCTCTTTCGTCAGTTTCATGTGTCATGAAAATGCACACTTTTTAGATTTTACAACTTTCCATCGCTACGTGCTCAGCTCAGTCTCTCGTTAAGAATAAACTGACAAACAAAAAAATTTTCATAGAATCCTTAGAGTTGCAAGGGACCTCTGAGGTCCACCTAGTCCAACTCCTCTGCAATGAACAGGGACACCACAGCTAAATCAGGTTGCCCAGGCCTTATCCAGCTTCACGTTGAAAGCCTGCAGGGACAGGGCATCAACCACATCGCTGGGCAACCTGTTCCAGTGCCTCACCACCCTCACTGTAAAAGACAAAGACTTTTTTCTTATTATCTAACCATCCCACTCAGGAGTATGGACAAGATTGAATCAAGATTTGTTTTCTACATCCTGTACAGGTTTTGAGGCTACATGTCCTAAACAGCTTAACACGTTGGGGCACATGGCACAAAATATAAACAAGCATATATTATACAAGCACCATGTTGGTGGGCTGCAGCACAGCCCTCACATTATTTCAGATGCACTGAAATGAGACCTACTTTCTAATCTGGCTGAAAATATCAGATAAACATATGTAGGACCCACAGGAATCTGAGTGAGCACTAGAGGGACATTGCACCCAGCAAGGTAAGAAGGGACTACTCACATCACTCAGCTAAAAACTGCTCCCTGGATACTGAGCTACTATGTCAGCTGAAACAGAGATGCTGCACTGACCACTGACCACTGGAAGTGGTGCTGGGACCATTAATGGCCCTAAAAGTCAATCAAGGTCCAGTGTCTTCCCAAACTGAGCCTGCTCTGGTGAAGAGCTCTGCTTTGTAGTCTTAAATATTTGCTTTTATTTCTGGCTTTGCTGCAAGTCTAATGATATCAGTTGTTTGGTTACCATTGCTGCTGCTGTAATTAATACAGTTTCCAGCCATCAGACTTTCAGAGTTTTGAAGTGTGAGCATTTAGTGCTTCAAGATGAAAACAACAAATGTGGAGCATATTTATTTTGGCATTTAAATTTTGAAATTCAACAATCCATCTCTCTATTTTAAGATGACTGCAGAAACATTATAGACACAATAAAAAGAAGAATATTCCAAAGTTTTTAAATAGCCTTTTGTGTTTTCTGTTGCTTTTAGTACGTCTGATTCATTAAGTAAAAGACAAATTTTCAGCAAACCTCTGAAAGTTTTCCTTAATTTCCTAAGCTAATGAAAGTCTTGAAACAGAAAGAAATATAGTGCAAATATTATCTGAAATAACATACAGGAATTCACATCTCAACTTATATTTTTACATTTCTCAATTTAAGATACATATTTTTGTTTAAGTTCTTTACAGAAAAAATTTAAAGAAGTGAGTGGCATTTGCTATATAATGTTTAAACATTTTTGTAACGAACCTCCCTTGCAGTCCCCCCGACAGCATTAAGTCTCTAGCACAGAAATCTTCACATTCTCCAGATGGTAGCATAAATTTTCAGGTCAAGTGATATTAAAAATAGATAATAGCCCAGACCTCATGAGTCTCTACAGAAAGACTAAACAGTCACAATAGGGAATATCATTGTTTTGGTTTTCTTTATGAGGTTTTATGTACTCAGCTGTTTCTTCGCTGTGCTCTCAGTGAAGAGAGACCCCGATCATTCTGAATTCCAGTTCCACCTCACTTCCTACCCTTTATACTTTCTAAGCCCCATGCCACACAAGTCAAGGGAAATATATCCACACAGCTGCACCATCAGCTCCTAATGTGCTCTCCACTGACGCTACTCCTGCTCTGCACTTCAGAGCATTTATAACTGGCAAATGAGTTCTTGAATAACCTGCACTTACAGCTTCTTTAGAAGAATACAGACCACTCTGGGGCATTCTGCTGTTCTGATTAATGGATGAGACTTCTATAAAGATCTACTGCCACTAAACCATTTGAAGCACAGGAAGTTTTGATGGGGTGTCATTATTAATAAGATGTATCTTTGAGCAAGCGTATTTTGTAGGCAGACAGTAGCTGTAAGATAAAGGCTTGAACTTGTCTTGGATGGTCTCTCAGCAAGTCTTTGAGGAGCTATTCAAAATGGAAGAAGCTTCAGAGCTGACCCAAAGACCCATCAACTATTTCTTCTTTTGTCTGGTTCTACTTGGGCCAGGTCTTAAATAGATGTCTCTCACATGGCCATGGCCATTTGCAGTTCAGAAAAACAGCTTTTCAACCATGAAGGCTGTTTTTCACACCCAAGTGGAACTGGCAAATGGCCAAACCATTCCACAATTTGTATTTACACAGTACTAATATTTTGGAAGAGAAAGACGCTTTGTGGATTATCAGTTTCCTTTGTCCTGTAATGCCTTCAATTCACATTTGGTGCTTTTTAATTTTCTTCAAAAGTCAGAAGGTAATGAAGATAACAACCATTGTTCCATAATGCCCTCTTCCAGTGGGATAGATATAGCACTCATAGCTCGCTAATGATGCCTGCTTTATTGTTACTGCCACTGCTGAAGATAAATACTGCTAGCCAAGACACCAAAACATGCTCAGGAACTGCAGTGAGGAGCTATTTTTAAGAAATAGATAAAGGCCATGCCTGTCTTAGCAACTACTGTAGCCCAGTAGGAACAAATCTGGATGTCAAAGCAGCTGGTGCATAGGATCTGATATTCATTCTGTCCTTATTACATGGCTTTTATTTCAGCTTCAGTAGAGACTATGATCCCAAACGCAAGCATTTGGAGTCTTAATTTTGGTCTCAAGGTTTAATTTCATCTGAAAATAATTCAGTTTGCATGCTCTGACATTGTTCCAAAAATGACCCACATGGTAAGAAGGAGCCATCAGAGGACTCTCTTCCAAAACTATTCCCCTGATCAAAATTATGTTAATGTAGACAAGGCTGTCAAGTAACAGAATGAAAGCAGATTTCCCTTCTGAAATATCACCTGTTCAATATTGTACACATAACCTTAGGAATATTTAATTTCCAACTTCCAAAGGCAGGCAAGGGAGAGTACCTGAGCCTTTGGAAGCACAGAAGGAGGCTCTGAACGGCTTCCATAAGCCACGTGGTAATGTCAAAACACTCTCGATAAATTGTGCTGCACTTCCTGTCACAGTATTAGATGTACCTCTGTGGAAATGTAATTGCAGTAATTGCCAATACATAGTCTATAATGTTATCATTGTACACAATGCCACTTCCATTGCGTTCCCTTGAGTTTAAAGCTATTTGATTTAGAATTTCCCCTTAAATGCTATTTGCTAGGCAGCTTTTCTTTACTCTTAGTTGTTCTGTACAGGGATAAAGATCCCAGGTGTAAGGGACTGCTCCTAAGCTCATGTTTGTGTTTGCGCACCTTGTACCTATGCTTGAGTTCCTGTTAGACAACACCCAAAGCAGCATGAGGTGCTCCAGGTGTGGCCACATCAGCCCTTTGTAACTGGACACAGTTATCTGTTGAGATCTATGCTTCGTTCTTTTCTATTTACACTTCCCCATGTTTTGTTTGCCTTCCTAACTACTACCAGACATCAGGTAGCTGTTTTTAACTGTCTGTCAACAGTTATCACCAAATCCTTCCCCTGATCAGTGTTCTGCAGGTTGTGACTGCAGAACATACTTTTTACTGCTTTTGTCAACATTCTTCTTGTTTTCTCTGTTTATTTAATAGCATGGTTAATCTCCTTTGTCCATGCCTCCCTTTCATTTCAGGTTTGATTCATGTTCCCAGAATAGAAGCAGCCCTTCCTATCTGATGTTTTTGTTACATGCCTATTTGTATGATCATCTTTTAGGAAAAAGAGAGTGAGTTTAGCATTAACATTCAGTTACAGTGACTATTACACAAATAATCTCTACCTTCTTAATACCATTTTGAGTTTATTCTGCATGTTATTCACACCCCCATAGTGAAATATTTCTATGCCTGCTGGTACTATTTTTGCTAGGTAATAAAACATATGAAATCACCTTTTGCATACTTAGTGCTTTAAGTTATACCTTACTCTTAAGTAATAGGATTAGCAAAGGAAAACAGCTCCAGGTAACATGTATAAAGGGGAGGAGAAAAGGCATTTGAAAAAAAGTTTTCATTCTGCTGGGAAAGCAGAACATCTGGTGAAAGCTTCTGTAGCACTGTGAGGTTTTGAGCCCTACTAAAGTTCTCATTACAGCAACTGTTGCTTAATAATTAAATTTTTGAATAGATTGACAGCTCAGAATCATTTTTAATCCATCTCTAAATATCAGAATCAGTTAAAGGGGAAAATAAATATTTCCTCTGTGAGAAAACTGTAGAAGGAAACTGGAAATTTGTAATAGAAATTTATCACTACCTTGGAATGCAGATCTCTTATTCATTTCAATTCTTTTTACATGGAGTTGAACAAATCAGAATTGATCAGATGGTAAATGAGCTACCTTGAAACTGTTATACTTTCTCTTTAATGCATCAGAAGTTCACTGTGTGCCAAGAAGCTGCTGGTTAAGCAACTTTACTAATGAAGGAAAACAAAATGCAGATATACAGTGCAGGATGGACTTCTGATTATATGCAGGACCCAGTTTTGCCAACTGATTCCTTTATCAGTATTAAGCTCAGCATTTGGAGCAATCTGACTGTTTTACTGACCAGGCCTTATGTTTTTGTAATCTCCAGTTACTAGATTTTATTGCAATGAAACAGAAATTTGTTTTGCAAAGGGGTTTGACATTTAGCTGTGTATTAAACTGGCACAAAATCTGGAATATTTAACATTTTCCAGAAACCAGGCTTCTCAAATGTCTTCTTGTTTTGGATTGAAGGTTCTTCAATTGACAAGATGGAAACATTTAATTTTCTTATGGTTTGTGTGGGCTGGAATTTGATCATATGTTATATGACTATGAGGTAAACTGAGAAAAAAGTAAATGAAAAGTTATTGCAGAATAAAAACTGAAATATTAATTTGCAAAAATATCCTCAAGGCATGCTTTAAAATTGTCAGAAGTGCTGTTTGCCTCAGAATGAAATTCCAGTAAAATAAATCGTTGCAAATGGTTTCTTCCAAAATTGAATATTCTTACAAAAAGGATTTGCATCAGAGCTTTACTAATGAGCTTTAAGTTTTAAATAATATTTATTCATCCTTGACTTCTGAGCCTTACGTAAGGAGGGCAAGTTGGCTTTTGAGGAAGCCCCTAAGCCCTTCTAAACCCAGTGCCCCAGAGCTCTTGCAGAATTATTTCTTTTGATTGTGTCTCTATCCAGATGAAAAATGATGACAAGTTGCTTTTCTCTGTGCTTGACAACTTGGTAAAATAGATTGAATACAATAATGAGAAAGACATGCAAGCCAGAAATAAACTGATAGGGAAAGCAGAAGAAACACTCCTATGTGAAAGTTTGTTTGCTGGCTTTTCCACCCCACCCCCCCTTGTGTGAGCCTTTTCCTTTTCATTAACATGTAACTCATCTCCCATAATTGATATCATCTGCTACTTTCACAGCAAGTCTACACTTCTTTTTCAGCCCACTAGGTATCAGAAGAAAAAAAAGAAAATCGCAATTGTGAAATTCAGACTGCTTAAATGAAAGTCTAAATGCGGATTTAAAGGTCCTCTTATAGCTGAATACGCAAAGGTTGGTGAAGAGAAATACAAAAGTTATACACAGCTGAGGAGACACTTGCTTACCCTGACAGGTACAGCCATACAGAGTATTCTATGGCACATTCACGGAAATGACAGATAACACTCAAGAATGCTTTGAAAATTAGCAAAGGTGAAACTAGTTGTATAAAAACATAATGAATTATTTCAAAAACTGAAGTTGTAAGATGAAGAATACAAGAAGTCAGTCAGCTAAAGAAAAAAAAAAAAAAAAAAAAGCCAACAAACCTAAAATCATTCAAAATAATATCCCCAAAACCCAGGGCCAAAAGCCATTGCAGAGGCCTGAGCAGGCTGTGACTCAGGCAGAGGCTGCTGTGACTGCACTTGGCACAAAGTGCTCCGGGGCTCCTCCAGGGTGAACACTGGGTGTCAAAGTGATTTGAAAATACATATCTGAGGGACTGTGATTTAACTTGGAACAGTTTCCACTTGGAGCTTCATTTAGTCCAGCCCTGGGTCCTCAATGACTTTTGAAAATGGAAGGTCAAAGAGAAAGATTTAAGAGACTCCAGAGTGCAAACATCAGTTGCAAAAGAGGACAGGAGAAGATTTAGCACACTCACAACACCTGAAATATAGCTGTGCACTAGGGGGTGACCAATCATTTAAACAGTTACTGCCTATTAAATACATGTGCAAGTTTCTCAGTCTGGCTGAACGTTTTAAAAGCCTTGGCTGCCATACCAGAGCTGCTATGAAGCATGCACACCTCCCCTGTAAAGACAGCCAACCACAGGCCATGTATTATTCCGTATGCACACAACCAATACATCCAGTTTTTAAAAAAAGAAAAAAAATAAGCTGTGCTACAAATGCCACCTTCAACATATACATAGAAAAAGTTTTCATCTGCTTAATGTTTTGACATGATAGTCTATATTTGGACTCCAGAGTGTGATAACTGTATACCTTTCCAAATGAATTTCATTTTTTTCTGTCAAGGTACATTATTTTAAGGGTGACAATAACTTGGCTTCCAATGAGGTGAAACCATCACAGTGATAAATGAGTTTCTTGAGGAGGGAGGTTATACCCTGGGAATACACTTTGAAAGACCACACACCTCTGCTTAACCAAGCTTGTTAGCTTTACAACACATTACAAATACTCGTTCTAGTGCACATGGCAGCAAAGAGACCCAAGCACTTGACTTTTGAAAATACAGTGTATGTTGCATGGGGATATTAATCTTGGTTTTCATATTGGCCTTTTCTGTGAGTTTGTGCTGTTTAGCCAAAAGCTGCCTTCACTTCCTCTTGTTCTGCAGATTTTTTTCTTTTCAGATTAAAAAAAAAAAAAAAGGATGGGTCAGGCTTTGACATATAACCACAGCCACGAGGGACAGCTTCACATTATTGCTATGAAGTTCATATTGCAATACAAGAAAAAAAAAAAACAAAAAACAACCAAACAACACTAAATAGTATCAAATTTTAAAAAGCATTTCCATTATAGGCATCTCTTTAAGAACTAAGGAAATAAGCTGCTGACTTTCCCTGGGCACATAATCATCTTGCTAAGTCATTGTCACCCTGCTGTTGTATGCAGCAGAAGAGTAACGGGAAAAACAGCCTAGCATTACCCCTGGATATGCAGGCACATAACTGCCATCCACCACAGCACATGTGCACTTTACTGGAAGTTTTACTTCTAATCAGCTGTTTTTCACTCTAGTAGTAATGGATCAATTCATGTTTGAGAGCTGCATTGAGAATACACAATGCTTTGCTCCATTATGTGTGTCACACAGTGACTTTAAATATGTTAATAGGACAGTCAGAATGGGTATATGCTGAAAGACAGATGGGTATAAAACTGAAAGACAGATTTTACTGAGATGCCCAAATCCCTGACATCTTTGATAACTATCTTTCTCCTTCCCTTGTTTGCTTACTCTCCATCTAGTTTTGTGGACTAGCAGAGCACTTCCCTGTCTAAGCAGACCTAAATATAATGCAAATGGAACGTGTAACTGCCAGGTGTGGTTTTTCAGAGAAACACGTTCTCCTGAGCTGCTCAAACTTCTTCAAATATTAACTACATGAGAATCTGAGAACCTCATAGGTACTCAGTTCTCCGTGGTAAATTAAGAGGTTTATTCATGCAGGTGAGCACTGAGTCACAGGAGCTGCATCGATCTGATCCCAGTGGGATTGCTGACTTGAGCTTATGGTGTTATCAGCACAGATGTGCCACACCAGCACGTGATGGAGCCACTGTGACAGGCCAACTCTCACACAGTGGAGCTGTGAAACCTGGCCAGGAGCACTGCGAGCCAGCTGGGACTGGGAGGAATTAGAGTCATCCTCTGGATGGTATCGAGCTGGTTATATTTAGAAACAGAGGTCATACTGCCAGGGCAAATTTGAAAATGACGAGGAGCAGAACTTCTCACCTCCCTAAGCGGAGGATGTCACCACTTCATAGAATTCTTTGAGTTGGAAGAGGCCTTTAAAGGTCACTTAATCCAGCCCTCCTGCAATGAAAGCCTACAGATAGATGAGATTGCTCAGAGCCCAAAGCAGCCTGACCTTGAATATCTCCAAGGACACTTCCAGGGATGAATGCAAGCCCTCTTCACCGCACAGCTCATCCTAAATCCCTTCCCCACATTTTTACTGCTGTTTGTGAAACTGATGGCTTTATAAGAAGGAAGAGAGATTTGACACAAGGTGTGGGACTGAGAGAGGCAATCCTCGTACAGCAGCGTGCCCCTTACCACCTCCTGCCCCTAGAACTCTTGGACCCATCACTGCCCCTTGCATCAGGACATCTCCGGCTGTGCGTCCCGGCGCAGCACTACCACTACTTGGCGGTTTCTCGGACTGCCCTGCCCCCTTCTGGCCGATGGAATTTTTTTTTCCTTTTTTTTTTTTTTTTATTTTTTTTAAATTTTATTTATTTATTTATTTATTAAATTTCGGTCCTGCAAAAGCTCTTTCGGGTGGTAATCTCTGCAGTTTCTGTCCCTGCTGCTCTCCAGCTCAGGCTCCTTGTCTGGGCACAGTAGCAGAGCCAAGCACTGCTTGCAGAAGGTGGGAGACACTTTCGGGTAGGCAGAAGTGGGAAATCAGATTTAGACCAAACACCCACTTCTCCTCCTACTCAGGCTATATATACATATTTAAAAATATATATAAAAAATATCTATGCAAGCTTATTTGCTCATGAAAGATGGGGCCTACAAGCAGTAGCACATGCCAGATACAACACAGGCAGGTGCTGTGCAAACTTCCCACCGCCAGTCACTCAATGCCCCTCAGTCCACACTGTAATCTGGGGACTCTTCTGACAGACAGCGGAGTGTTTTTAATGAAGTGCATAAATGCCAGCTGCTGCTCACCATGCCAGGAGGTGGGAGTGCAGAACACTGAGCCTTTCTGCCCTGTCGGCTGCACTAACCCCAATCAATTAGCACCTGCTTTTCAGGGCCCAGCCTCTCCTACTGCTCAGACAAACCCACGCAAGTACTTCTGGGCCACTGACACCTGCTAATGGGAGCCCCATATGCCACACACAGGCAGCGGGTGAAGCTGGGTGGAGAACAAACTGTAAATTGGGCCCTTATTTTACCAGTTCCATCCTACTCTCGGTGAATAACAATTTTTGCATTAGCATGAAGGCTGAGTAAGTAGATGGCCGCCAATATTTGGAGTGAAAGTGGCATTCATAACGATGGAGCTGCAACTCCAAAGGAAATGCCACTGTCTCTGCCAGGACACACCAAGCTCAAATAGAACACTGAAATCTAGAGTTGGTCCACAACTATTCACTCTTGAAATGTGCTTTAAAACTCAGTGGCAGGTGTTTTTTTTTTTTTAAAAAAAAAAAATAAATAAATAAAAAATAAATAAAAAAAGAGATGTCACTAATATTGATTGGAAAATCTCCAGATGTCTTCAGGGCGAGAATTTCCTTGGAGTTTGCTCTCATCTTTGGTGTGACAGCAAACCCATAGCTGCAGCTATGCTGGGAGCAGTGTCTTGTGGATGGGACAGAGGAAGACTGCTTCTGTAGGGCTTTCTGAGCCTGCCACAGTGTGCTGAAAACCTGACTTCTCCGGCAGACCTTCACCCAGATGTAGTCTAAACTGGTTCAGCTCTTGCAGGATCAGACCCAGAGATATTTATGCATCACACTGCAGCATACCCTCATCATAAAGAAATCCAGTTTGTGTGCTCCAAGATCAATTCATGCAGCAAAGTCCAGTAAAGTGGGCACCACCACTAAATCCTCCATAGTAGAAGTACACTCCTGATCTGAACTAAAGCCTCCTTCAGAATATCTTCAGGAGAGTTAGGAAGATTAGATTCCTATATTTATGTTTAGTATCCCATCTGTGCCTCGGTTTGGTCTGTCTTATGAACAACTTGAACTTTCTAGTTTAGCATAAAAATCCTTAAATGCATTTAATGTGGCCTTCATCCAACCTTTGCTAAAAGTACTGTCACTTCTTCCTCCTTCATTAAGATGACTTTGTTCTGTCCAACCTTCTGTTCTTCTCTGATCCAGATCTTTTCTTGCCCTTCCATATCTATCTCATTTCCATCTTTCCATTCTCTTCATCATGGCTTCCCACTCCCCCCCCCCCCTCCCCTTTTGTCCTTCTTAACTCTGGAAGTAATCCTTGGTTGAGGACTGACACTTTAAGGCATTTGAAGGAATCATACATGTCTGATATGAGAAGCCTTAATATTCAGTCACACTACTCATCCTAGCTTCTTTTTGGATGTGATTTTTTTTTTTTTTTTTTTTTAAACTGTCCTTAATTTGATTTCTGGACAGACATTTTGTGTGTGTTTAGACTACTGTAAATACAAGATACTATGCTAGAAGTAACACAGCTGGAACGTTTAGGTCCTATTTGCAAGTCTAGAGCAAAAGAACTTTTGGAAATACTGAACAAGTATGCTTAGTTGCCTCTTGTTAGTACATATTTTTTCCTCTCCCAGGGGAAAACTAAAAATAGTGAGTCTTTAATTGTTTAAGTACTTCTGCGGTTATATGCAGGGGTTAAAAAAAAAAAAAAAAAAAAAAAAAGAAGTCTTAAAACAAAGTGCTAGCATTTACAGATGATGTTTTCATAAGGAATTTCCTCAGTAGTTGTCAAACTAACTGAGATTTCCATTTCAGCAAAAAGCTCCTTTCAATTTGAACCTCTGACAGCAATTCCAGACCAATTTGAGTTGAAAGATTCAATCTTTCAGTTGATTACTAACATGCTTACTGGTCATTGTGATTTTACAATTTGGTCATTAGATGGTGCTCAAGAGATTAAATTCACTGTTTTCTTGTCTTCCCAGGTTTTATTTGAATAAACTATAGACTACAGTGAGTTTGCATTTACATCTTCACAAAAATGCATCTAACATGGCTCTGTATTAAGACTTGTGGAAGATTTACTACTCCTTTTGATACAAGATCTTTATCATTCACTGCCTTGATGAAAAATATACCATGAATTACTGTATTGTTAGACACAAAGCAAAAAACATAACCACTGTTTTGGCATATTAACACTGAATGTTTTCAGATTAATTAATGTTGGTGTGCTTTTTAATTAAGAATAAACAAATGCTTTTGTAATAAAGTAACTAAATAATTGTGAGGACTACACAACACACCTGAGGATTTACTTCTATTGGTTAGAAATAGAAGAGCTTCAATGATGATAAATTTATAGGGAAGACTTTCTTATTTTGTTTCTTTTAACTGGAAGAAAGACTAGAACAAAGTTATTTTTAAAAGCTACCCAGTTTATACTTAATACAAAAATGAATGCAGTGTGAAGATGATCCCTAATGTCACTGAGTACTGAAACATAAGTCTTATTACTACAACTATGAGCAAATGATCCTTTTTGTACCTTTCATTTTGGTGATGCTCACCTCTGTGTAGTAACCGTAACACAATAAAAAGCACAAGATGGAAGAGCAGCAAGACCTCATACCACAGTGAGGTAAGGATGTGACAGCATTTGATGCAATAGTAGCGGGCACAGAAATAAGAGAAAGAAACTGCTTACCTTCAGAAGGTCTGTAAGATCTCCAAATAGGCAGCACTCTCTAGAGAGATACTCTTGCTTCCACTGCCAACCCTTAAATGAGGATTGGGAAGGAGTGTATCCTGGCTCCACCCCTTCCAGTCACTCAGATGCATTGCATGCACCTGAGCTCCCCTGTTCTGCTCTACATTGAATTGGGGCTCTGAAGATTATGTTAACACAGGTGAAGTGTGTAGGAGTTGATACCACACAGCATCATGCAACTCCCATAATGTATTAACTTGGATGATGACAAGCAGGGAAACAGATCCTGCTTATTTCCTCTTTCTCACATCTCGATTAAGCCATTCTTGAAAACAAACAAACAAAAAAAATCCCCCCTGAAAAAACAAAACAAAACAAAACAACAAAATTTGTTCCTAGTATGATGTACCATTGTCACTGTTCTCAATAGTTTTTTTTTTAAGTAGCAAAGTCAAATTCACTCACCCATTACATTCCCTTGTAGATACCTGTGAAGCCTGAGCTCTTGGCAGCGCATTTGAGTAATACAGTGCTGTTAAGCAGCTCTGTATATGTTCACTTGCTGTGCCATTTTATCAGTTTTTCTTAAAAATGGTACATTTGCTGATGAATCACAGAGTCAGCAGAGAGTAGACAATAATTAGCCTAGATTCCCACACAACAAACATGTTAGCAGTTGCCTGTTACTGTTACTTCACAAGTTTTTTCAAAATTATATTCATCTGTGTCACATTATAGACCTAAAATGATTTTGTTAGCAAAATACTAACAAACAGTTAGTTTCTTTGCTGTTGCAGTGAAATGCTGTTGAGATGGACATTACTTGCAATCAAAATCCATAAAAGGTCAAGAAATTATCTTTCATTGATCTAAAGAAAGAATGGAAGAAAATTAAGATTGAGAATGTTTGTCTCTCTTGACCATCTTAATTTTCTTGCAGAACAGATTAATGAATCTTGAATGGGTCCAAAGGGGTTGAACACATATATACCCAGGTCAAGAAACACTTTTGAGACAGAGCAATAGGAATGTGTTATGGATTCTGTGGAGGATAAATCAAGCACTTCAATAAGTAGATACTCTGTGCTGAATCTCATCCTAAAACCAAGTATCAAGACTCTTAGTTGTTGTCATCACTATGTTGTCTGTTCCCTGTAGTGTTTGCAAATTCAGCGTTGGACAGACCAAAATGTACATAGCTTTCATATTTATTATGCCACTTATCACCACTCTATCCAAGATACTTTCAGGTAAAAATCAATGGGTAAAAGATGTGGCATGTTTCCTTAACTGGGAGCTAGAACCAAGGTCATGTTTTTGGGTGGAGGATAGAGTTCTGAAGGACATCTGTTCATGTTCTTATTGTATCTATTAATTTCCATGTGGTCCAGCTCCTTGAAATTTTTCATCCAGAAGTGTATGTAGATGTTCTTACATTTGAACAATAATAGCTGCATAAATTAAGATATGTGATTGAGTGCAGAAGATGTATTCTTGGCAACTGAACCCAGTTCTCGTTCCCACTATTATGCTTCAGTATTAAATGTGCAATGACTGTCTCTGTGGGAGTTCTACTGATGTAGACAGTTGTAGGGGAGGATTAATTAATCTCTATGGGAGGGCTTGTATTCATCCCCTTCCAACTTAGCCCCTTATCTGAAGTAATGGTTTCTCCAAGGCTGTCCATGTAATTCAAAGAAATAGTTACCTCAAGGTGGGAGTTCAAAGGACAGATATATTGTCAAGCAAATTAGCCCAAAACAAGTTCAGCCTGGAGAAAAGAAGGCTGTGGGATGACTTCATTGCAGTATTTCAATACCGAAGGGGAGCCTACAAAGAGGAGGGGAATCAACTCTTTGAAAGGGTTGATAACTGCAGGACAAGGGGAAATAGTTTTAAGTTGAGGGAGGGGAGATTTAGGTTGGATGTCAGGAGGAAATTCTTTACAGAGAGGATGGTGAGGTTCTGGAACAGGCTGCCCAGAGAGGCTGTGGATGCCCCATCCCTGGAGGTGTTCAAGGCCAGGTTGGATGGGACCCTCGGCAGCCTGGTCTAGTATTAAATGGGGAGGTTGGTGGCCCTGCCTGTGGCAGGGGGTTGGAGATTCATGATCCTTGAGGTCCCTTCCAACCCTGTAATTCTGTGATTCTCTGACGTAAGTTAGCACTTACTTCTCTCCGTGATGCACGGTGATAAGAGTTTAATATCATTGCTCAGTGCCCCAAGCCATTATATCTACAGCTCAGTATACCAAGAGTGAGCTATTAAACTTGGAAAAGTATAAGATTTGGGAAAAGGATTGTTTGTATAGATCTAAGGGAAATACCATAGTTTCAATACGTTTTGAATAACAAATGGAGTAACCCCGTGTACAAGTAATTCAAATAACATGAAGACAGAACTAGATTTTTTTTAGTTTAATTTAATATATTAATTAATTTTTGAGGAAAAGGTGAAAGAAATAGAATAACTTGAGAAAATCAAATTGCACAAATCACCAGACAAATCTCATTTGAGAACTTCGGAGGAAACAACAAGGAAAAGAAACAGCAGTGAGAACCTGCAATTCATAATTTAAAGTAGAAAGTTTGTCTACAGTTTAGAAAAGTGAGAAGATGAAAAAAATCTAAAAATGATGCTAAGGACAGTTTTGGAATTTTGAATGCCCTCCTGCTGTGGGTACAGTATACAGATGTTATTGCAGATAACATCAAGATAATGCAAGAAAAATCCTGTCTTGAAAACATCATAAGAAAAAATTATTAGATTCTACTTCAAAAAAGTATTACCATCCTTATTTTCTGACAATCACTGCACAAAACTCCCTCATACTTCATATTTCTTTATTCCTCTTAAAGTACTACCAGACAGCAATGAACTTTCCTAGATGGAAATGTTACTAACACTGGTAGCTGAATAAAAAGAAAAAAAAAAACCAACTAAACCAACAAACCACAGCAGCCAACCATCAATTAGATAGATGGTTATGTCAAATCCATGATTATCTACAGTGTCTTCATGTTAAAATGCTTCCAGACTTAGATTATCTTTGCTAAATGACAACTCAGAAGGAGTGAATGTCTTGCATTATTTCTCAGGAGACTATAACCAATTGTGTATTTACAGTAACCCAAACCAAGTGAACTACTCTTAAAATGCAAACCAAGCTGATCTAAATACGGGGATTTTGGAACAGATTAAATAGGGATATGAAAATAAGAACCATTCAAAGGAAACAATACGATCAAAACACATCCTCCCAATTAAAACATCCTGTCCTCATTCAAGATAAATTAAATAAATAAAGAAAACCACAAGTAATCACTGAATATTAAGGCATGTATTACTATATCAAGATGCATAGTCTTTTGACTCCTGGTCTACACCCAGTCGGAACAAGTATGGTAGTAGAGTTTTCTGGATAAAGTTTTAAAGAATGAAAAATCCTTAATTTGAACTGGCACTAAAGGCTGGCCCAGAAACTTGTGGCATTTTGAAAGGAGAACAAGAAAACAATAGTTGAAACTGCGGGAAAAGAGCTAAAGTATTAGTTTCAGCTTTAGAATTTAAAGGCAGTTGGCACTGAAGTCAGACCAGATGATATAACACTGGTCTCTGTTTCTCAGACGTGGAAGCTGGAGGCTGTTCTCTCCCCTTTTCAGGCGCCTTTTAGGTTCTTGCTTCTTTGATGGTTCCAGTTGTACTTCGTTGTCCCTTATAAGCCTAGTGTTACCAATTTCAGCTCACTGCTGCAGAGGTCTTTTTTTTTTTTTTTTTTTTTTTTTTTTTTTTTGACAGTCTGCCATTTATGATAATGAAATATTTCACTTTTCCCCTCAAATTTTATAAATTCAGTATTGCCTGCAAAATATGCAGCTCTTTTAAAATATAATAATAAAACATCTTAGATGCTTTTGCTGTTGGTTTGATACTTCATTTTTATAAATGCTTCCAAAAAGACTACTGATGCAATGTAAGTCTTCATTTTTATTTTTTTTTAAATACAGAAGTAAAACAAAAGTCCAACTGTCTCTGTGTCACATTTTGTCACATTTTTACCGTCCATTCAAAGTGCCCCAAATGCTATTTTTGAAGTCTTTCACTTATGAAAGACAGACAGTAGATATTTTTCTTCAGACTGAAGCCTGACCTTGCTTTTCAACTAATAATGTACATAGTGTTAACTCTGATTCTGTTGACTTTCCACTTCACATGCTGTGCTCTATTGATTTTTTTCCAAATGACAGTGGAGTGTGTGTATTGATCTGATCTATCTGGCAAGATGTAAATGGTGTGCTAGGATATAGACCTGCTAAAATTGTCGGGATTTCTTAGTGGCTGTAGAGGAGTATAGAGATCTCTAATGAGGTTTTGCTTGTATAGAAATAAGTAGAATTATTGAATTTTGTCATTCAGATTTCTTTTCAGTACTAGAAAGCAGCTTTGTTAAAGTGAGAATGTCAGACCTGCATCATTTTCTGAGCTTTGACAAGACTACCCTTGAGATACAGAAATGCATGTTCTCATCTGTTTAAAGTACCTCAGAAAAATATCTGCATTACTCACGTGGAGACCAGATTGCTTTGTTTCATCTGGCCAACAAGATCCCGACACTCCTTAGAGTGTCTCTTTTTCTTATTTTTGCTGCATTTGTTTTATTCTGATAAAAAAAGGAATAAGGAAAGTTCTGTGCCTGATGTTCATTTAAAAAAATGATGCATGTTCCAGACAGAAGATTCTAGTGAATGTTACCATAAATAATGAGATTTACTTCAATACCAAATAAACTGGAAAATGTAAAATGCCTTAAAAATTACTGATGTCCTTAAAGTGATTTTTTTTTAGACCAAGCTTTTTAGATTGCAAGACTATAGTACATGGAGAACATTGCTATTGAACAATGTATAGAAAACAACTGATCTCTGCCTGTACCTAAAAAGAGGGTAATAAAGAATAATAGGGAGTTGGGGATTACAGTGTGGCTTTGGCCTTACTATTTTACAGGGTGATGTCCAGAACAAAGAAAGTCTGTGGTGTTTATCTGTATGCGTGGTCCAGCTCCCAGCTGTGTTCTAAGTCAACTGGTTTCATGCTGGAATGAGCTGAACTTCTCATCATGGAAGAGGAAAAACAATGAGCCCAGGAATATGGCATGAAGCTGTGACATCTCTTGGGTCACACCGGCAGTATTTTAAGGCAAGTAAAGTAGCACAGTTTTCTTGCAATAAGGGACTATTTTGATTTGTGGAAATAAAAATAAACAAACAAATAAATAAAAGGATTGTAGTTCAAATGAGCTGTAAAGCTGTAAATGTTTCAGAGTATCTGCTTTCCTCCTGAAACTACTGACACTGAAAAAATCTCCAAAGATTCTACCCACTAGGCTCTGACATACTGTACTCCACATTCAGCTTATTTGCAGGAATTGCTTCAAATCCATATATTGAGTTTAGGTCAAAGGTACCTACCTTGGACTCTGCTTTGCTGTCATCAACAGCTGTACAAATTCCTCTGCAGCACTGTGGGGCAGAAACAATCCAAAAACCACTGTTTTGAGCATATGAAGTATAACTGTCCAATTTCTAAGTTTCTACCATCCTTCCTAGTTGCTCGCTAATCAAGGTATGGCTTACATACTTAATTGGAAATATGGGAGATACTCTGCAGCATGGACTCTACTCTCCAAGAGCCTCTCTTGCAATTTGGAATTTTTCTTGTCACCTCCTACAAAGAAGTGCGAACTTAGATCTTCTTGGATCTTCTCTGAGAAATTCAAAATCATCATGGAGCTTGATGGAAATTGCTCCTTCCCATAATGTTTTCTGTGTCTTTGTCCCTTTAAAATAATCTAAGACTGTACAAATGCTCAGTGGGACTTGCAGTGAATGTGATCCTGATGCCAATTAGAAAATCTGCCTGTGCATCCCTTAATGTTTTTTCCACCATTTACTTAGATAAAAGATCCACCATAAGTCACTGATGCTGAACAGTCCTTATTGCCCTGATTAACCTGCTGGATTTCAAGATAAGTCTGGTTTACCAGCAGTAAGAAACTGTGAAGTCGCCAGTCAGTCTGGCTTCTCTTGCCGCCCCCCCCCCCCCTCCTCCCCTCAAGTATTTCTCTATAATAATAAAAATCTTTCTAAAAATCTAGAAGTGCTTACAGTTTCTCTAAGGGCCCTAGGGAATGCTGGTTATCAAGGACTGCCATTTTTGAAGCTTGTCTCCAAAACTATATTTCATATCTATTTCACAGCCACATCCAAAGACTATGGCTGAAAAAAAGGTGGTGACAGCTTAGGCTGAAGATAAAAGCCAAAAAATTAAACAAAAGGAATGGCTTCTTACTGCATGTAGCTTTCCAGCTTTAAAATAAGGAGGTGTTGACCAGGGATACTGCTTGCCCAGTTCCCCACATTGCTCAGGAATTAGGTGGTTTGTACTGTGTAATCTATCTGCTTTTGATCTCCCTAGGATTCCTTACTGTGCTCAATATTGAAATATTGGGAAGTAGCATAGTTTGGTGGTTCATTTCTGTGGCTAGACAAAAGCTGGATCAAACCTTTTCAGGGCTGTAAGCAAACTTGAATTTTTTTATGGCCAACAGGAGGGAAAAGTTGCATGAAAGGAAAACTCAAGTGTTATGGAAGAGTGAGATCTTTGCAGAAGACGGCAGAAGCTGATGAAGTTGAAGGGTTGTCTGGGAAGAGTTAGCAGAAGTGGAGCTGGATGATATTCCTGGGCTCTTGAGGATGAGGAAGTAGTTATTTTTGTTGGAAGAACTCCCTTCATTCCAACTTTTCCACTCCTTGTCAGCAGTGAATCCAACCTTCTGTTCTTCACCCTGTGGTAATGGGATGAGAGGGCACATAGAATATCCTGAGCTGGAAGTGACTCAAGGATCACTGAGTTCAACTTCTGGTTCCACATAGGACCACCCAAAATTGAAACTGAATGTCTGAGAGCGTTGTCCAAATGCTCCTCAAACTCCAGCCACTGCTCTGGAGAGCGTGTTCCATGCCCTCTGCCCTCTGATGAAGAACCTTTCCTGACACCTAACATCTCCTCTGACACAGCTCCATGCCGTTCCCTCAGGCCCTGGCACTGTCACAGAGAGCAGATCTCAAAGCTGCTCCTCTGCTCCCTGTGAGGAGCTGTAGCTGCCATGAGGCCTCCCCTCAGCTCCTCTGCTCTGGGCTGAACAAACCAAGGGATGTCAGCTGCTGTTCATACTTATTCCTCTCTAGATTCTTCCCCATTTCTGTAGCCCTCCTTTGGATTCTCTCTAATAGTTTTATGTCCTTTTTGTACTGTGGTATCCAAAACTGCACAAGGTGAGGCTGCACCAGTACAGTCTAGAGCAGGACAATCCCTTCCCTCATCCTGCTAGCAATGCAATCTACCTACAGAATTGCAATGCAGTAAATATATATATGTTGATCTGGTCCATTGCATTATAATATTGTTTTGGTTTGTTTTTCAAGTAATGAAATTTACATTACTAATAAATGGCTTTCTTTATGTTTTTCTCCTCCTAGGAGTAAATCAGATGCGTCTGCAAATTTCCCTACACATTTCCAAGAATTCAACCCTACAGTTTCTTCATGATTGCTCCTTAAGTCCTTAATTCCAAATGGGTGCAGCCTCTGTAAACAAAATGCTTGTCTTAAATACCTCCCAGCCTAAACTGCAGCTTTGGGTGAATTATTTCTGAGCTTTCCTTCTGCAACACTGTGCCCTGAAGTGCTTGACAGAATACACATCACATGCCTGGATCCTGTTGCTATTTAGAGGAGCTTTCTGCAGGTGTTTGTTTTCTACATTTTTGAAACTAGATGCATACAGCCAGACTCATTTGTAGTTTCTATTATCACGAATTTGTTTTGCTTTTTTAATATTTCAATTGTCTCTCATAGGCTGCTAATATCCAATTGAGAGCTGACAATGAAAAAGTATATAAGAAAATTTGCTCATTAAATGTGAAGGTGGGGTAAGGCAGTGGACTAGTAAATAAACCAGCAATACTGACCAACTTTGCAAAAGCAAAAAAAACAACAACAACAACAAAAAAAAACCAACCAAACAAAAAAACCCAACAGACTGGTAAATAAGAAGTGCTGTGCAATACACAGTATGTCCCAAGGGGGGTTGGAAGGGAGTACCTTCAGAAAGAAGAGACAAAGGAAGCACTGAAACTGCAGGAAAAGAGAGAAATTAAGAATAGAAAGAGTTCCCACATATAGGAGGTATGACATCAAAGATTCCGAAGTTTGAATGTCCTGGGGAATACATACTAGTGGAGAAATCTGAGATCAGCCAAACAACTTAGTTGCTAACTCTTGTCAGTTTAGCAACAGCATCACTCATTGCCTATTGTGAAAAAACATCTGAAATAATTTAAGGAAAAATACACGAGGCAGCCGTGCATCTGCTGTATAAAAACCTGCTTTTCTCAAGCTGCTTCTTTCCTCCATGTGTTAAATAATATATGGCTGTGAGCAGCAGGAGGAGCTGTGGAATTCCACTGAGTGAAGCTGGGAAGATTTTATGCTTCTAAAATCCCAAATCTTCTGAGCCTTTTAAACCATCACAAAGATTTTTTTTATATGTGTATTCTTTTTTTCCAAAATCATCAACAGCAGGCTATTTATCCATCACTGTCTCATGCTCTAGTTACAGCTACTGTGTAGCAGTGGCTTTGGGAACAGCCTGATACAGATGGATTTACTAGCTTTGTTTTTAAATGTAGAGGTGAATGAGCTCAGGGGAAATGAATTTTACTCTCAATGATGCATTTTCTTTCATAAGTTAACTGTAGCACCAGGGCACACATGCATGATGTATTGTCTTCTAACTGCTTGGTACTGACAAGCTGCACCTCAAATAAAGAGCAAACATTGAATGGTGCTAAAATGTGATTTTCTTCTTCATTTGTGTAAGCATGATCTGTAGTCATAGTCCCTATAGACAGCAGTAGGCTTAGGGTTAAGCCAACTTCATTAAAATCCTGTTGTTTGTTTTGCTGTGGGTGAAGTCATTGGTAAATGCATAATTATTGAGATATCTGCTGCTGATTTTGTTATTATATTTTGTAGTGATTTCTTTTAACCCATGTTACTTTGTGTAGCAGGATTATATGTCTTTTCTGTAGTCGTTGCTTCTTTTGAGCTTGCCAACACTTATTATGCCTCAGGAAACATCATCTCGCTAAAGAGTTCCCTTGTGTCAGTGAATATAAAGCAGCAGAAAATATTCAAGAGAATATGCTTTCAAGTCTGGTATTTTAGGATTAGTGGGACAGGTTAGATTTGGATCTTTATCTACAAACATACTTTATGTTAAGTCTTTTATCTTTCTTTTCTTTGGTTTTTTTTTTTTTTCATTTTTAAAATACATCGAAGAATGCAGTTCGCTTAAGATTTAATTGAAAAGGCAAGAAAACTAATTTTACTGTGAGATAATAGATAAAAGTTATGAATGTTGAAATAGGAAGGTTATGTCTGGAGCTTTCTTTGTACTGAATTAAATTAGCATCCAGTATTCATTGACAGTACAATTATTGTAAGACTTAATCCAAGCACGGTTGGGTCTCAAATTTGTCAGAGAAGAAGTATTTTCTTGCAGTAATTCACACAGTGAGTCAAATATTTTGAAGGTTACCAGCTGTCAAACTAACTTACATTTAATCCCCAATACTCAATAGTCTCCCACAGCAGAAATTATATATTTGTGTACCAAATTCTGTTTGTAAATGAATACAACAATTACAGGTATGGAGGCTTGTCTGAAGGCAGCCATTTAGGTTGACAAACATACAAATGTGTGCATATTAAACAAATATGTTACAGTAAGACTCGAAGGATTTACTATTTTTCTATTGCCCTGGAAGATGCTGAGATTTTCACAAACCAAAAATAAAATTTATCCTCAAAGAACTGTGTTGATGTGGGAAAAGCACCTATACAAAAAGAAGAAACTGGAGATTGTGACACATGAGATACTGTTATCCCTTGATTTCCTTTAAAATCTTTTTTAAAAAAGAAATGATCTTACAGAACCATGTAAGTATTAAAAATATAAATGCTCTCAAAGTTAATTACTCTTTTGGCTATTCCATGATTTTATGCTAAGATGAAAAGACAACATAAAAATATTTCAATGTATTTCATTTTTCATTTAAATGTGATTTTTTTATTATTATTATTTTTAGATAATAGCAACAGAAAGGCAAAATTGTATTTAAAACAGGCTTTGCTTGGCACCCAGAAACTTTCTCTTTACCTCATATTCTTCATATTACTTGAAGTCCTCTGGAATAATGAACCAGCTCTAGAAATTAATAATTCCCCCAGGTAAATGAAAATGTAAATTATAGCTTGCTCAAACTTCTGTGTTTTATAATTTGTCTCAGAGCTAAAGTATATTTCTCGCCTGTAAATATTTCAAAAGATTTAATGTTACAATAAAATCTACACTGCAGTGTTATTGGCCTTAGAGATCTCATTTTAATCCTCTTGGTATTCCTTGCATTTACTTAAATTACTATTTTACAACTTCACACTTGTACCTGATGAATTTCAGGAGATCAATTGCTAATCCATTTGGAAAATATAAATCCACAGAGTATTCTCTTTAATCACGTTAAATTACTTGTATGTAAAGATGTTAATAGTGATTTAATTGAAATTTAAAAGAAAATGAATATTTTTAACATTAGATTCATTTTTTATACATGAAGAAAAAGATACTATGGGATCAGATGCAAGTGGATACTAACTAAAGTACTGAATTTTCTTCATCTGGATTTGTGATTTAAAACCTGAATTTCTTATCCAGTCACTGAGTTTATGCCTAAGGATATTCACAAGAAGATATTATAAAGAAAAATTTATACAGAAAATATAATTGATGTATAAGCAAAATAATTTGCATAGGAGTTCTGTTTTAACAAACTACATGAATCTAGTCAGACAGCTGAGATTGTGTACAACAAAAATAACCAATTCATTACGTTTCATGTAATAAATATTCTGAATAAACTTCTCATGAACAATCTGTAAATCGATAAATATTTATGGGCATTATTTAACCAGTGTAGAGTAAGAAGTAACTCAGAAAAAAATTACACATTGTGGTGAATAGCTTTCAAAAAGAAAGGAGTTCATGTCACTGCATAAATTATTCATTGTGAGTTATTCTTCTGGCTGGAAAGGCTAAGAAAAAAAAAAAAGCTAATGTTGCATATTTTGTTCACTGCTTTTTGAAGTGCTTTCCAGACGTTTGACTAATTCTATCCACATTTCATGGATGGGCAAAACTGAGGCACTTGAAATTTGTGATTTAACTGAGGCCACAGATTATATCAATGACAGAACTAGAAGTAGAACTGTGATTCCTGACTTGAGTATCCTAATCTCTACACAGTAAATAATTCTTCCTGACTGATCACTCACTGGAGGTGATAGGAATATGGGAAGAAAAAGCTTTAGGTTCAAGTACCAGTAATAAGAATGATGTCAGCTTATTCCCAACATTGCCAGTGCTTCATTAAGAGATTTCATTTCATAGTAATTCAGTCTGTCTGCAGACTACCTCTCCCCTAATGGCATTTACAATCCATGTCAATGGGCTTAGGACTTTGGGAGCATCCTAAATCCCAGGGCAATGGGGGCATAGTAGAGACAATATCAGTCTTTGTATTTAGGTTATTCTCTTTCCTCCACCATCCTCATGAGGAAGTATGTCCTCCCATGGATTTCTGTGGGAAAGCAGCCACCAGATTCTCCCTCACTGAAATCTTAACTATGCAGGATTGCTCTCCTGAGGTTTCCTTTTCCACCAAGAAAGCGAAGAGAAGCATGACTGTTCCCTAGGCAGTGCTGCTGCTAGTGGCATCCCTCACCCACAGCAGGCATGATGGAAAGCCTTGCAGGGAAATGCAGATGTCCATAACTATCAGGTTCTACTGTTTTAGCGGCTGGTAAAGCCAGCAGAGTCACTGCAAAAGGTAGGGAAGGGCTCCATACAGCATCTATTGCCTTTAGCACCTAGTTTGCTCTTGAGCCTGCTGGCCAAGTTGTATTGCACAGATTGTTTTAAATAGACTGTTTTAAACTGCACACAGAAAGTGTGCAAAATGGTTTGCTACAGAAACTTTCTTCATTCTTGCTCCAACATTTTCATTCCTGTGCTGCCTGCTTATTGATTCCCCAGCACAATGCTTATTGTCTTAACATGCTTGCCTATTTGCTGTCTTCCTTTAGGACTCCCTTGACTGACATACTCATCCAACCCACTTTTGTCTAGTTTCTCCTGGGGCCTACCCCAGCCTAGTCTGAACAGCCCATGGCAGAGCAGCAAATCTCACTTGCTCACTTCCTTACTTCTGTGTTCAGACACTTCACCAGCCTCCAGGCCAGAAGAAGTATGAAATGTCCTGCTGCTTCTTTGCTTTGAAAGGCCATTGATGCTCATATAGGAACATTTTGGATTAGAACCACTGCCCAGGTCTTGGTCATATGCATGATCACAATGAAAGTTTTCTCCTTCATGCCTGGGGGGACTCATCAGCAAACAACAAACAAGTTGTTCCTGATAGCTCTTGAGCTGTGGTTAGATAACTGTGTTGGAAGAGGAAGGAATATGGAGTATAACATGCTCGTATTTACCCAAGGTCTGCATGGGTAATTTTGGACTTTTGGAGCCCTTTATGTTATGATGCACAAGATTGAAGCCTATTTGCTGCACAGGGATTTCCATAGGGCAGGAGGGTGCTTTAAATTACAGAGTTTCTGGTTAATTGGGGTGATGTTCACTCCTGTTTGGCAGCGTTTTCTTTGAAGCTGAGTGTAATCAGTCACAATAATGTACACAGAATATACTTCATAGTGAATTAACAGCAGAACTTGCTTTGCTGCTGAGTGATCCTACATAGAAGCGGGAGTAGATATAAAATCCTACAATTAACTGCTAAGTTGGCATTTAAGGGATATAAAATGAGGCAAAATTTTAAGAATCAGTAACATTGCTATCATTAATTTTCTTAAAGGGCTGCTTTCAAAGTGCTGATAAGTGGAGTTTCTCTCCACTATCTTTTGTTTAAATTTTACATGCAGTTTATATTTTTCAGTAACTGTATTCAGTTTCACCTTAAAATCATACCAAACACAGTTTTCTAGGAATTTCTTTTAAGAAAATGGGAAAGGGAAAGTTGTGTCTTCTTGTCTTACAAATTTAAAAATGAAATACTTAGAAAACAGTACAGTACAGCATTCCTACCTTGTACCAAGTCTTTGGGATCACATTTAACAAGTTTTCTGTCCTGCTTTGCTCTCGAAAGATGTCCCTCAGAAATCATGAAATGCTGCCCAACTCCAAGATGCTCCAGAGGAAAGTGTGAAGGAGTAAATGTAAAGAACTGCCAAAATCCAAAAAATTAAACAGAGAAAGCAGTTTGCTTTCCTTCTGTCTGTAGTCCAGAAATATCTTCCAAGTAACTGCTTCTGTCTGATCACTTAATATTCCAGACTGAATAAAATGGAGAAAAGAGAATGATCCATTGCTGATTAATTGAATCTGATCTTAAAATACTCTGTTTTCTCCAGTGTACATTCTACTTCGCTTCTTATATCTTGCCTATCGCTGTCGCATCTGAGTACATTTGTTAAACCATTTAAATAAACAAATAACAAAAAACCCACAAAGCCCTGAGGAGTCATGGAGAAATTGCTTTTTTGTGGAGCACTTGTTTATACAATGATGTGGAGTTTCATTGCATAGTTGTGGGTGGCTTGGGTACTAGTTATAGTGAGCTGCCTAGAAAAATCTATGTATGCATAAACTTTGTAGACTTCTGTTGTGGTAAGCATTTAGATACTTAAATACATCTGAGTAATAAATGAAGCTTATATATCCCTCAATAGCCCCAGGTGAACATGATTCAGAAGAGCGCTTTTCTTATAACTCAATTTTCCCTGGTTTACTATGAACAGTGATGCTGATTCTCATGTACATAAGCACTACAGAGAAAGAGCAGATGGTTGGAGGAAAAAAAAAAAAAAAAAAGAGAGAGAGAGAGAGAGAGAACTGGGAATTGAAAAATACAGAAGAAATGGAGGAAAATGGAAAAGCAGAACATCTGAAGACAAATGAAAAAATAAGGGTGTAATAATACAAATTATTTATCACAGCTCTATACCTTCGACTGCTGTAGCTTAGAGGAGAGTATTTACATCTGCAGAGAGGTCATTATACCACTCATTCCGTGTGGAATCTTTGATTTTGAAACTTAGAAAAAGCCCAGGGTTGCTGAAAAAAGAGATGTGAGAGATAAAAATGTATCCTGTCTGCAATATTCTTGCCCTCAGCTTCAGCTTAAATATAGACTAGATTCTAAAAGGAGGTTTTAAAGAATGTAAAAATTTACCTCATAGTAATGCCTGTGTTCAGACCTCTGTAGATTGTCCATGCTCCATATTTGACTGTTGATAGCATGAATAAGGGCCTAATGCCTGCAACTCCCTGCCCATTCCTGCTGAATGGCTGTGCTCAGCTGCACTGTGGGATGGGGACCCTGCTGCAATGGGGCTGTGTTTCTCAGGAAATAACTTGTTTTGCTGTGCAGTATGGTTTAGGATTTTAGTGACATTTTGCATAGCATTACCTCTATGACTTGCAAGATATTTCCTACCAGGTCCATAACCTGGGCCAGAAGACCTCAAGGTTCGTGTCAAGGCTCCTTGTAATGAAGAATCAATAAGATCTCTATGTAAATGGTGTCTGTGGCTAACTACTATTTTGCTCCAAATACATTTACACATCTCCTTGGGAGACAGGATATTAATGTATGCATTCACACTTCAAGAGTAATGTATAGTGTTTGGAAATCAGGAGAAATATTGCTATCCTAAAGCACCCAACAGCACTTTTCTCACTCACTGAATTTTTAAGAGACCTCAGAATGAATATCTTAATGGCAAGTGTCCCTACAGAAGATGCTGTCAGCCTATAATTTTTACTTTATGAACCCATTAACAAAATCTGACAGCTAAATTTTAGGCTCCATCTCTAGTCACCCTAATAGTATTTGTGAGTGGGTATGAATAACTACAAGCATTTTATTTGTGGATCCGGACGATCTCCTTGGCTTCAAATGCATACTGAAATGGATATGCACAGCAAACAGAATGTCTGCTTTTTAAATAAAAAAACAGAAAATAAAAAATCTGTGTAGCCACGACTGAAATTTGAAGAACAATATCGGAGCTCAAAAAAACATATTTTGTGAATCGGTATGGTTTGGTTTCAATTCACTTGAATCCGCGGAGCTATCCGATTTACATTGACTGGTGGTCTGGCCTCATTATTTTGCTATATATCCTTCATCAAGTTGTTTAGGAGCACTGAAAATATATATAAACCAGACAAGGCACTTGCTGGTGTAAAGCAAGACAGCCAGGGACTGCTGTAGCCATAAACAAAATAGCTCAGTGCCTGGAGCAGAACAGAAGGGACAAACTAGGAAAGAGCCTGCTGAGAATAGAGGAGGGGGACGCTACATTGGTTCTGCTGCATCAAGTGTTCATCCTGTGTCAGAGATGCAAAAAGGAGGGCCCTTGTCTCCATTGAGGTAAATATATGGGTTAGGTTTGTTGAGATACAAGATTAATTACCTTGCATGTGATAATAATGCTCTCAGTACTGGATAAAGCCTGAGTGTCTGGATTAGATATTAGGAGAAAGTTTTTTCTCACAGAGGGTGGTGATGCACTGGAACAGGTTGCCTAAGGAGGTTGTGGATGCCCCATCCCTGGAGACATTCAAGGCCAGGCTGGATGTGGCTCTGGGCAGCCTGGTTGTTGGAGGCAATGCAACACTGGTCAAGTGGTTGGTGACCCTGCACGTAGCAGGGGGCCATTCTATGATTCTATGATTCTAAGATTTGGATGCCAAAGCAGATCCCTAAATGATTACCTAAGTCCCCTAAATGAAATTTACTTTCAGAAATAGTGGAAAACTCTTCCTTCTGTTGATTCAAGAGATGAGCTATGGAGCCGAGTATTTTTAATAATCAGCTCTGCTAGCACATGAATAAAGGAGCAGGGGTTTGGTTATCAATGCTTAGAGAGCTAAGTTTTATCATGTTCATTTTTATTCTTAGGGTAGAATCAAAATTATTCAGAGTGCAGTATTGTTACTCTTTCAAAGTGCTAAGCAAAAGAAAGTAAACTTTCATGTCTGTTGAGATTTGTCTTTAGTTAACCACCATTAATCAGATGGACCCGTCTCTCCAATATTGTAGCGCAGTGTTTGTGAATAAGGCTATGGGTTTTGCTTTCAGTCTGTCTTCAACACATGAGAAATTTGATAAATCATTTGGTACAGATACTTGGTTGTCTTTAATAGATATAATTAATCATTTAAAGAACGTCCCTCTTTCTCCAGTTCACAATCTCAAACTTAATGATAACTTCAAAACAGTAATTATATGACTTGCAAACAGATTATTCATCCTTTGACTTGGCCCTAAACTGTTCTTCATGTTCTATTTTCCTAAGTATTCTTTCGTCATGGGAAAAGATTACTGTCTTGTGATAAGAAAAGGCATTACAGTTAATTGAGTCCCCGTCATCTTTTCTTTTTTTTTTTTTCCCCTAATAACATGGCTTCTCCAAAGCAATTATAAATCCACTTTGGTTTGATAACATTGCATTACAAAAGATTATCTTTGTTTGGATTACTCTTAGTTTCCAACAGCAGAGCTGAGTTCAACAACCAATCCCAGTGGAGTATTTTAAACTTAACTAAGGACTTTGCATCACTTCCAGTGATTCTGTGTTTGGCCTCACCAGTGCAGCAGATTATGCTCTTTTGAAGTGGCATGCACTGCTCCTGATGTAGATGCTCTTTAAAATATACAGTCTTGTGACATGTTACGAAGAGCAAATGGGAGGCAACCTTTGGGAAGCTCAATGCCTCCCAGTGAGCTGCATTCAAACAAGTCTATTAAGAAAAAAGGAGAATGCAGATGTAATAAAAGTAGAAAAATATTATTTCCACTTCAGTAAACCCCTGAGCATAACATTTTGTCTTACAGGAATTCTGCCTTGATAAAAGGAGGAAAGATTTCCCCTATCCATCTTTACATGAACTGTTCATGTTTAAGCTGTGGAATGAATTACTATCCTAGCTCTACTTTTAGAAGCAGCATCAGTAATTATTTGTGTTCCTATGGATAGTTTCTTTCTCAATGAGTTCTTCAGCTTTGAACAGTTTTATTAATTTGCACTGGAAATTGCTTTCCACTCCATTGTCTCCATTTCCAAGGAGGCTGCTCATGAAAAGTCCTTCACAGAATCATACAATCATTAAGGTTGGAAAAGACCCCTAAGATCATCAAATCCAACTATCCAGCTATGACCAATATTGCCACTAAACCATGTTCCTAAGTACCACATCTCCATGTTTCTTGAACACCTCCAGGCACAATGACTTCACCACCTCTCTAAACAGTCTGCTCCAATGCATCACCACTCTTTCTGAGAAGAGAAAATCCAACTTCAATCTCCTCTTGTGCAACCTGAGGCAACTGCCTCTTGTCCTGTCATTGTTGCCTGAGAGAAGAGGCCAACCCCCACCTTGCTACAACCTCCTTTAAGGTCACTGTAGAGAGCAGTGAGATTTCCTCTGAGTGTCCTCTTCTCCAGACTAAACAATTGTGTAGGGTCTCCTTCCTCGTGCTCCACGGGTGAGCTGCTGTTACCTGCCATAGGTGAAAGAAGGAGCTGCTGGCAGGGCTGCTGCACTGGCACACTACTCTGAATTCTCCTGCACAGCTGTTTGACCCAGTTAACACCCAATTTACCTCTGTATAATATAATACCTCCAGACAGATTTGCTTTCCTGTCTGCCACTCCTGCAAAGCTCTTTCATGCAAAGGGCACAGAATAAGCCTTAATCTCTCTCCATCATTTGGTCTTTTCAAATCATTTCAACCTTCCCATTTACGTACAGAGTCTGAAAGTAGGATGCTTTCGTCTTGGCTAAAGTCTGCAGTATTTGCTGTGAAAGAAGACTGACTGAAATCATTTCCATAAGAAAGGATGTATCCAGCAGTACATTATTTCACGTTATACTGTACTCTCTATTGACTTTCTGGTAAGAAAGAATCAAAGTTTTCGTAGACTGACAGCAAAAATAACCAGTCTGTGTTTTTGAAGTGAGACAAGACAGTGGTTGATGACTTTCTCTTTTCATATAGCTTCTCAATATTCTATAGGCGTCTATCTCTGAGTGGAGGCAGAGTACATTAAGAGCAAAGTTCTTTCTAGGCCTCAGGGCAAACCCAAAACATTCAGGTTGGATTTGGCTTCATATTTATCCTCTAAAGCTCAGCGCATACTAAAATCTCCGAAAGACACCAAAGTTTTTTTCCTTCTTCTCTATTTTCCTTGGCAGCTAACCACATTTTACATAACCGCATTATGTGCTTCACAGTAATATATGAGATTTCATAAATGATATAAATGGCCTCATACAAATTCAAAACAGCACAAGAGTCAATAAACTCATACTGCAAGAACAGGGAAATATCTGAACGTTTAAAAATTATTTTTTTTTTCCTTTTTTTGCCAGCTTCCCTAAAACATAGAAATTTGGGTATATTCAATTACTTCACTGAGTGAGTTCCCTAGCTTTTTCTTGATATCTTCATTATATTATTTTTCCCCTCGTTTAACATTATTACTTATACACACACATATTTAAGTAGATCTCAAATTGGTTTTATAGTGCAACAGATATGCTATAAAGCATATTGTTTAGAATGGTACATACTTCGGCTCTACTGGTCTGCAAATAATTTATGGGAATATTTCAAGTGATGCTGAAAGAAAATCTTTGTCTTATGCTCATATTTATTATACATATATATTACTGAATTATCTTTATGTTTATTTTCAGTGGTTCAGTTGGTGCTGGGTGGTCTGCTTGTTATGACATCTGTTAAAAAACATAAATTCAGTTATAAATTTTAATATATTTGAAGGATAGTTGAAAAATTTCTATCACTTTGTTTTTCTGAACATTTTTTCATAACCATCATCCACAGGCTGGCTCATATGAGATATATTCTCCTTTGTGTTCATTTTGGCTATTCTGCTATTCTTTGTATTCCAAGTTACTGCATTCTTAGAAAAGGCCTCCTAAATATGAGAAAACTGGATTTTTTTTCTTGTTGACTCACTTTAGAGCTGTGTGTAAGAAACACGTGACATTTTGTGGCCTGATCCCATGCCCAAAGTGGTAATGAAAAGACTCTTGTAAGTCTGAACAAGCATGGATCGTGGTCTTCAGCTCCTTGTTTTCAGACTTCATAAAGCAGCCTGGAGTCAAGCTGTAATTTTGTTTAATTGAGTCATTTTAAAACAGATAAGCCCCACAGTCTTCTTTTTCTTCCAGATCCCACATGTGTGTAATTTGATAATTTGTTGCCTTCTGCCTGAATAATTGAGGGTAATAATAATTGTTTTTGAATGAAATCATACCAAAAAGTTATCTATTAACAATTTTTCATTTTAAAGGAAATGAAATGAAACATTGGTGAGGAGTATTCTCACTGTATGAGCTACACAAGAAAAAATGGCGGAAGTTATTTATATCAGTTTCAGATTTTAAAATCTGGTGAAAATATCTGAAAATTCTTTGACAAATATTCTTCATGTGTACATCTCCCAAACCTGAAAAAAGGAGAGGCAAATGAAATGTATGGAAGCAGTTGTCTAAATCACCCAGATAAAATGTGGTTTGTCTTTTGATTTATTAATCTGAGGCAGAAGGGTTGTAAAAATTCCAGGACTCCTGTTTTTCTTTCTAAACTTTCCTAAAACAGAGCTGTGGAGTGAGGGGTAAAACAGACATTTCTTTGTCTGGAAGCATCAAATGTATCAACTACCCCAGTATCTTTCAATCATTTTAATTTATGCTTCTTAAAAATCTCCATTGTTTTATTTTGCTCATCATGCTGCCCAAACTCCAGCTAAGCCTCTTCAAGTGCTGTCTTTAAAGTGTATTTTCTGAAGCACCTGGAAAAAAAGGTTGTTCATGATTTTATCAAATGCGTGTGAATAACATAAAAACTTTGGACAAAATATTAAATAAAATCAACATATTCTCTGGAGATTTTATTTCTCTTTGATGCTAACTCTAGCTTCTCCTGTAGTTACACTTTTATTCATTCTTTTTTTTTTTTTTTTTTTTTTTACCTCCATCTTGCTGAGTTTTGTCACACTACCCATACAGTACTGCATTACATGCATCTGTTAACATCGAGGTAGACAGCGTGACATTTTCTTCAACTTGAATAAGATGAGTAAAATTCAGTCTAGTACTTTTATGGAAAAATATGCCTTTTGGGTATGTTAGTAAAGAATGAGATCTGTCCAAGAATTTGAGAGAAATGGAAAGAGATGGAGAGAGAGAATATATAAGCTTGACATTCACACAAATTCAAATCAAGAGAATTCTTTTTAGAAACCCTTTACCGCAAGTTGCAATTTTGCTGAACTGGACATAAAGAAAACTTTGCAAAATTATTTTGCTTCTACTGAAGAATTTGAATGTGTGCTATAGTGCCTCATATTTTACTAGCACGCACATTATTGTTACAGCAGCAAAAATACAAAGACATTTCAAAGCAATTTTATTCTTAACATTTTATATACATTTATATATGTGTGAATGTGTATGGATGTGTGTTTTCAATGCAGAATTGAAATATGCTAGCTGACCAGTGATGAAATTGAATGCACTAATAAACAGTCACGCCCTTTAAAGTTGCCAAAACTTATTCAGCAGTATCATACAACTTTGGCATAGGGATGGCAATTATACAATTACTTTTAAAAGTAAGGCTCTATTTACTTCTACAGCATATTTGATTTTACCACTTTAAACATGAAAGCAGTTTTCTGACTGTATTTCCAGCCTTTCAACTCTGAGCATGTCATTTAGACATCTTGACATAATGTACTTTAGACAGCAAGGGAGCTTGTAGTTATTTCTACAGGCTGCAGAACGTTTTGTGTGCTGAATTCCTGCTGCTGCTCTGCGCATCACTGCCATGAGCTCAGAGTCCAGCAGGTGTCTGCAGCCCCACACTCCACTCTCTGGATAGAAATAGGGATTTAATGAAAAGAAATGGCCCCAAAGCTGCTTGAAAGGGTTGTCCCTTTGAAAATGTGCTTTAAAGTCAATAACTGTGATGCTGTTGTTTTTCTACTGCATAGGTTCAACAAATTGTGTCCGCATTTTATTTCTAGCACTGGGATTACGTGGCAGTATGTTGATTTAAAACCCAAGTTAATTAAAAAGTCAAAGTTGGATTGGACTCACGGTCCACTTTTCACTAGATGAAAACTTAGAGAACACAAGTTCTTGCATTCGTTTAGATTTCCTAACATACAGATAAGGGTTAATAGTTTTTGCACTCTGCTAGTAATTTACTCATAGTCACTAGATGTTTATATGTATTTTTAGTTACCAGCATACCTTTTCTTTTATATACTATTTTTATATTAAATACATGTTTTTTAAGTCTTGTGGTAAATCAGGCCAGAAACTTTGCAATTAAGAGAAACAAGATGCATACAACAGTTTTATAATTGAAGAGCATGTTTCTGCAAGACAAAATGTGAATAATTTCTGAAGTTAATTGGCTTATTCATATAATTAAAGTAACCTAGGTGCTTAAGCTTTGCCAGTGATTTGCCAGTTAAAATAACCATTATAGTGACTACTGGAGGCAGCTCAGCTGAGAAGTGAAACAATAAAAAAAGAACGACTCAGTTATGGTGTTTATTATGCAGTGTATTAAACCCATGACCACTGCAGGGTTACTTTAAATAAGGGTGCACTAAAGGCAGCTCATAGAATTATAAAAATGAATATTAAAATGCTCTGCAGGTTACAGTCCTGTTCTAAATTGTTTTCAGCTTTCTTAGAAAAAATGAGATGCAGGGAGCAGATGAGAGGCTTTTTTTTCCAATTCATTTTTTCTGCCATTAATGTAATACAAGATTTAAATTACAATATATAAGGCATTAGATATCGGATATTATTCTATAATATAATACATGAAATTATAAAACTACCTTTGCTTTGTTTGGTATTATTGATTCCATGCATTGGTATCCTTTTTCCTCTCAATATTATATGCTGCCTATAGATGGCACTAACTTCTTGCTGTTTCAGAGAACTCAGGAAATAGCTTCTTGAAATACTGAGAACAAACTTCTTGGCAGTTTGTATCCCTTAATCCGGCAGTGACAAAATGAAATGGCTCTAAAACCATTAAAGAAGTACATATACATATATATATATATATATATATATATACACACACACACACACATATATATATATATATATAATCACCTTTTTCCCCTTTTTTAAAAATTAGGATTATAATGACTTTTAATACAGGATCAGAAAGCTACGCCAGCTCGATATTTGTTACTGATGTTTTAAATGTCTTTTACATATTTAAGGACTCCACATTCTGAAAGTAATTGAAATCTACTTAGAAAAGGAATAAGGTGCTGTAAAATGTGATTTTGTGCTGGCAATATGGATGTAAAATATTGATCAAAACACTTCTATTCAAAAATTAATATAACATCATCACATATCTATTATGTTTCTTTACCTGCATTCATTGGATAGAGAGAGAAAAAAAAAAAAAAAAGCCAGTATGGTTTCTGTATTACACTGACTGTAAAATTTTAAAGATATGGTGTTTGTGTATATAAAGAAGTATATAAGCGTTAAGTTTGGCCTTTATAAATTGTGCACTGAATAACAAATATCAGGCACTTTAAATACTTTTCCCAGTTATGAAGTGCTATGACAGTACTTCACTTGTGATTTCTGCTGTTAATTCCAATTTAAATTAAATCTGTTCATATGAATGAGAACAGAACAGGGCACACTTCTCAAATTCCCGTATTTTTATTGGAACTGCAATTACGAATAGAAATAAACTGTTTCATTTTGGAACTTATTAATAGTGTGCAAGAATGCTATTTATTCATTGACATTTGATAAAGATTTTTTTAATCTTATCTGAAAAGAACACAACATACAATTTAAGTGCCTGCTGTCCATGTCAGAATGTTGCTACTTTATCTAACAGTTTATAACAAAAAATGAAGAAATTGAAAAAAAGGAAGAGTAATTTCCTTTCTGACCCTGGAATATTTCTAGAACTGACTTTTATTTGCAAAAGATACCATTTAATTCAGTACTTTCCTACCACATTTTGTGTGAGGTAACTAAACCTCCCCGAACTCTTGTAAAATAGAGTACAAAAAACTTGTTACAGTTAGTATTCAATGAAAAAGACCTCACTGTGCAAACATCACTAACCTCTTGTGGTTCTGAGTTGCAATAAACAGTTGTAGCTGGGAATATAAGATCCAGGCTCCTTCAGCAGAGACCAAAGGGATTTTTTGGCACAACAAAGCTACTAAGGATTAACACAGAAGAAAACATACTGAATGTATTCATTTGTGTGCTAGTGGAGAGGCCTCCAAGGAATACCATGAATTAAAAAATTCTGTGCCTTTTTTTTTTTCTTCATAATTTAGGGAAACTATCTGTTCATGCTACCTGACTGCTACTTATTAGGAGCATAGTATCCAAAAATATCCCAAACAAACAAACAAACAAAAAAAACACCAAAAAAACACCCTTATGCAAGCCACACTGAAACATCAAATCCAAATCTAGATGCAAAATTTAGAAATCATATCCATTTATTTTGCTCTTAGCTGTGGCTTAAGGAGACATACTGTGGTAGAATTTCTAGTGAATCTCTATTGCTTCCTTCCTAGCCATCTAAATTATTTTAGAACTCTTTCAAAAAGTCATTACATTATTTAATGTTTCATTTTCAGGTGAGAAACTTCAGTAATGACTTTAGCAGTGATGTTCTATTAGGAAGAGCTAAGACCAATGAATAATTTCTAAGCATTAAAATAATTCAAATGACAGTGATCCAGGGAACAAAGGGGAACAGAGCTGGTTTGCAAAGTCATGTCTTTGGGATAAGGAGGTACTGAGCTATCTAAAAAAATGTTGAAAGCAAACTAAGAAACAAAATCTTCTTTAGGCTTTTCCAAGAAGTGAAAATAAGCATCCAGAGATCCTTAATCCTCCGAGTTTAAATGAGAACAAGAGAAGAAGTGGAAAACTCAACAATGAAGATAAAGCCAAGGTTGGAAACAACCTAATGCTAACCCTGGGAGTGGAGTAATAATTTGTCTGACATTAAAGGTGATGATAGAAATGGTGTAAAAGCAGGATGGCTGGGGAAGTGAAAGGGAAAACCTTAAGGAGGAACTAAGGCTCAGGAATTTAGGTACTTAAACAGAGAATTGGTGATTAGATATCTCTGTCCTAGGATACTGAAAGATTTAGCACGTGAAACCACAAGTCAAGCTATAAAGGATTTAAATTACCCTAGCCATTTATTTAAATTGCTACCATGTGACTGAAGAGTAACAAATAGAACATTTGTGTTAAAAGCAAGATAAGCAAGCCATCAAGGCACTACAGATCCATTAGTCTAACTCAGTAAATACAGTCTACGCTTGAAATGAGAGAATCATTAAGGCTATGGATATAAATGAAAATATGGAGATAAAATGCATTACAGATTTACCAGGTTAAGCTGATGAGTATCCTTGGTAAAAATGATTTTCTGCTCTAGAGAAATGCTGATTTGAACTTAAGCCTGAGCTTCATACAGTAATAAAAAATAAATGATTGAGGAAAGCATGAAGGCACAGATTAGCAGAAAAACAAGGAAAAGAATTAATTCTGACACCAAGGAACCATTAGGCTCATGGAGTCCTTTTAAGATAATCTTTAGTACTGATTTTACGCTATTTTTTTTTTAAATGAAAGTGGCACAACAAGTAAGTTTAATTAAACTTGTTGATGTTCAGGATTCATCTAAGCTACAAGCAGAACTGGAATATTGATGATATTTAAGACTGGAAGATGAAGCCCAGCAGAGGGCCAGCAGGATATGATTTAAACTCAGGGCTCCTGAATCACATAAGACAGACAAAAAATCTTTTTTTTTTTTTTTTTTTTTAGTTGAAAACTGTGTGAATATGAGTATTAGTCATGTAGATACAAAAAAAGATTTTCTGCCACAAAATATTAAGCAAAATATGTATAGAATTCTGTGATTGAGGCCTTGGAGACAAAATCTATAATGTATATTCTTATTTTCATGTACTGAGGTATGCATTATCATAAAATCACAGGATGGCCTGGTTTGAAAAGGACCATAATGATCATTACAACCCCTAGTTTCAACCCCCTGCTATGTGCAGGGTCACCAACCACTTGACCAGGCTGCCCAGAGCCACATCCAGCCTGGCATTGAATGCCTCCAGGGATGCAGCATCCACAACCTCCTTGGGCAACCTGTTCCACTGCATCACCACCCCCTGTGTGAAAAACTTCCTCCTAATATCTAACCTAAACCTCTGCTGTCTCAGTTTAAGACCATTGTCCCTTGTCCTGTCACTATCTCCATAAACAGCCCATCCCCCTTGTGTTTATATGCACCGTTCAAGTACTGGAAGGCCACAGTAATGTCTCCCTGGAGCCTTCTCTTCTCCAAGCTAAACAAGCCCAGGTCCTTCAACTTTTCCTCATAGGAGAGGTGCTCCAGCCCTCTGACCATCTTAGTGGTCCTCCTCTGGACCTGCTCCAAGAGCTCCACGTCCTTTCTGTACTGAGGAACCCAGGCCTGGTTGCAGTACTCTGGATGGGGCCTCACAAAAGCTGAGTAGAGGGGGATAATCACCTCCCTTCTGGCCACCCTTTTTTAATGCAACCCAGAAGACAGTTGGCCTTCTGGGCTGACAAATTTGGCCTTAAGGGCTGAAATACTGAAATGGAGGAAATACTGAGAGGGACTACTAGATTGAGGAATGAAGTAAGTATCATTAGTTTCTATCTGATTAATTAATAAGTACATCAATTAACTAGCCAAATTCATTTCTTTATTTACATGGAAACAACAATTGATACAAAGAGCACAATAATACTGTCTGATAGAAAAACATTCTCGGCTACAGAAAAATATTTTTTAACATAGTCATTGCCATTAACTGTATTTTTGCAAGCTACGAATTAAAGCTTGCATGTTGTGCATGTAAAAATCTGCCCTAGCAGAGGTGAAGTGCTACCCATGTCACCACTGCTGAAATACACCACCCACTGCCTCACTATGATCACACCCACTCTTTATTCTCCATAAACATTCAGCAAGCACTGATGAATGTCAATGGGTGCCATTTTTTCCACATGGAGGAATTCAGTGATACATCTTTACTTCATCTGCACTTTTGTGTCAGACACCATTTTTGTCAGTCTGCCCTTCTGCTGCCATCCACTGCACAGCAACAACAAAATGTAATGAAATACTGAGAAGGTAAAACCTTTACTGCCATGCTACCAACATCCACCTCTAACACCATGGGCTAAGACAGTAAAATAGGAGGCATTACTTTCAGAGCAGCTGTTGTGTAGCAGTAATCATATGCTTATTCTCGATAATACATTTAAAAGAAAAACGAGAGGATAACTGAAAGAAAAAAAGGCATAATAACATAAAATCAAACTGAATTTGATTTACCATCATGCATCTATTGTGGAAATTAGAAGAAAGTTTCTATCCATCTCTGAAGAGAAACTATAGACCACATTTTTAGTACAGATATTGTGGCTAAAAATTCTAAATCACTTTAGGACAGACCTTTGCAGGTTTATAACAGATTGTATTACAAGTAATTAACCATAGTGAACTGAATTTGATGGACCAAGACGCCACTTCTCCGTGTGTATAATGATGATACTCTAAGTAATTGATATATTCTGCTTTTGCTCCAGGTCCACAGTATCTGCTCATGTGTAAAAGCATAGATGTATCTCCTTTCTGTTCAGTAAAGTACATAAGATTATTATTTCTGATTCTTTCTAACAGGACTTAAATCCAGGTTTCTTTGCCAGCTTCTCAGACATTGTGTCTGTATGTGCACACATTGAAGATACAAAAATATCTTTCCTACAAATACTGAAAAATTATGGATGATGCTTCAAAAATAAACAACCTACTTATGAAAATGATTGTGATTTTTTCAGTAATTATATTAGTTGTTTCGTCAAAAAAAGCTCAATTTAAACTATTTTCAAAACAGTGAGAAAGCAGTGAATATGATTTATGTAAGATTTATTAAAAGTGTAAGCAAATGTCCAAAACTTTTGTGATTCTGTTGATCTTGCTGAATTTTCATTTGTGAGAGATAGAAACAGGTTGTTCAAAGCTACTTATTTTTTATGTTTCTTTGAGTGTAATCTCTTTTTCAAAAGAAAATAATGATTTGAAATAATGGCCATGAAAGATGCAATGCTGCTAATGTGTTCTCAGAACCTGAAACATGTATTGATAAAACGGAAATGCTCTGGGGGAAATTTATTCAGTTGCAATTCATTTGGTTCCTGCCATAATTGGACAAAGGAGTTGAGTAGCTGCCAGAGAAAATGAGAAGTTGAGCATTCAATCACCACCTCTGCAATTCCAGAATTTTAATTGCATCGCTCACTGTGAGACTTTGGTGGGGGGGGAAGGGGGGTGCTGTGAAGACAGAACGTGTCATGAGTATTGTATTGCTGACAGTTTTTTTTTCTTATTCCAGACATCTCAATCACTGCCAAACAGTGCAGCCTCGCTTGGAGGAGCATGTCTTGGGCACAGACATCTCCTGCATCAGTCACTGGGGAAGTGCAGGCAAATTATGCAATGAAGAACGCTATCATGTGGATCTTCAGGGAAGAAGTCAAACAGTAACATTCTTCAGTTATGTTTAGGCATTTAAATGAATATGAAGCTTTCACGTGCACAAATTGCAGCAGTAGTGTTCTGCTCTCTCATTTGTAAGTACTTGATTGAGACGTTTGGAGCAGATTGACAGGTCAGCTAGTTAATTTTGTAGACACCATTGTCATGAATAAAATTAGTAGCTAATTGCAGGTGCATAAAACTTCCTCTGCACTATCTTTTCTCTGGAAAAGCTGTTGGTGCTTTGCTATAGCCAATGAAGTTTCCAAAGTATTGAGATACTTGACAGATGACTAAGGCCTAAGACCTGCCAAGGTTCACAAAACATTCTCCTAGTTTAGCCAAAGGTCCTAAACCAAAATATATGCTTAGACACCAAATACAGCCTGGAACAAGAGTGTAATCCTACTTAGGCTGCTGTGTTTTTTGTAGGATAATTGCTTGAAGGAATGAGAGCTGGTTTCCCACCTCTGTGTCAATTAATTTTCTGTTCTGACCACTAAATCAGTATTTTCTAACCTAAGGGAACTACATTTGGGGGACAGGGGCCAAAAAAGGAAAGGCAGAAATGATGGAAGTTTTGTTTCTATTTGCTATGATGGAGGAGGGCTAGCTGTATTGCAGTGTCAAGTGCAAACAATGGTAAGGAACTTTCGTAGTCTATTTTCTGGGTGATGTGGGATATCTCTGAGAAGTGTGTGAGAGAAATTTTCCATACTAAGATGCTGCTCAGCTACAACATGCAGCTTTCTGCTCCTGTGCTCCCGGTGAGTGATCCCACTGCTGAACTATTGACTAATGGCTCCTCTTGTGTGTGAAACAACTTGATGGGCTTCTGGCAATTGACAGAAAGAGTCTAGGATTGAGAATCTCTGAGGACATTGGGATACTAACAAGAAATGCAGCTTAAATTACCGTTTCTTTCAGTGATATCTACCATATTGACAAGCTAAATCTCTACTAAAGAAAATTTTGAGCCCCCAGTTGTTAAGAAATATACCTGTGTTGAGGCGGCTGCTTTGAATTGCATTAGAAGATCATCTAAAATTTATCTCTTTTAAATCCCCAAGATTCTCTTATTAGTCTTTTGTAGAATTTTAGGAAGGGTGCTATGTACACTGAGAATATTTGTTTAAAAGATGCAAATTTAAGTGCCATTTAGTACATTTTTGAAGCCAAATAAGCATTCTTCAGAATGAATTTCAGCCAAAGTTGGAGATGTTCTATAGGAAATTGAGACAAAATTCAGCAAGTTACTGCATTACAGAAGTGTCCTAAAATTTTGCCAACAGCTAACAGATATGTTAAATCTTCTGCAGTCTTGCCTGTATTTGAAACAACTTAGGAAAGAGCGTTTCCTATTAGTGTGTGCAAAAAAATACAACAACAAAAAAATACCTTTCCCAAATTCTCTGTTCAAAGGCTCTCATGAAATGTGTGGATGTGGCAATGAGGCACATTCTTTAGTGGGCATGATGGTAATGGGTTGATGGTTGGACTAGATGATCTTAGTGGTCTTTTCAAACCTTAATAAATCTATGATTTATTTCAGGGGCATGTACTTCAGGTAACAGCACTAAATGTTGAAATGGTGAGTTACAAAACTGTTTTAACTTTAGTGTTCGTTAAAAATAAGCAGTGGAATTGAGTACATCTTCTTACAAGAGAAATTATCAGCAGGAATGTGTATTTTTCAAATAAAACTTTCCTACTTCAAAACTTGCCAATATAATTATATTAAAACTTTATTACTCATGCTACCTTCCCCTTATTGTCTCAGAGCACTATTTTTCAAATAAATATGATGAAAGACCTGCTTTAAGATGTTCCTTACATGTATAAATAAAAGAAGCACATTTAAAGTAAAAAGCAAAGCAATAAAATTGTCCATGAAGTAGCATCTCCTAAATCTCTCATAAAATGTTTCCTCTGTTTTACTGACAGCTCAAATTTAAAGGCATTTGAAAACAGACTCAAGAGCTCATGACTATATTCTAATCTGGTCACAATAGGTATTTTTTATTTCCCTTTTTATACCTAAAATATTCTATACAGAAATCTCACTGTGAATTTGCTTGTGTAAAACCCTTATTCTCTGGACAGTATTTGGCTTCTTACACAGCAAATATTTGTAGCAAATATTTGAATTAAGACAGTAGCTGAAATATTTCAGTGTCAGTTGTACTTTTAATTGTCATGTGACTAAGACATTGTGAGTCTCTGACAGGTAATAAAGGTGTACGAAGCAAACTGATAAAGCCCAGCATTTTATTTTTGTAATTGCTGGTGTACAACCATTTCTTAGCTGTTGCAGGTATTATAAATAGAATCACATGTATTCTGCATCCTTCATACATTTAATTTGTTGAAAGTGGAACTCTTGCTATAGCCTGATTAGCTAAAGGATGTCAGAGTCACCTAAGGACAGTAAGTGGTTGCTTGGGCTCATTTGAGCCCACAAGGGAAAACAAACACTGACACTTGTTTTATGCAGAGAACTGGGAACAAGCTGGATTGACTGATGAAATGCTTGATTGATTTGGGTGGGAAGTGATGAGTACACCCAAGTTTGATTAACAAGTGGAAGCAGGATTCATTTGAAAGTGCTTCTGTGTTGTACTACCATATTTTACCTGAGACTTGCGGGACTTGCCTGTGTTGAGCTGTTATTCTGCCAACTGCGAGTACTCTTTCACCTGGACTGATGTTTTTCTTTCATTGCGGTTTTGCTGTAAGTAGGGAAATAAACTGCTCCTATTCAAGTACTGATGAGTAACAAAGGACAGTTTTGATGTAATTAGAATTTAAATGGACTGTAATGTATTATTTCCTATTATTCTGAATTAATCTCTGTTGCAAGTTTTGTAATTGGCTTGTTTCTGATGGTTTGTTGCCATACTTTGAAATGCTATGCAAAATATATTCAGCCCTGTAGTCATCAGAAGTGAACATCACTTATGTGAGATTCATGTTTAAAATGTGGGCCTGTCTATTCCTTCTTAGAAAGCTGGAATAACTATTTTTTTCCTGTGTAAATTCTCTATGTAAATAGGGAAAAGAGAGCAACACATATAGCACATGAAAGACACAGCTTATGAAACTGGCTAAAGTGATCAGTGTTGTTTTTCCCACAGGATTGTTTTTTTCCTTATTCTCTTGGGTGAACACAGTAAAAGCACTTTTGTCAGCAGGAGTTCTTATCTGTCATAAAGCCTGTGTGCCTGTGTTTTATGTAAGAAATGTGACTCTCCTGCATTGCAAATATTTTCCCTCAAGCTCATTTCAAATGGATTTTAGTACAGGGAATGACTGATGCATGGTTCTTCCAGTTTTCAGATCTGCTCCTATTGGAAACATTTTGTGTTGCAACTAAACTCTTGTGACTGAAGAAAGGATAAGAAAACAAAGTAAAAATGAAAAAGACCTCAGTGAGGTCAAACATACAAATATAGATACATATGTATTTACAGTTATTAATTCCACCAGATGCTGTTGTGGACAGCAGTTGCCTAAACAATCAGTAGAATTAACCGTTCAACTGGATGTTGTTCACCTTCTGATCATCAGAAATTTGGTTTCAATCAGGATAAAGAAAGAGTTAAAATATGAAAATACGGAGGGATCGGGGGAACTAATGCTGTAGAATTTGAAGTATGGCAAAAAAAAAAACAACAACAACAAACAAAGCGATAATTAAGAAGTAATTCTTATTCTAGGTCCTTCATACTGCATGTTTGAGGATTGCTCCTTCTGTGGTGGTTGCTCCTCCCTCTGATTATGAGGGAGTCTGCATCAAGCTATTGGCTCCTCTGCAGTTAATCTGCATGATGGGAGCATAGAAAGACTTAAAAATCAATGGGTTACTTAATGGTTGGATAAGAGTAAGACTGGGATAGAAAGAGATTGCTCAGTGCCTGTCATAGGCAGTTGCCCAGCAGATTTGGTGGTGCTGAAAGCTGTGCCTTCCTGGAGAACTATGGCAGTCACTACTTTCCTGGCGATACCTCCACTGAACAAGTAAGACTTAGTGGCTCCCAAAACGTAGTCCCAGGTCTTAATTATACAGCTACTGAGACACAACATGGATTTGACTGTTGGTACCCTGTTGCTCTTTGGAGTGCCAGCAGTTGTAGGGGATCATGGCATTACAGTTGGAGTTACTGTGGGTTTGCTGTACACCCCAAGAAACAAGCTGTGGCTATTCACCAGTGAGAATATCTTACTGTCTGGCACTGCACAGAAAAGTTCCCTGAATGCTCAGAGCAGTAACAGAAGATCTTTGTTGTAAAATCACAAGAAACCTCTTTCTGGCACCCAAGAACATTGCACTGCAACTGCTTTATATGCCAAATATGTCTCCCATGTGGACATACTATAAATCAACTGTGTTTTATTCGAAAAGCACTACCAAGCTCTGACAAAGGGTACTCTCAGAAGGTTCAGTTGTTTGTTCCTGTCTTAAAAGAGGAATGTTGAAATCAGTTGTGTGAGCAGGAATTCCTGGCAAAACAAACCCCCAGGAATGCTGGAGACATAACTGTTTCTCTCAGCTAAACACTGCAAGGTCTTATTAAACCAGACCAGCCAGTACCAGGGCAACTGCCCCAAAACTCGAGTTAATGGCCAAAAAAAAAAAAAAAAAAGCATTTCATGCAGAAGATATAGTACAGCAGTTTCTCTTCAAGGTGCACATACCCGTAGAGAGATGGGCTGTGCACAGTACTTACAGAAGCCAGTAGAAATCCTCCACTTGTCTTCAGCAGTTTTGGAGTGATGTCTTTATCCCCCCAAATAGCTATTTATTATAAGAAAAATATTGAACTCCCACAACACTGGCCTTGCTTTCAAGGCAGCAACACCTAATACTGAACTGTTTAGAAGCTAAGTGCCACGTGGAAATGGGTACTTAGCACCTGGGGATTGCAGACTAACCTCTGCCTCAAGTTATTCTAGACTGATTTATGCTGGTATACATGAGCTCAGTATCCATCCCTTGCTTTGCCTTCACTTCCCTTGCTTTCCTTTTTTTTCTTTTTTATCCATTTTTCTAATTCCTCTGTTGTTAACCTGAGCAGTCTGTTTACAAACTAGATCTATGAAAACTACTGACAGATTCACACAACTGCTGAACAGAATGAAGTCAGAGGAAGAGGTAGAAGCAACTGCTTAAGTTCAGAATAGCTTTTAATCAGAGTACAAGAGAAAAAAAAAGTGTATCAGTACAAATCTATGTTGATTCCCTTGAATCTAGGAAGATCACCTTGAATTTTGGATGAAAGCATCAAGAATGAAGCCTGTGTACTTTGGTATTAAAAGAAGCTAATACAGCAGAGATAATGAAATCTAGAAATGGCACTTTTTTTTCTTCACAAAAGACTGTCAATTCCATTGGAGTTTTTCATAGTTAAAATAGCTTTTGAGGAGCAGATATTTTATAAAACCCAACATAATCTTGCAAAATTTTTGTGAGAAATAGGAGTGAGGACTTTCTGGCTTTAACACATTCAGTAACTATCATGAAAGTGCAGAACATAGCAAAAGCAATGGGCTTTTTCAATAGAAAATTAAAAAAAAAAAAATGCCAACGATCATCTCTACCTAAGTTGCCAAGCTATAATGTACAAATGTAGGTACCTAGTAGTTGAAGACAAATTATTGGGTTAAAGAATAATGATTATTTTTTATTAATGCCAGGAGTTCCATGTATTTAATCTTTTGTGAATAGAAAACTTCACTGACACGTGAAAGCCAAAATTCTAATCTTGCCTTGGAAAAGCAGAGGAGTAGTATTTGGAGAAAAATTTTTTTAAAAAATAAAAAAAATAAAAAAAAAAAAAGGAGGAAAACTAACACTTTTGCTTCAGGAAGTATGAATAAAACCTGTTCAGAACTGCTAGAGTAAATCACTCCCCATAGCCTTATGCTCCATAGAAAAGAGTTTACATCAGAAACCCAAGAAATATAGAGATGTCAAATTCTTTTTTTTTTTTTTTCCCCTCCAGAGGAAAAGGATGTTTTTCTGGAGTGCCTAAATTTTCTCAGCCTGTCACTCAAACAATGTTACTGGCAAGCTAGGTATGCTTTTCCAGTGCTAACGGAAGAGTGCCAGGTGGCAGCTAAGGATGGGAAAGAGCAGAGAAAATAACTAAAAAAGCAGTAACTAGAGAAGCCTGTGGCAGAAATTCTTCCATCATGCACATTTTTTTCCATAGCACTTAAAGACCTGATAGTTTGTAGAGGATGGAAATAAAAGAATCTTTCTGACAAATGTAACTTAATAGAAGAAAACATACATGCATCATCATCATCTAATTCATGCTTAGTTTGCAGCTTAGCATGGAATTTCTGCTGAAGTGCAGTTTTACTGTCACATGTTCAAATTTTGTTTTTTCACATGGTTTAAGCTTTTTCTGAAACTGGAAATCATGCTGTTCTGAAATTATTAAAAAAAAAAAACAACTTGCTTGCAATGTGGTTTTACGATTTCTTCAACTTGCTCTGGGCTTTCCCTGTGGTAACTCTCAAAACATGTCCTGCACAAAATTAAAATAGAGGGTATGAAGGCATCACTAAAAGGTGAAACAATCATCAAAATCAGTAGTGACATTTCCCCCTTTCTAAAGCACTCTCAGGAAGTCTCCCTCTGACAGTACTCCTTGCTGATGAAGTTAGGATGCTCTTGTTACCAAGTGACAGGACTGTCACAGAATATCTCATTTCAGAGCACAATAGTGGCAGTAGTATCTCAAGTCTGAATGAGCTCTTTGAATGCCATCTCAGTGCTTTCCTTCTTATGGCTGGAGCAAATCTTCTGGACAAAATAAGCAAGTGGAGCATTTAAACAGTCCAGAAAACATAAGAAAAAGTGCCACATGCTATTTTGAGAGCATCCATAGTGCTTCCCTGTGTTTTTTTTTTTTTTTTTTTAAGAATATTCCTGAAGTATTTTGACTACATCTGTGAATAGCCACTTGGTAAGAGTTGCTCCAGGAGTGTTTGCACACATCATTTTCAGTGCTTGTATGTTCCAAAGTTGCTTATCCAGAAGCGATAAGCAAGTTGCTGACAAGCATGTTACCAGGAACTATTGGCTTTTCTGAATGCATTCTGAAGAAAGTACAGGGTAAGATCACCTTTTATAAATCTTCTGTTCTTAAAATACAGTAAAAGAATCATTCAAGCAGAAAGCTGAGAATAATTTAAAAATGATTTTTATATATATGTATTTTAAAGAAACTATTAAAATCACACAATATCTTCAAGACAAAGTTTAGTGTCCAAAAGTTGTTTAGTATAATGGTAGAAAAAGGCAAAAAAGAGCTGAAGCCTGAACACTGACACTGCACAAATTCAATTGAGAAATGAAGGGTGTAAATGAGCAATTGAAATGATTAATAAGCAGAATACATATCAAGGCAACTGTTAGATCTTCAGTCACTTGATGCCTTCAGAAAGGACTTTTTCCCAAAAATAAGTGTATTAGCGAAGCACAAGCTATTGAGTTTACTGAAGGAACTACTAGATGAAGTTTTATAGCTGGTATAATACAAGCAGACAAGGTAGATGATCTAATGGTCCATAGTTTTAAAATGTATTAGTGTGGAGGTCTGAACTTACTGAATGCATTTATTGAATAAACAGTTTTCTGAGAAGCCTGTGGGAATTAGGTACCTTAAGCCCCATAAAATTAAACCTTATTCAGTGTATTTTCCTGTCACATCTGTCCAACTCCTCTGCCTCTTCTTGCTATAAATGCAGAATAAAACCCTGCTGACAAAAAGCAGAATAATACTCTAAATATTTTACACTTTCTGAAACTCAGTGAATTCCTTTATTGACTCAAAACAAAATGTTTTTTAGTACAAGATCAATGAACTGAAATTTGGTCATGTTTCCTAACATATAAGCATACTTCACTTCTCAATATTGAAGTACTTTTCTTTAACTTTCAAGCTTGATACTACTTACAAAAAGATTTCCTTGTGTCGAGTCTGAAGAAAAGGAAAAGACAAGTTGGTGGCAATGCTGTAAATTAAAACCTGCAGGCAGTGAATCCTGTCAATTCTCTGTGGCTAGGTAATATTTCTACATTAACGTATGTGAAATGTAAGCGGGATTTTTCAAGTTATTCCACCCAGCAGTCTGGCTGTCACCTTTTGTCCTTTCCTACCACCACTGCCAGTGAAAAGTGCAAGCTCAGAGTGACATGAGACCCTTTAGTAGAGGGCTTAAATGCTCTGAATCAAGAAGAGAGTTATATATTGGGAACATGTAGGTACTTGGTACTTTCCTGGACGTTTTTGATCTTCAGCTCCCTAAGTGTTTAAATACCTACAAAGACCTGCACTATAGTGCTTTGCTGCTGTTAAATCACCGTCACAATCCAAGGTCCATTCTTATCTGTCAGTCCACAGCTTGACTACGTAGATATTCTCAGAGCATATTAATTATAACATTGAACATGAGCCAGCAGTGTGCCCAGGTGGCCAAGAAGGCTAACAGCTTTCTGACTTGTATCAGAAATAGTGTAGTCACCAGGAGCAAAGATCATCCCTCTGTACTCAGCTCTGGTGAGGCTGTACCTCAAGAACAGTTTTGTGCCCCTCACTACAAGAAAGACATTGAGGCCCTGAAGTATATCCAGAGAAGAGCAACAAAGCTAGTGGGAGGTCTGCAACACAAGTCTTATGGGGAGCAACAGAGGAAAATTGGATTGTTTTGTCTAGAAAAAAGGAGGCTCAGGGGAGACCTTATTGCCCTCTGCAAGGATCAGCCTCTTCTCCTGGGTAATTAGCGACTGGAGGTGAAATGGCTTCAAGTTCCACCAGGGGCAGTTCATGCTGGAAAAATCATTTGAGCAATTAATACACTGGAAGAAGCTGCCCAGAGAGGAATTGAAGTCACCATCCCTGGAGGCTTTCAAGAAACAGAGATATGACACCTTGGGATACGGTTTAGCAGGCACTGTGGTGATGGGCTGATGGTTGGACTAGAATGTCTTACTGGTCTTTTCCAACTTCAATCATTCTATGACAGTATATATGGCTGAGACTAAGATGAAGAGACGTTGTCTCTACCAAATAACAGGAAAAACACTGGCTTAGATACACATGTTGTGAGAATTTAACCACTTACCACTGCATGTTTTGAAAGTTTTTTTCTAATGCCCAGCTTCACGCACTCTCTGTCTAGGAGACAGCATTTCAATTTTACCAGCAAAGGCTTATATGTTTAGAAGTATTTAAGTGAACTGTAAAGGTTGGGGCCTACAATTTCTAAAGCTTCTTGAAAAATCACATATAGAGGAAAGCTGCCATGCCATTTCACACTGGACTTTAGCAGTGTTTTCCTAGGTAAAAATTTATCAGGTTTCTTGGCACTCTGACTCTTGCATTGTCTTTACATGCTAGCAGAATTCTTTCATGAGAATTGTACTTCCCAGCCACAAGACAGAGTGAATAATCTTCCTTATAGCCAGGAGCATGTCTTCGAATGCTACACACCAGCTCCAGGCTTCTGCCATCTGAATGGAGGGTTTTGTTCAGGTGTATTTTTTTCCCCCCCCCAACTATTGCCCAGGATGAATCCCTGGACCATTATCAAGAAGCAAGATATAGTATTATCTATGTAAAGCCTTCGCCTCTATTTATTAGACCAGTTTGTGAATGCAAACTAAAATTAACCCAAAAACAAAGTCATCATTAGATGTGTTAAAGATAGCCAGTTAAAAATAAACATCTGAGAGACTCCATTCTTTTTTTCTCCTGATCTTATTGGGGCAGACTTGAAACAAATTAAATGATTCATGAGTTCATCCTGGCTGGATGTCAGTATTTTTTTCCTGATACAAAAAGGTTAATGAGCTGGAAAGTGGTGAAGAAAACATTCTAAATGCTAAGTCTGCTTCCAGCAGAAGTAACTTATGTGCCAGTAATTTCCCTTCAGAGCTGCTGCGCTCTATGGTGTCAACAATTAGGGACTGATTAGTACATGGATTACAGTGCAGCCCGTTGTGTTGATAAAGCTCTTTCAAAAGTATTGTTAGAATTTCCATAGAATCACCACAGTTGGAAAAGACCTCTAAAATAATCCAGTCCAATATTTCCCACTAAACCATGTCCCTCATCTAAGCATTCCTCCAGCCAGTGACTCCGCCACCTCCCTGGGCAGCCTGTTTCAGCATCTGGCCACTCTCGTGGAGAAGTAGCATTTCCTAATGCTCAACCTGAATCTCTGCTGGAGATTCCCCTATGGGCTTTTCCTAAGAAAGGTTTTTTTGGGGTGTTTGTGGTGTTCTTAGTACACCATTCCACTATACAGCAGATCTAAATCGAGAGACTTAAAGGGCAGCATTGTAAAAGCTGACACACCCTGCCTAACACAACATCTCAATCCAAGATGATACTTGTTATGAGTTCCAGGATGGCCCTCACTGATGCTTTGTTTATGTGTTTGTTTGCTTTTTTGAGAGTAGCTACCGATGTTGAACTCATAGGCTGCTTCAAACAGTCCTGAATTATCCTTTAAAGTCCTGCTTCAAGTGTAAGACAATAATAATTTGTGAGATATTCCATCAATATTATCATTATTACTTTGAAATATAGCTGTAAGAATAATGTTTTAATATTTAGGTTTCTATCTTAACTTCACCGTCTTGTGCCAGGAGCATGCAGGATAAGATAAGGAAATTACTGCTAAAAGACATTTTGATAATTCTTTTTCCTTCTCAAATAGAATAGAAGAGATGAGAACATTTCAGTGATAAACAATGTCCTAAATGAGGTAGAGTTCGGTGCATAAGTGTATGAAAATCAGTAATAGATGACCCAGTGCATGGTTTGACTTTCATACAATATTTCTCTTGTATTATTATTTCGTGGGCATTGAAGTGTATAAGGCACCTATGAATACAAAAGGACAAACTTATAATGAGTAATTATGTCATTTATGACTTCCACTGGGTATAATGGCTGAAAATAACCGTTATGAAACGCCTTTGAAGATTGTGCTGTAAATCCAAGTGCAAAGGCATGAGATTGAAACCTCTTGTAATGGAGGTGACTGTTGCCTAGGCAATAGGAAGGACATTTTCCATCTGCTTTATGTGGCTTTGCCAACAGAATCTCTTTTTTTCCCCTCACAGAAGTCCAGACCTTCCAGGCTGAGAAAATGGCAGTGAAAAATAAACGTTCTCCCAAGGCAGGCTGACCAGATAGGAGTTTAGCTTCCAGGGCAGAACTGTTAGATACAGATCCAAAAGCAGCTCTCACAGACCTTGGCACACTGAGTTTCATATCTGGAGGGAATATGCTGAAACTTGATTGTGAGGGGAAAAATGCACCTGCACAGAACATTATTATAATAAACCCTTATTATAAAACAGTTGTGTCTGAGTGGCAAAAGGAGCCATCAATTACAATCTCTCTCCTTCCCTCCTTTTTTGTCATCTTGTCCCCACCCTCTCCCCCCCCAAAAAGGAGAAAGGAGAAACTTACACTGGTTTTCTCTTACCCATGCATTTCTGAGGCATGCTTAAAATTAGCTCAGCACCTGCAGTATTAATATAACCTCATGTCAGTAGCCCCAGAGCTTAAACACAGTTGTACTAATTTGTCAGCATCCTACATTTTCCACTATCTCTTCACATTGTTTTGCTTAAGTCCTCTACACAGTTTGTCGTAGTTAGAAAGTCCACTCCAGAGTCTTAACATTTTTTTGTAAAGATCACGCACAGCCTGGATGTAAAGCACAAGGCACACATGGTGAACTCAGTCTTGCAAACATTTCAGGGAGGCCTTGGGAGTCGGCTGTATCAATACTGGTCATTAACTGTAACTCTGCATGGAGACTCGCAGACATCTTCATTATTTAATGCTTATTACTGCTCATGAAAGAGCATCTTTTGTTCATTTCAGGATGTTAATAATTCATCTCTTATGTCCTAACCCTTCAAGCACTCACTGCCTTTGAACATCAGTTTCAGTATTCACACAGCAATACATGGCTTCATTGTGGAGCCAGCTATTGAATATTTAGATTCAAGAAAAAAAATGAAAATTTGTCAGCTTCTTTTTATCACACCATATCATTCTTTATGAAAATTACCTGTCAGTATCATGGCCCTGCCCTTCAATGGACACAATATGTATGATAACAGCAATTACACGTTACCTGGAAGAATTCCTCAGGTTTGGTATTTTAAGCAATAATGCAGGCAGTATGAACAAAATGTATAATTCAGTAATATGTTGCCACTGACTGTTAACAAAAATAACTAAGGAGCTGAGTTGTGCATGTCATTATCAGAATGACTGAAAGGAATCCCAGTATAATCTCACCTGCATCTAGTTCACATACTCTACATTTGCATTAACTGCACACAGTGAGTTCTCGTGATACAGTCAACTTTCAGCTAACTCAACAAAATCTATTTTTTCTCGCCATAATTGAAAAATGAAAGAAAATTTGCAGTAATTCTATTTTGAAGTTGGTATCCAGCTCTCCCAAAGCATCCACATCTTGGCATTTAAAGATGAATAACACACGACAATTATAACTGTATATCGATGTGATTGTTAGTATAAAACTTAGTCCTCAGGGGATGGAAATCCTAAATGTATTCTGATTGACTTAGAGACAGCTGTGAAGCAGAAATTATCTTAATCAAAAACAAAATGAAAAGCATAATACTAAAAGTAAGTCTCAAGTGACAAATTTGTGAGTATCATGAAATATTATGACTCCTATACAACAATCTAACCACTTTTTGGGGGGGGGGGGGCACCCTCTTGCTAATGCAATTAGCAACAAAAATACAATGACCTTATAACCAAGTGACTTTTTTTTTTGTGTGTCAGTATTCGTAAAGAGAAGAAGAAACAGTAATCGAGGGCTCATTCCTGCTAGGTACTCAGTACTCTGGGCCTCTCTAAGCATGACATGGAAGGCTTGTGACTTCACACCAGATCCAAGAGCCGTCCCCTGGTGTTTGCAGTAAGAGGACAGGACTATGAACACACTTTCAATTAAACTTATACTTTATTGTTGGTCTGGATCATAGAAAACAGATGCAGAAATCAAACCCTAAGTATGTAAATTGATAGGCTCCTAAACCTGTATTTTTTAAATTTGTTTTTAGTAATAGTTTATTATTTTAATATATTAATATTAAAGTTTCCCTCATTGGATTTTGTTGACAGTAGCTTCCTTTATTCCTTTCTTCCTCCCTCCTTTCCTCTTTTTGATATAATCAATGGAGGAAATACGTTAACTGTGCGGTTCTTGGTGACATAAACTTGCTCATAATCTCCATCAATCCTGGAAATTCCAGTGCACATCTAATTTAGTTGGTTTCCTACCAGTATTCACCATGAGACTTTAAAAGCATAAATTATGTCCTTGGAGAGATTAGAACATTACAGTTTATGCCTTGAGGGTCTGGCTTGAATAGACATTCTAAAAAGGAAACACCTAACAGTAAACAAATTAATGAGCAGCAACTGTGGTGGAGACTGTTGTCAATTTATATTACCTTTGTCCTTGACTTTCAATACAAATTCTTAATTTGCCAACAACATAGATTTTAAAATAGACATCTCATTTACAAACATAGCATTAACCACGGAGAGCTGCCAGGATCCTACAGTGCAGGGGAGTGTCTTGAAGTGCACCTGTTTCTTTTGATCTATTGCAAGTAGGGGTGTGAGTGGGGGTGAATGTACATTTTAGGAGGATGCTTAGCATTTGTAGTTGGTCCTCAAGATGCGCAGCTTGGGTCAGTCATCCTATGTAACTAGGGGAACATGTCATGTGATGTCAGCCTTTATCTACACTTTCATATTTATTGAATTTCTTCCTTTTACATCTTTAAAATAATGGAATTCTCACAGAAATACCTGATGACATTTTTCTATACTGCATACAGTTTTATTCTTTTGCACAAAGAATCAATAAACTTGTAAAAAAATATAATTGTAGTACTTTCTATTAGCTCTAATATCAAGAAAGTAAATAATTAATCTTTATTAAATATTTTGCATCTGTACATATCCTCTTTTAAGAGAGGGAGACTAAGATGAAGTTAAATATTAAAACAAAAATTTCCACATTGGCATAAGTCTTTTGAAAGTGAATACATACATACACATAAGCCTTGATTTCAGGAGAAGCCTTGGATAATATGCGCCTTGATTTTCAGTGGCAAGGAACTTGTAGATTTTCAGGAATCACTTCCAACAAAATAAGTTAAAGGGTCTGAAACAGCATCTGAAACTAAATGTATAGGTAAAGTCAGTCTGTCCATTCTATCTGGAAAAGGTCCTGCTGAAGGCTGAAATGCCATGATGATTTTGGCGATCATCTTCCCTGCATCTCCAAAGTGTCCCAAAAAGTGCTCTCAAAGAGAGTGAGGTACACGATAATGCAGATGATGGCTTTCACGCTTTGCCTGAAATCAGTTCTGTACCACTATCCGTATATTCTGGCTTCCCTCTATCATACAGTAAAAAAATCAAGTAAAATGATTTTAACCTAAGACAGCATCTTATCAGGAGAAATAATTAAGTCAAGGGGTTAGTGGGAAACAAAACTGTGTCTCCTGCAACTCTGTCAGTTTACAATAGATTGGAGAAATTAAAGGGGAAATTTCCCACCTAACAGTATTGTTTCTGCACCCTCATCGTTTGATAAGATAGGTGAGACAGCTTGCCCTACTCAAAGAGAAGTGAACTAAGCAGTGTCACTTGTAAATATGATCACAGAATCACAGAATCACCCGGGTTGGAAGGGACCTCAAGGATCATGTAGTTCCAACCCCCCTGCCTAGCAGGGCCACCAAACACACACATCAACGTGGTTTAGAGGGCATGTTGGTAATGGTTGGACTAGGTGATCTCCGTGGTCTTCTCCAATCTCAATGATTCTGTAATTCTACAATTCTATGATATAAAACAGATTTCAACAATCTGCAGCAGATAACGCATGTGATGTGCATCCCATGTACGAAGTATGTTTCTCAATCAGTATTTGTCACTAAAGATGATATTATAGCAAAGCGTCTGTTTAATCTTTAAGTGATACCTCTCTTTCATTTAATGTTCAGTCCCAAAGGTGTAGTTAGCAATAAATACACTAGTTGTGTGAATGGCATTTCTTGATGTGTGAGTATTAAAGCTCCTAATGAGATGATTCTTCACAAAGCACAGCTGCTACAGCGTGAAGGCTTTATGAGCATGTTGCCCATACGCCAAGCCAAAAAGGGGTAAAGGAGGGCTGTTAACTGTTTTCCTGAGTGAGTGGATGACTGAATGGTGGAAACTCCACCCTCTTTGGGAGTTCATTCTTTTTGATGACCATCAGAAAAACACTAGTTTCACTGAAATTTAAGGTACCTTCCAATAAAAAAAAAACAAAACAAAAAATATTCAAAATACAGTTTCTGAAGTCTTGTCTGGACTAGATTTTATAGAGCTAGTATTAAAACACATTAGCTAACATGCTGACTAAGAGCCTTTAGATCTAAGAAAGCAAAATATTCTGCTTCAAGCATCTGCTAAGCTGTCAAAGTTGGACTCAAAATCTCTCCGTGAGTAGACTTATCTAAATGTAATTAACACATACTTTTAATCACACATTAAACTCCATTTTGACAAGACTAAAGGGTTTGTAAGATTTTTGTATACAGTGCATCTTTCATATGCTCTTTGGAAACTCTTAGTGTTTCTACCTGAAAATAGAAAATTTCAATCCTATAGTTGGTACCTGTAGCGAGAATTAGTAGCTTCAACTAGGAAAGGCAAGAACAATGTAGGACAGAAGAAGAAGGAATAGTGCAAACGAGGCTGACAATAACACAAACTTTTGCATTACAAGAGCATTTAACAGTATACAGCAACATCACTGACTACAACACCTGACATAGGGATTCCAAATAGAATCCCTTCCAGCCTTAACTCAGCACATTATTCACATAGTTGACCACTTCTGGTTTTCACAGCAATGGAAAAATACAATTCTTGAATCTCAGTAGGCAGCTTCCAAGCCAGAATAAGGTTTTTTAGTTAGGGACACAGGTTGGTAGACAAGTTGGCAATAGGTCTACGGTTGGACTAGATTATCTTAGTGGCTGTAACACAGTGGAAGGCACAGCAACAGCAGAAGTGTAGCAAGACCCTATGCTGCAGCAATTGAGGACTTGTGCAACTGCAACTCCTAAGAGCACAGAAGCAAAGAAAATATTCTACTTACCTTCAGAAGGCCTCAGGTACACATGCACCTCCAAGATGCCCTTGCCTTCCCTGCCAACCTTTAAATGAAGTCTGGGAAGGGATGGATCCCGGCTCCACCTTCAGGTTCATTGCATGAACCTGAGATCTTCTGGGTTGGCCCTGCCTTCCACCAGGTGCTCAATCACTGTATGGTGGTCTTTTCCAACTTTAATGATTCTGTAAACAGAGTTGCCTTCACACATGATACACCATGAGCTTCAGCAAGCTCTGGTAATGAAAGGGTATTCCTACATGCATGCCAGCACCTCTTCTCTGTGCTGTGCTCCTTTGTGTAACTCAGATGAAGCTTTAACTGGAGGCTATTTGTAACAACACATCAATTGAAAGTTTGGTAATCTCACTTTCCCGTGAATACCAAATCATGAGGTTTTCTGTTGTTGTCTCTCAAATAATCTTCCACCTGTGGAAAACAAGAGACAAGTAAAGCATTTACTGTTCCTCAGAAAACATTCAGGCAGTTGTAGCCAGTCTTACTCCAAGGCCATTGTGAACCATGATTTTCACAAGAGAGGCAAGGGTGAGTTACAGGCCCTCAGACAATCTCTCACACAGCCATAAATAAATAAATAGATCTAAAAGTACTTTTTTTCTGGTACTGTCATACATTCCTCTCATATACATCTCACTAAAAAAAATTATTGGTTCTCATCAAATGAAGGAAACTGTTGTTGTCTGGAAAAATAGTAGTGAATAATTACTATTTTACGTAAATTGTTTTGTGTAAAACAGATATCAAGTGAAATTATTATTTGAAATTCTTTTATTTGGTAAAGTATGGTATTAGTTATATATACTTTATACCTCATTTTAATTTTATGCAAATATTTATCTCCCCTGTGACCCTGTTACACATATAACCAGGTAAGGTGACTTGAGACAAAGGAAAAATGCTTGAAGGAGCAGCAAAATAGCAAAAACTTTCTTCCTTCTTCTTAACTCCCCACAGTCCACTAAATATAGTTAATGTCATGTTAGAAAGAAAATTGAAAGAATTAAAGACAAGGATGGAAAAAAGAGAAGAAAAGGAGCTGCATAGCTTGATGTTAGAAAAAAACTTGGTGTGTTTATATGATCTGGTGTGTCAGGTATCCATCAAAAAAGCTACCTACTTATTTGAGATGAGCATGATCTCTATCCAAGCAAATGAGCAGGAGATGTGGAATAATTATAGTGACTAAAAATCTTGGACTGTGTGAATGCAGTAGCTGACCTTCAGCATTGTGGTACAAGCCATTGTGATATTCAAGGTTGGACATCACTAGCTTAAATTAGCAGTTTATCTGAGTCCAGAAGGATGGAAACAGCTGCAGGGATAAAGGATGATGAATAACATGACACAGAGCAAATGTAACTGTGATTAATGGGACATCACAACTCAACAAAAAAGAGAACCAACTGTGGAAAGAGATAGCTACCACTACAAAGAGCAAATTATTGTCTAAGGTGATGTAATTAACTCCAAGATTCCCCATGGTTTGGTTGACTGGTTCCAGAGAGGCTTGCTATTGTACCCAAAATAATGACAAGGTTGTGGATACCTAGTTTAAATACTGGGCTATTAAGCTTCATTTTTACCCATTGCAGAGGAATGATAGAATGTCAGAGATGAAGATATGGCAATTTGTAATAGTACAATTACAATATACTGTTGTGACTCATTCAACTAATATTCTCTGTGAGAAGACAATTGGAAGAAATGCTTAAACCTGGCACACAATGATATATGGGGTTTTTCAATATTTAAATTCAAGACTTACCCACCTATTATAATTTTTGACACTGTATGAAGTCAAAGCAGCTTCCAAAAAGTGTTTTTTTATAGAAGGTGTGATTAAAAGTGCTTTCTTATTCTTTATCTTTATTCGTTACATCCTGGATGGACAAGTAGTATTTTTCTTTTTCTTTCCAAAGGACTATTTTAGTCCCTGGAATCCTCAGTTGGACTGCTTGCTCAAAGATACATTGATTCATAGTATATCATCTTCATCTATTTAGCATGATAAAAGCTTTATTCAGATCATTTGTTAGCAATTCCTGCTGCTTCCTTTCTTCAACTTAGAAATGAAGATTTATATGCCCCTGAAGGGAATCTGCTGACAACTTAAAAAATCGGAACTTTTCTAAAAATTCAATACCTGAAAACTGGAAAGTAGTGCCAGAATTTTAATTTTCTCCACTGGCTGCAGTACTTAAACTGTTATTCTAAGCTGTTCTAAAAGTAGATAAGTTAAAAAGGGCACTCCCAATAACTTGCCATCCTTGTTTAGAAAGCAGAAATTTTACAATGCCTGTAATTTTATTAAAAAATATAAGTGACTTTAGTGATTCACAGGAATCTTATATCACAGTAAAATTTACTGTGGTAAAAGTTTAACCTTATACTAGCACCTCTGCCTATTCGTTTCTGAAATCTATAGATAGATCACTGAGCTATAGATCAAAACTGCCAAAATTTGAAAGGCTTCTGGATGAAAACTGAGAAATTTCAAGCTGTTTAATGGCTGCATGCTTTCCGGATACACAAGTTTCCTCATTGGTTACATACAGATTTTTGACCACTAGAGTGAGCATTTTTTTGTCTGCTCTCAAGATTTGAGATCGGGAGATTCTTGGGATAGAGCTGTCACATTTATGTTGCTTTATCAGATATGATGCATAGAACAGTTTAATCTCTCATTTGAGCTGTAGGTATTATAGATGCATAAACAGAAGTCAGAGAATAATCACTCTGAGTAACTAAAGCTGAATTGACATTGCTTTTAAAACAATCCTTAGGGAAGGGAATGCTTCATTCTTAATTTTTTGACTTCTGTATTTCATGCCATGTACATATGTCATGGTGTTTCGGGCGGTAGCATGGGGTACTGCATATGTTTCGAGCCACCCAGTGGTTGCCTCCACCATAGTAAGCACATAATGCTTACCATTGCGAGATCGTGACCATGACAACATAGTAATAGAATTGTGTTTAAAATGTAGTGCACAGAATAAAATGTTTTATTGTTAAAGAATATAAGAAAAACTAACATTTAGTTTTGGTGTCATTGCCATGTGATTTTTTATGTATCTATTTTATAATCTACTATCAGTTTCTCTGAAAAAGACATTGAGAGAAATCAAGCTGGGATTTTATTGATATTCATGCATATTCATACAAGCCAGGATCGGAAATGCCTCCATTTTTCTTTAGTAGAGGTGGAAAACTGATAGCATGATACTACCCACAGTATTAAAATTATTCATGTAAACATTATGTAATAAATTATTAAATAATATTTGAGTAATTGCAGAATGAAATGTAGAAATTCTGAAGCAAAATATTTGTAATTCAAAATTTTAAACAATTTTTGAACAAGCTAAACCTGCCATAAATGTCCCATTTCAAAAAGCTGTTAGGGTTGCTTCAGTGAAACTGCAGCCACCCAGGGTGAGCTTGAATTTCATATCCAATTTGAATGAGAAGGGAAAGCTTGCACAGACGGTTGTTAGTTTTGCTTATAGCTGCAGAATTCTCATTAGGAGAAACAACTGTTACCAGTGGATAGTTTACTTGCACTAGTTCTTCACTTTAGTTTTCTGCATTATTAATAAGCAGCAGATAATAAATGTGATTCATGAAGGACTAACACTGCAGGTCTATAACAGAATGGTGTAGGTAACATTATGGCAGGTAGCTATCACATTTAGCATATAGATTGTCACAGGCATTCTACTTTAAGCAAAAATGAAATACGCTTTCCCATTACAGACTTAACCCAATACAGACACTTTGCTCATAAATATTAAACAAAGCACAGCTAGCTGGAAATCCAGTACGCTAGTAGCTGGTGAAGACACAGCAAGCTCTGTAATTCATCACGGAAAAAAAAATTATGAACTCTTTTTTATTTTTCAACTGATGGATTGGGTGGTTTAATAAATTCCTGTATTTCATAGAGCATGTGCCTAACAGAAAGACAAACTACAACAGCTCCGTACAGGATGCAGGCAGAAAGGGAGAAAAAAATGTGCAGATCCACATACTGCAGTGCCCATTAAAAGCTGAGAATGGAATTATACCTGGGACAAAATCTATACCCCACTGAAGGCAGAGACAAAAAATCCATTTTCTCTAATGAGGTGACCATGGCACTTCCTGCATTTGGCAGGATTCATGAACACTTCCTTCACATTCTTTGAGCATACCTGTGTCCTTGACTAGGTAGGACCAAGTGTGGCTCTGTTGCAGATGGACAGTATTGCTGACAGTTATTTCCTGCAGATGATGTTACCTAGAAAAAATCAGAACCAGTGCGTAGTATAAACTCTTCCCCAGACTCAGTTTATGGTTATTATTGCCATAAATAACCTTTAAAATATCTTCAAAAAGTGGGCTCAGACACTGATCATTCTTAAAATCTTGCCTGAACCTTGATACTGTGGCAATTACCATTTAGCAGCCATGTGTTTTGCAAGCAATACTGACAACCTGCTAATACTGCTACTTATTTTCTCCTCTGGAGGAAACACACATCTCTCAAAATGACCTCTGAACCAGCCCTGCCTTCAGGGCCACAGTACTAAGCTGTATGTTTGTATCCCGCCAGGTCCACAACAGGGTGGAATGGGGAAAATCCATTGATCTTTTCTCCATAGACGACAGGATTTGCTCAAGAAATGAAAGCTGTGTATATATCATCCATAGTCTTGTAAGACCAACATACTGACGTTTTCTTTGCTGGCATGATGGTTTTTGCAGTCTATTTGAATTGGCACTGCAGAAACATTGAAGGAAAGGAAGAAAACTTCTTGTGGACCACATCCAGCCATAGCTGACATTTCAGAATCATAAGAATTCTACATGATTTATTGAAGTTTTATAAAGGGAGCCTAATCTTGTGTTCATCAGCATGTGTGATCAACACTTGCTTTCTAAGTAACTAGATGAGGAGATCTCACTTGTGAAGCTTCATCCTGTTCCCTGAAGATGGTGTGAAGACACTGAAGCTGTGGTTTTTACGCAGAAGGCCATGCAGGGATACTGGGACAGCAGTACTGCAGACAATTTTTTCATTTGTCACATAACTTAAATCCCAAGCAACTATTCTCTAACCAAAACTGTTTGGTGGCTTATCTAGTAATTTTGCAGAACAATAGAGCCTATTTTTTTTTTTCTATTTTTTTTTAGCATCAGGAAAACAATAAGAGCAGAATTTTTACTACATAGGTTTTCTTCTTTTCTTGGACATTGGCTGTGTTGAAAAAAGTGTTCTTTTTTTTCCCCCACACCTCTTAAAAAGAGTACTAACCCTTTAAATCTTATTTAATCTAAAACATTTCAAAGTATTTTTAGATCTAACAAGGGTGTCAACTGCAGATTTACATATGACTCATTAGCTTTTGTACCCCAAGTATTTCTGCTTACAAGACCTAGGATTTTTTGGGTCTATTTTAAATAGGCAGCAATATTGACTGTCTCTTTCTAACAACAGCAAGTAAGGCTTCTATGTCATGTCTAATGAATGGTGCTGTTAATCCTTAATTGCATATTTATAGTTTCACTCATGATGAAATTGGAAGAAAATCATTTAAAAGTACTTACAGGAATGGCAATAGCTGTCCTCAGGGACTGGAAGTTGCTAAGATTAATGTTTTTTTACAGAAACAGATTGTAGGAAAAAAGAGCTAGTAGATCAAGGTTTAGTCTATATATATCAAGTTTTCTCCATTTGTTATTTCTGAATAAGGTATTGCCATCCTCATTGTGTGACCAGTCTTGTTTGGGAGGAAAAGCGATTTGTTCCTGTTTAGTTTAAAGCATTTTGGAAACTCATTCATTTGCTCTAAAATAAGAACATGAACCTCAAATTTATTCAGCTCTCATTTAGATTAAATTGGACAGTTTCTTTCAGTTGTCCTTCAAATATAGAAGTATAGAGACTATATTTTCCCTATTTTCCCCAATTACACTGAATATTAACTGCCACTTTCTGTATTTGCTAAAGATTTATTACAAATATGATTATGAGACAAACTAGTGATCTTAAGCCTTAGAGAACACATGGCATTATGCCACTAATAAATAGAGAAATGCACAGTACTAAAACCTGTCCTTTTTCAGTGCTTCGTTACCTGTTGGGACTGCAGTCTGCAGTGACCCTTAGGTCTTTTCCTAGTTTATTGTACTCTGTTTAGAACTCAACAACATGAAAGTGTATTTCATTTTTTCATTCCTGGATGTATTGGTTTGTAGCTATCCATCACTAATTTAATTTAAGGCTAGAACTGTACAATTAGATCTGCAGGTACACATTTCATAAAAAGTGCAGTGCGGTTATTGGATTTAAGAAGTGTGGAATGAAAGGTACGTAACCTGTGGCATTCATATTTTTCCAGTGTTGCTGCCTTTATAATCCGTTGCAGGACAAATAGTAAATAACCTGAATTAAAAATATGAGACGTTTATCTCTCTTCTTTCGTCCTGGCTTTCAAAAACACTGTGGAGCTGGCATTCCTTCATCCATGTGCCTTTGCAGGTCATGCCTTGTGTCTGAGCACATTACACGCTTTAGGAATCCCATTTGAAATTGATTTATCTCTTTATTTACAGCTTTTCACATGTTCTCCTGCAGGCAGAATTTCTAAGCCTGTAAATGAGTGAAGGTAAAAATTAGCATTTGAAGTAGGGTTACATATCATGGGGCTTAAGTTCAAAGCCTCAGTTTTAGGTGAAAATTAGTTTTCTGCAATCCTAATTTTAAAATATATTTTCAGTGGTTTTAGAAGGAGATGTAACAGAGAGGGGGAGCTAACACTACAGTTCTAATATAATTTCACCTCTTTGAAACTGTTGTGATATATCACAACTGGCTGACAGCAGGTTTATGTTTTCATCCACTGGCTGTATTCCAAAGCTAGTCTAGAATGCTGAGTTTTGATTTGACAGAAAACAATGCATGATTTTTTTTTAGAATACCAATCACAATCTCAATTTAGTTCTCACAAATGCATATCTTAAAGGAAAATGCCCACAGTACACAACACAGTTAACCAAGCTGCAACTACTCAAGACCTTCACTGATGACCAGATTTAAATGTGTCCAAAAATACTGAAGTACAAACTACCTATGTCTTTTTTCCAGTAGGATTTTACATCACTCTGCTGTAAATACACATTTCTGTAACATAACCTAAGCCCATAGGATGCATATTCTTTATACTGACATACTTTGTCGTTACTCACGTTTCCAACAGAATGGTGATTGCTTTTCAACATCAAGCAGTGTGTTTAGCAGGTAAGCAATAATGCTGGAGCTGGAAAGCTAAGGACTGCTATCTGCTGAAGATTCTAGTACTGGCTTGGTAGGTACTATTGAACTAGGTATTTCTTTTCCTTTATTTGCCTTAGAAGCTTTATCTTTTTGGTGGGACTAACAATACTGCCTTCTGTTGTACTATGTTTTCAGAGCAGCTCCTAAGGAGCACTGTAAAAAAAGGAGGCTATTATTACTTCCTAGAGGAGGCACAGACTTTGAAGTTCAAAGACTCAGTATTGAGATACAAATATCCCTTTCTATGCATTGATTTCCATCTTTCTTATGAAAAGGCACTCCTAGCAGTGGGATTGATAGCAACTATAGAGGCTGAGAAGTATTCTCTTGATCAGCAGTATGTACTTAGATCAATTAAGGAGAATTTAACCTAGCTTCTAGGTAGAAGTAGAGCATTACAGTTTAACAATGTATATATCTATAAGCTTGTGGTTCAGCCAAATGTTTTGGTACTTCAGGTATCATATCATATCATAAATATTTTCAGCCTTCAATGGTAAAAGCAAATTATCAAATTATCACTGAAATATGGTAACTATGACTGGAATAGTGTCAGGATGTTCCCACCTTTACCTGCTCAAACTTACTGTTAGATTTGTATCACTCACATCATGAACACGGTCTTTTTTCTTGTATATGTGAAAGAGGCAGAGAAGTTTGGCAGAAAATAAACCTCCTCATGTTTCACCATATCCTCAAATATCAGAGGGGCCGGAGGCAGCCGAGCTTAGATTCTGAGTGATGCCCAATTTGATGCTGTGAGTTCAGCCTCATTCAATGTATGAACTAGCATGATTACGGATTCAAAAATTGTACACTGCCGAATTCATCCAATCATGTTCAGATGTGCTTTTATGATCACTCTTACAGAATCTGGCAGTACCCTATGAGAACTCTCACAGCTAGATTAGTGAATAGCATAGTTTATTAAAGCAACAGATTACAGAATCTTTTGGATTCTCAGTTATAAATGCACTGTCTTCAAAGCATGTGGGGTTAACCAAGGACATGAATAATATGGCCAACTACAATTGCATTCAATCATAGAACAACTCTATAGAGATTTCTGAGTTTCCCAGGGACTCACTCAGTATAACTGAGTTTGTGAATCTTACTCAGTAGGTATTCCAATATGGGAGTGGAACGAGAGGCTCAGCCTGCTGACCAGTCCTGGAGGTCAGCAGTGTCCTCCTGACTTGTTTGAGATGGTATCTTCCCCTGAAATTCTTTCTCTCTTAAGCCATTTTTATTCTCTTTTCTTAATTTCAGGTGGAGCTTGAGTGACTATAGTCAAATGTATCTTTGTTTTGCCACGTTCACTCAGAAACATGTTTTTTGACAGAAAGGTGGAAAACTGCTAGCTCAGGGCTGGCTCAAAAACAAAAAACAAAACAACAACAAAAAAAACCAAGATAGTTTATTAGTCCTAATACTATCATTAAGTTAATATCCCTGCAAGGCTGTTCATGCAGTTTAGCCATAAGACCTCCACCCTGCTTTGAACTACATGTTTTTTTCTTAGCTTATCAGGCTCCCCTGGTGCTTGCTAGCAGCTAAGGTCTCAGGTCACGTTGTTTAGGTAACTGTCATAAAATGGATTATCCACCACATTCCACCCTAGAGGTTTACCTTCTCTCAAGTGGCGGACATATCAATAAATACCTCCAGTAAATATTCCATATCGAATTAGTGGAGATTGTCTGCCCTGAAGAAAACAGGATGTTCGACTTCTGTTGGATAGATTTTACAAAAAAATTCAGCTTCCTAATATAAAACACAGTAAATCATTATGAGCTAAAACAGGAATCTGTGAGTGACATTAGTTCCATTTATCAACAAGACCTCTCTTGAACAGATTGTTCCCCTTTCCTAAGCTACTGTCCACACAAGAATGAATTATAATATTGAAATATTTTGTTACAGTATTTGTTGACATTCCCTTAATTTGGTACTAATGGTTTTTCCTTTCAGAACAATGCAAGGAAAGAACCACTTTCCCTGACAAAATAGATGTGGGAATTATGTTAAGGGTTAGTGCTGCATCAGCAAAGAACAGTGCAAGTTTTTAAGGTGGACGGATGCAGCTATGTTTGTCACACAACTGAAACTATACATTAAAAATCACAGCATGTACCTCTACTTGCACAGAGATAACATATTCTTGCATCTGTTCTACATATAAAAATAAATATCAGAAATAATGGTATTTTAAAGCACTGTATGCTTCTTCTTTCTTGTATATGCTCATTTACACACATGTGGTTTGGGGATACCTCAGAATCACAGTTTGGCTTCACTGCCCGTAGGGATCATTATCTCTTTGGAGCAAATTGAATGTTGTTTTAGTTTATTTCAGATGTTAGGCGCACCTAGAAGCTAAAACTGTTACTATGTGAAAATGGCCAGGAAACATCTTAGGCAGTGAAAGCCTAGGTCTGCATTTTTTTTGCAAGAGCTGCTGTGTCAGCTCTCTGCTGCCTGTTTGACAAATCTCTTGTGTAAGAGCATTCTCACAAGGCTGGTTAAGATAGTTTACAGCTGTACTGCCACTCTGGAGAGGGCCTAAGGATTTCTGAGATTAGCTCCAAGTGGACTTGCATGTAAGTCCATCAGATGCTCTTTTTTTTGCCCCAGTTTCTAAGCATGTTAATGAAGGTTTAATATATTTTTAAAAACAAAATAATTTTTCAGTAATGTGTATTTATATATGCAGTGATAGATTTGGATTTTTTGAGCAGCTAAAATGGAGAAAATAAACACCACATCCATACCAAGAGTTCAAATTCCCAATGAATTGTTGTATTGAACTGCATCACAATCTGTGCTGTTACTTGGCTCACTGACCTGAAAGAACTGGCTTGTAGACTAAGTCTTGGACTTCATGCTGTGAGTCACTGCACTGAGTAGGAATTTCAAGACTTGAGATCTTGCTGAAATTTTTTTGGATGTTGATATTCATAAATAGTAGAATGCATTCATTAATGGCTGCAGGAACAACATTTGTTGTGTTGTACAAAGACTACAGTTACTACACCAACATTTATTTTTTTACAGATGCTAACTTAAAGGTCAACTAGCACAAGCCATTGTGTTCTTTTTTTTTCTGATACTATAGTTAAACTGCTTCCACAAACAAATTTACTATAAGTGATTCACTGAATGCTTGCAGCAGCACTGCAGTTTTATTTTGAATGCAGTCAATAGGCCTCCATATTTCCAAAATAATGTGTAGCTAAAATAACTCTGATCCATACAGAGTGGGACTCATGGTGGCTGACATTTCTAGTCAATAATGTTTTTCAGAAAAATAAAACAATATTTCTAAAATCAGATATGAATTCATTGTCATTGTGGTACAAAGGTAACTACTTCAGAAATAAAAGTAAAATAGAATAAACATGCAGGGAAAAAAACACTGCTCCTCACCACCATAACAAAAAGAGTTGTTACACTAATGTATGTTTCTTGTAGAGGAAATAAATAATCAACACTGATGTATGGTGGCCAAAGTCTCACAGAGTGACTGTTTGAAAACACTCTGCTCATTTTCTTCCTGGTTTCCTTCAGTTATGCAGAATTTATTTCCCTAGCAACTGCAGTTATGGAACAGTAAATCTTATAAGTAAATTAGAAAATAAGATATCAGTGTGAATATTCTATCTCCTACCTAAAGATCATTGATAATACAGATATTTTAACTTCTAGTTTGATCTTCTACTGCAGAGTTGCTTTTTTAATGCAAATCCGTTTAAATGGGAAAGGACAACAACATCCAACTATCCCAATGAAAATATTTAGGGATTCCTTGAAGTTCAGTCTAGCTTCAAGTAGGAGGTTGGACTGTATGATCTCCAGAGCTTCCTTCCGACCTAAATTATTTTATGATAATTATGAATTATGCTCTTTGTCTGAAGATCTCAAAGAACTCTTAAGTAAAGACGATGTCAAAGAGGCACGAGTAGTTCAGTGTTTAAAAATTTATTTAATTTCTCCAGATATTCTTTAGAAGAGCTGCATCTTTATTTGCTCTCATGCATAAAAAAGGACACAGTCCCAAATCACTCTGGCTCTTTTACAGCTGAGGTGAGGGAATTTGGTTTCAACATAATAAAACTATTGGAAAACTCCAGTTTTGCTCTAATACCATGAACTGTCCTTGCCATATAAATTTTTATGTAGGGAATATCAACAATTTTGACTGTTTGTTAATCCCATGGGGAAAAATGCTGAGGGCTTTTTTCCAGATCTCATCACCTACTCTGAGTTTTGTGACTTCAAATATGAAATGTTTTTTGTCATAAATTGACAGCTCTTGTTCTACCCTCATCCCACGAGGCTCTTCAAAAGTAAAAGGAAATGTAACAATCAAATTGCATGATAGGAAGTGACAGGTTGATTTGTAGCATTTAAAAGAAGGATGCTATTATTATTAGACAATTTGATATGGGAGAAAATTTAATTCTCTTTTCTGCAAACACTTTAGTACAGTTTCAGTAACTAAATTGTACATTACTTATATTTTATTCATTGTGAATCTTGTCCATACTTCCAGTAAAACAGCAAATGTCTTATGCCAGAACATTTTTATAGCGCTTTATTATAACTCTCTAAATTCTCATAGTATGTTGCCATTGAGTCAAATACGTGGGGAAGCTCTGTTTTATATTAAACAGTTTATTTCTAATTACTCTGCTTTCAAATTGTTGTCCTGTGTTACAACTTATTCAGATCCATTTGTCAGAATCTAACATCTTTTCATAATTTTTTTGTCCCCTGAATCTCTACGAGAAGCTGAAAAATGTTTCCTTTGTGCATCTGCAGATTATTATTGCTTTTCTAAAGTTCAGGCAAAGTACTTCTTTGTTTTTAAGTACTTATTGACAACAGATGGCAAAGGAATAATCGAGTATCCACCACTTGAGAAACTGACCAGGTACCAACTATGGGATAAAATCCATCTAAAAGAATATGGGACATCCAAAACATATGGGACCTTCAGCAGTTACAACAAACTCTTAAATGTCTTTCCAGAAAGATTAAACTGAATCTATTCAAAATCTGACATGAGTTACATGTGAGTCAGTCCAAGTCATCTGCAGCAGTGATGGATGCCACCTCCATTTCACTGAAGTCAACAAAGAAAACAAAATAGAAAGGAAAAAACACTGTCTGCCTTTGCTTCCTCAGAAAGTAGATTAATTAGCATATGGTAAAATGACATAATTGTTGTGAATGTCTCTATTCACTGCAATTGTTATCAGATGATTTTTTCCATTTAATCGTACTAAGTAAAAATGGGATTTATTAGAAATGTAGTGGGTTAGTCTTGAATGCAATTTACATGAAAATATATCTGGATTACCTTCACTGAAATAGACATCCCAATGGTGAGCAAAGGGTGCTGAGTTGCATGGCGCATCCTCCAGCTTTCCTGCTCTTCTGGTTCTGTTTATTCTGGAATAAAAGTAACTGCACAAAAGGAATGTGATTAGTTGCTTCTCAAGCTTCTGTTTCACTTGAAAGCAAACGAGAAAAAAAAAAAGCCAAAAAATGCCAAGTGAGCTAATGAATGGAGGGAACAACATTTTAGGCATTTTTAGTCCAATAGAGAACTTTGGATCACTGCACAACTAAAACAATGAAGGATGACTGAAGTTTCTTTTTCCAAATCAATCATTTTCCTTTATAGGTTAAAAAAGATAATTTCTTGTCTCACTGACAAATGGCCAAATATTGCCCAGACTTATAACATTTCCCCTTGTTCAATTAATCTTCTTGTATTGAATATATTTACTCTAATAGACAGCAAAAGAGAAACAGGAAGACCTGGGAAAAGAAAAACATAAAAAACAATCATCTGAAGAAAGGGCACACTCTTACAAAATGCCACATGCACCAGAAGTAACACGCTGTCACAATCTCATGATATAGAAACACTAATCAAATGGGCTTTATGAAGCAGATTTTTCCACATTTCTTCAAATTCATTAATCTCAATTGCATTTTTTGTGTAATAAACCAAAATGTCAAATATTAGTCTGTATAAATGATTGTTGTCAGCTATGTCTCAGCTGGGAGAAGAGCCCCCAAATCTATCTGCACTGTATACACATACACCGTTTCTCTTGGCTTAGGACTTAGAAATGCACACACCTCGAGGAAGAGATCTCCTGAGAAGGGGAGTCTATTATCAGCAGACCATCTACTGCTATTATTTGGAGTAGATATCATAACTTCGTCTCTTGTTTGACTCTGAAACACATCTGAGAAATGTGGAGAGTAGTTGGCTTTAAATTCTTATTAACCTTTTGAAGGCAGGCCAGTTCACAGCTAGCAGGATATGGTTCTTCATCTCTTCCTGCAAGGCACAGAAGGTCTGTGGGAAAGCTGAGAACTACCTTCAGTTCTCCTAAGTGCTAAGAGGACATTTCTCAGATGGAAGACAAATGTATATATAAGTCTAGACATAACCTATGTGAGTTGCTTACAACATGTATAGTATACATGTATAAGAAATCATGAAATTTCAGGGTTTATTTGCAGAATGTTGATGACTGTGAAAAATTGTTTCATTATTCAGCAGCTGTGGCTGTGATGTCTGCAGTCATACCATTCTGATGTGTAAGCTAAACAGCTGAGCCATGTAATAGAGCAAACGGTTAGACTCAAGATGTAAGAGAAGTAGCTTGAAAATAGCTTTAGTTCAAGACCTATCACAGAGCTTTTTCAAGATTTTGTGGGCTGTTTGTTTTCAGTGAGACTAATAAGGTAGATCTCATGAAAGTAGCTCTTTTTAAAGAATGAATGAATATTACAATAAAATTTGCTTATTCCTAGTCAATGAGATATGTGTGTGTATCACTTTTATGGCTGATCCACAAGGTCACAAGGCATTTTCATCTGATCTTGAGGGCTGATACCTGAAACATGAGGTTCATGTGCTGTGTATAAGCTGTCTATAAATTAAAAGGATTTCAGAGTTGAACAATGGTAAAGGATGAGCATAAAAGGATGAGCTGGTATGACATAAAAATTCCTATTTTTTTCCTGCTCTGAGCCACAAACTGAATGCCATATATTATTGTCCTCATCTTAAATTTCTGGTTAGCTAAAATGCTACAATGCACTGCCACTTAAATGGAAGAAGTATTCCCTGTACTTATTACTGCATTAAGAAAAAGCAAACTGCAAATCAGAAATCAGACCTGATAACCAGCATTACCTCTGTCTCTTGTGGGCCTGAATTTTGTTTCACTTCTAGATGGTAAAATACCACTTCAGCTCTTTAGGGGCTGAGAATAGCCAAATCATTGAAACACACAAAAAAGTACTATTCCACATCTAGATACAAAGACTTCTAAAGTCTAAAAAGCCATAAGACAAAATTAATTCTAATTTCACAACAGTCTTTAGAGTCTAAAAGTAGAATAGTTAAGAAATGCACAACCAACTCTAGAATTTTGGCTAATGTTTCCACCTCTATGTTCCATTCTCAGAGCTAAAACACCAGCCACCTGAGAAACATGAAATTGCTCTTGCACAAGAACATTCTCTGATTCAGAATAAAACAAACAAAAAAAAAGCTGCCTAATTACATTCAGATCAGGCACTTCCAACAGATGTTACACATAAGATCAATATCAAGTAAATAGTTACCATGATACCTCACAACTGTAATTATGATCTAAATAAGCAAAGAATAAAATAAAACAGAGTACCAGATGGATGGCTTTATACAAAAGCAATTTCAGAAACTGTAACGTGACAATGATGATGAGAACTGCACTCAGGTAGGTGCTGCCAAATAGTTGGGCACCCAGAGCATATGTTTGAAATAATGATGAGGATTCATAATTAATGTCTGCAAGGCATAGCACTGTAATACATACTTGAAGCTATCCCGTGGGCTAGGGTGTTAGAAAGTAAGGGGGCTTGTGAGAGCTGGTCAGCATTTAAACAGCTCTTCTTCCAAGCTGTGTGTTCCTGTGAGCAAGAAATCAGGAAAGGGTGGTAGGAGACCTGTGTGGATGAGCAAGGAGCTCATGCACAAATTCAAAGGAAAGAAGGTCCATGAAATGTGGAAAAAGGCTCTGACCACTTGGGAAGAATGTAGAAATGTTGTCAGGGCCTGCAGGGATGCAATGAGGAAGGCTAAAGCCTGCCTGGAATTGAATATGGCAAAGATGATAAAGGATAATAAAAAAGTCTTTTTAAAGCATGTTAACAGTAAAAAGAAGACTAGGGAGAATGTGGCTCCCCTGCTAAGTGAGGGGGGTGTTCTAGTAATGGGGGATGCTGAGAAGGTGGAGATACTGAATGCCTTCTTTGCTTCTGTCTTCAGTGAAAAAGCTCCCCCTTGGGAATCCCAGACCCTGAAGGTTGGTGAGAGGGTCTGGGGAACGGAAGAATTCCCTTTAGTCAGGGAAGAGGTGGTCTGAGAGTGCCTAGGCAACACCAATGTTCATAAATCCATGGGACCCAATGGGATGCATCCATGGGTGCTGAGGGAGCTGGTGGAGGTGATTGCTGAACTGCTCTCTGTCATCTTTGAGAGGTCTTGGAGAATGGGGGAGGTACCTGAAGACTGGAGGATAGCCAATGTCACTCCTGTCTTCAAAAAGGGCAAAAAGGAAGATCCAGGTAATTACAGGCCAGTCAGCCTCACCTCTGTCTCTGGAAAGGTGATGGAACAGCTTGTGCTGGATGCCATCTCCAGACAACTAGAAGAAAACGAGGTTATCAGGAGTAGTCAGCATGGGTTCACCAGGTGGAGGTCATGCTCGACCAAACTGGTAGCCTTCTATGATGTTGTCATTGGCTGGGTGACCTTATAACAAAGCTGAGGAAGTGTGGGATAGATGAGCGGACAGTGAGGTGGGTTGAGAACTGGCTGACTGGCAGAGCACAGAGGGTGGTTGTTGGTGGTGCAGAGTCTGGTTGGAGACCTGTAATTAGAGGTGTTCCTCAGGGGCCAGTGCTGGGTCCGGTCTTGTTCAACATCTTCATCAATGACCTTGATGAGGGGATAGTGGCCACCCTCAGCAAGTTTGCTGATGACACAAAGTTAGGAGGATTGGCTGACACACCTGAAGGCTGTGCTGCCATTCAGCAAGACCTGGACAGGCTGGAGAGCTGGGCAGTAAGAAACCAGAGGAGGTTTAACAAAAGCAAGTGTAGAGTCTTGCATCTGGGGAGGAATAATTACATGCACTGATAAAGGCTGGGGAATGAGCTGCTGGAGAGGAGATCTGCAGGGAGGGACCTGGGTGTCCTAGCGGATGACAGGTTGGCCATGAGGCAGCAGAGTGCCCTTGTGGCCAAGAGGGCCAATGGCATCCTGGGGTGCATTAAAAAGATCATGGCCAGCAGGTTGAGGGAGGTGATCCTCCCCCTCTACTCTGTCCTGGTAAGGCCTCATCTGGAGTATTGTGTCCAGTTCTGGGTTCCCCAGTACAAAAACGACAGGGATCTCTTGGAAAGAGTCCAGCGGAGGGCCACAAAGATAGTGAAGGGCCTGGAGCATCTCTCCTATGAGGAAAGGCTGAGTGAACTGGGTCTGTTCAGCCTTGAGAAAAGAAGACTGAGAGGGGACCTGATCCAGGTCTATAAATATCTAAGATGCAGGGGGCAGAGTGGCGAGGCCAGACTCTTTTCAGCAGTGTGTGGAGACAGGACAAGGGGAAACGGACATAGGCTGCAGCATAGGAAGTTCCACACAAATGTGCACAAGAACTTCTTTACAGTGAGGGTGACGGAGCACTGGAACAGGCTGCCCAGGGAGGTTGTGAAGTCTCCTTCTCTGGAGATGTTCAAGACCCACCTGGACACCTACTTGTGCAACCTGGTGTAGGGAACCTGCAATGTTAGTCTCCAATTACTTCAAAAACAAGAAGCTAGAGGACTACATACACAAAAGTTTTACACTGTTGTCATATTCGTCTTCTGCAAATACGTGTATCTGTGGCAGATTTTTAACTCGCATATGACAACAATACATCCGTTGCAACTACTTTTTGGAAAAAAAGGCCTAAAGGGGCAATTATACAGAAGAGTAGAGGCATGGGCATAAGGAGACAGAGAAAGGTATCAAACAATAAGGCAAAAAATGAGAATGAGGGCTGATCCAATTGCCCATTAAGAATCTATTATTCTGTATTTTTTAGTGAAAAGGGATTTAAATCTAGGGATTGCAATGTAGGTCACAAGCTCATCCCTAGAATGACATCCTTTTTTCTTTTTTTTTTCCTTTTTTTTTTTGTCCTGTTCTGTAGACAATCTAGCACATTGATCTCCTGAGAACGGAGCACCTTAGCACACCTAACCATGAAGTCTGTACATTGAGAAGGGGGTTGCCTATTGCTGGATGTTTTAAAGGGTTCCAGAGAATGATGTTGTAAATTCTTTTCAGTTCATAGCAATTGTTCACAGTGTTATTAACCCAATGTGACTTTTCTTAATATACGTTATTCACCTTACAGGTTGCTGACAAAGCATATAGTTTGGCTGTTTTCTGTACTAAGTTCATCGTTAATATTATGAAATACAGCTCTAAACCACTTGTTACAAAATTATAAGTAAATAAGATGTTGCAAACAGCAACAGTGACGAAATAGCTAAACCTACCTTTATTTTTGGTGAGATTTAGAAAAATGCTTTGAATTCCAAGCAGAATAAAAGACTGTTCAGTTCTCTCTTGGCTTTCTTATACAGCACACAGGCAGAGCCTGGCACATTGCACAACAAGGCCCTGGACTCCAGCAGTGCAGGAAGTTTCTTCAAGTCAGGCAGCTCAAAGTGCTCTGAGGGAGGGTATACCTTAACACTCACCATGTTTTCAAGGTAGGCAGGGATCAGGAATCTTGAGTTCCATTTTGCTTACTTTCATTACTCAAATTGGAAGTGTTCATACCCAGAATCTAAGCTAACTTTCCAAAGACCAAAGGCGGTAGTCCAAACCAGAAAACAGCAAGCAAAAAACTGGGACAAAACCAAGTAAACATCTATTTAGAGGTATGTTTGAGGACAATGTTTTTTTCAGTAATTGCTCTTGATGTAAGTATGCTACAGTCTATGGTGTTACGCAGAGAAACCCAAGCTAACTGTAAACAAGCTTTTCTACCACAAGCAGTCTGGTCACAACAGAATGGAGATCTGGCAGGTTAAATTCTCCTGCATTTTTCTACTGATTTTTCTGGAATGTGAAATTGTTCTTTCAGGGTCTTTTTTTCTAAAAAAGCTGATGAGAACATGGATAAGGCTCTCCCTTGTTTTTTATTTAGCCCTTGCACAAGCAGATTTGAAACCAAGGGAAGTGCAGTTTCATGGCCCTTCCTAAGTTGGAGTTTGAGAGGCACAGATGTGTCATATCGTGTCAGCAGATATGACAGCTGTTCATATGTCACAGAGGAGAGGGCAAAATTCTGTGATCTTAGCCAGAAAGAAGCAGGTAGGAACAGCATATAGGAAATCCTCATGTTAATGTTACTGCTTAAGCTCTTATAGGGTGACAGGCTCCAAAAAGTTAAGGCTAATTGAGCCAAGAAGTGACTTTTTTTTTGGACCTTTTCAGGATGAAGCACTGTGGCTTCAAGCTCACAGATTAAACTGCAGGGAACAGGATCATCCTTGCTACTAAGAGAAAGCATCCACACAGGGGTTTACTGTGTTTTAACTTAACTTTCCTGAGTGCCATGATGTCAGCAATCCCTCAGCTCGACACAAGGCTTCATGCAGAGAGAAATGACACCAGACCAGACATGGAAGGCAGAGCTCTGCCTGGTATAGCACAGAGCAAGTCTGCTGACACTACACCAGCAAGGTGCACTCCACATCTGATTACACTGCAGCATTCCTGCTGTTTTAATAAGACTTTTCCTCTTAGAAGAAATAACTAACAATGTCACATTGTGAGGTGGCTTTCACATAGCTCTCACTGGTTGACAGTTGTAAATGACTTCCACCAATGACCTAAATTAAACTAGATGAGAACCCACAGCTTCAAAGTCCCCTCTGGGCATGCGCAGCTTCACCTGCATCATTTGGGGCAAATGGTATGACTTACATGTAGAAGATGTAGCCCTGAATTCATTTGCACAAATGCACGCGTCTGTGGAAGCCACTGTTCCAAGGCTGGGCTTTGGTTAATCTTACTGCTTCTTAGCTGCTGTCTTCTCTAAATATCACTCATGATGGAAGTACAAATATGTGAGATCAAAACCATCCAATTAAAGCAGAGTTTATATAAAGGCAAATAATTCATTTCTACAGAACGATAAAATCTTAGAACTGTTTGAGAGGGAAGGGACCCTTAAAGGTCGCCTTTCCAACTCCCATGCCATCAAGAGGGACACTTACAACAAGATCAGGTGCTCAGAGTCCCATTCAGCCTGACTTCGCATGTCTGCAGGGATAGGGCTTCTATCACCGTCCTAGCATACCTGCTCTAGTGCCTCATCACCTTTATTGTAAAAAATGCCTTTTTAAAATCTAATCCAAATCCCCTTTTTTTCAGTTTGAAACTATTTCCCAGATCAGGTAGAAGATTTATGTATTGCACTTAAAGCACAATTGTTCTATAAAATTTCGTGCAGGAAGGATATAGAAATTTCGTGCGTGGAAGGATATAGACATTATTATTTCATAATCAGAGAAAATGAGAAAAAAATGAAATTTAGATTTTGCCTGCTGCTGTTTCCATTGTATGATAATATTGGTACCATTCTAGAGTCCTCTCAAGTTCCTCTTTTCAGCCTAGTTTCTCTCATTTATCCTCTTCATCTAGCTTGTCTATTCCCTTCCCTTCCCTTCCCTTCCCTTCCCTTCCCTTCCCTTCCCTTCCCTTCTACTGTGTTTTAAAAACCTTTTACCTTCAGTCACTACCAATCTGTCTCCTAAGGCACTAAATCAGTGCTTGTGGAAGCTGCTCCTTTCCTGACTGACTGCTGCTGTAAGTGCCAATTGGGATCAGCAGGAGGCTGGCGGCCAGATGGCAGCAGTAGGACACTTTTAAAATCTATGATTCTTCAGCATCCCTGTGGAAAGGGTGGGCTTGCAAGAGCTGGAGTAGGTGGTTCTGTTTATGTTCATGTATTAAAAATTAATGTTAGAGAGATTTGTTTATTTGCAGTATTATCAGTACAGTTTGCCCAAGCCCTGAAAATATTGATTCATAATATGCTTATGAGAGCCAAGAGTAATGCTTTCAGAAGAAACTGACATCCTGTGAAATACTCCTAGCTTTGTATTTCACCAGAAATCCTGATTTCAGACTGTGGCTAAATAGTATGAATCTGTGAATAAGCCTGGAGAGAAATTTGGGCTCACCTGTGCTTTGATGTTGGCAAAAGTCACTGCTGCCTACAGATGGAATACAACACAGCAAGTTGCAACACATGGATGAGTTTAGGCTCAGGACACCAAGGTGCTGTTCTTGGAGAGGTTTTATCAACTGTGCCTGTGGAGGAAGGCCCTTCTGCTCTTGATATTATTAAGCCATATTAAAATGGACAATTAGGCAAACTTGGTAGTTTATTCGTGATAATAATATTGAAATATTGCAAAAAATTTAGCAAATTCCTGGTGATCTGGTCTTTTCAGAGAATAAAAGATAGGAAGTACTTTCTCTCTGCGAGGAGGACTGAACACTGGTACAGGATTCCCATTGAGGTTGTGGAGTTACAGTTCTTCAGAAGGTGCCTTAATGTGAGCTCTGGGTGCTCCTGCACAGGCAGGGGTTGGGCAGCTGGACCCAGAGGTCCCTGCCAACCTCGCCCATTCTGTGATTCTGTGGCTCCCAAAATAATGGGCTCTGAGAAGTCTATAGTGGCAGTATCATGAGAAGGACAAACCTGATTTTAGGTCTGCTATCATAAGCTACAATGGTACAGTGATACTAAGCTTTGTTTTATTTCTTGTGCAGAAGAAATTGCCTTGCAGAACAAAAAAGAATGAAATATCTGAAACTGAAATAATGAATTAACTTAACCTGCCTTTATCTAAATGTTGTATATTTTTTATTGTTAGAGCTTTCAACAGAACTGAAGATTAAACATTCAAAACAAACAAATTATTCTCCAGGCATATTTCAGCCAAAAGCTTAAACATGTGAATACCTAGAATTTCTCTTCATTGTATTTCCTGCCCACACAGTTTCCCTGAACCATTGCTCAATCTGCCTTTGCTGTCTTTTGTTCACAATCCTTTTAGTATTGCAAAAAACCTCCCTGTGACTGAGGCCATTGTCCCACTGAATACTGAATGCACTTTAGTTCAATTTTCAGATGACTAGGTATGACTAGGATGACTTCTCAGTATGGAGAAGAGGAGGTTCAGGGGAGACCTCATTGCTCTTTACAACTTCCTGAAGGGAGGTTGTGGTGAAGAGAGATTTGGCCTCTTCTCCCAGGCAACGAGCAGGACACGGGGCAATGGCCGCAAGTTGTATCAGAGGAGGTTTAGGTTGGACATGAGGAAGAACTTTTTCTCTCAGAGAGTGGTCAGGCACTGCAATGGCTGCCCAGGGAGGTGGTGGAGTCACTGTCCCTGGCAGTGTTCAAGAGGCGTCTGGATGACGTGCTGTGTGATATGGTTTAGTGCTTGTGGTGGCAATGGTGATGAGGAGACGGTTGGACTGGATGATCTTATAGGTCGTTTCCAACCTTGTGATTCTCTGATTCTATGATTCTACAATCCTTCTTACCTCTCTGAGTTCCTGTGGTCTCTGTTCAGGAATGTGAAATTTTTCACCTGAGGTAATAATGATAATAAATATTCTGTGGTTAGAAAACAATGTGGTGAAAATGCAGGAAAAAAAATACACTGTAACGTTGCAAGGTGCTGAATCACTACAGTCAACATTTCAACCTTTCCTAATCTATGCTACAGTAAAACCTGAGTTCCATGTCTTCTGTCACACACAGGATAGCTCTAATACTTTAGTCCAAAGAAAAAAGAAAATACATAGAGCTTTAGTTCAGTGAAGACATGATCTAAGCTGTTTCGTCTAATCCTGAAGTTTGAATTATTTTTGCACTAAAAATGGAACAGTTTAGAAGTCAAGAAGTCAAGTACATTTTGACATTTGAAATTTCAAGACCTTATCACCTCTGATTAGCCAGCAAATGCAAATTAATGTTAATTTACTATTTTATACAATCACAGTATAATCTAGGCAGGAAAAGATCTTCAAAATCATCAAGTCAAACCATTAACCTGACCCACCAAGTTCTTTCACTATACCACATCTGTTAGTATCTTGTCCACACATTTCTGGAATACCTCCAGGGATGAGTACTCTACTATTCACCAGATCTGTCCCCTGAAATTCAGTAAATTCCATTTTTCTATGACTATAAGATGGATTAATATCATCTTGATTCTCAGAGCAGTAGCCTTTTCTGTAATACAGTATTTACTTCTGTATCCCAGATCCCTTAATAATCCAACACTGCTGTTATTCTTACCCTTTCTCCCTTCTCAAGCTGACCATATTTTTGTACCAGCTATCTGAAAAACACTTTATTGCCATAATTTCTTTTTGAAAATCTTACCAGTAGACTCAACTGTCAGTTATGTAGCTGGCAGTCAGTAGCCAAGGTCAGATCTTTTAAACCTTAAAATCTCAAGTTTTATCAGTGGATGTACAGTACCAAGTGAAAGTTATTTTAGAAATATCCTTCAAAATCTTTCTGTTCTCATTTGATGCTTTTCTAAAATGCATTTTCCCCGTGTCTCTTGTAATCAGCTGCAAGTCAAGAAAGTCTTAGTGTTTCCTGAAAAGTATTAAGTTTAGGAGATTTATTATAAGGAATGAATATAAGCCAATCCAATGGCAAGTCAGTATTTGAAGTTTTTTCTATGTCCCTGGATAGTTCTAGTACTCTAAGTAACTTTCATATGGAAGTGCTTTAAGTCCTTGATCATCTTCTGGTTTGATCTAAACAAACCTGTCTTTGATCTTCTTCTTTGTATATGAGGGAAAATAAAGAGATGTACAAAAAAGGATTTAAATATTTCAACAATGGGAAAAATTATTGCCGTTGCAAGTGCCTTCTCTATACCTGAATAGCATCCGATTTCTACTGATCCTTTTCAATCAAAAATATAATTCCTGCTTTCTGCAACTCATTTCCTACGTAACTAGCAATAGGACAAGAGGGAATGACCCAAGTTGCACAAAGGGAGATTCCCATTGGACTTTGGGAAGTACTTCTCCAAGAGAGTGGCCAGGTACTGGAATGGGCTGCCAAGGAAGGTGGTGGAGTCACTGACCCTGGAAGTGCTCAAGAAATGTTTAGAAGTTCCACTGAGGGACATGGTTTAAAGTGGGAAATATTGCTTGTATGTGGATAGTTGTATGGGATGATCTTAGAGGTCATTTTCAACACTGGTGATTCTGTCGTTTGTACTGTAATGTCAAAAGTTTCTAAAGATGCAAGAGATGGTTGGCATCACTTCTCTGTTTCCAATTTCAATTCTTAGGTTGCTAAAAAGTCACCAAACTTGTCATTTCCTATTAAATATAAGTCTGATCCTAATTCCATGTTTTCAGTGAAGGCTGAATTCTTTAAATGCTTGTAAGAAAAAGTGCATAGAAATCTTAAAAAATGTTTTGATGTTTATTGACAGATCTTTATTAGAATGTCTTTGTTATCTTCTCAACCAACAATCATAAATTCAATTTGTTATCGCCAATGTCTTAAGACAGCACAACAGTTACTACTTTTTTTTCTTTTATATGTCATATTACAATTAATTCAGTTTTGAGGTTTTGTATCACTGTAGGATGTGATAAGATAATGCAGATAGACCTAGTTAGGGTGAATCAGGCTGCAAATCATTTTTATAAATATTAAAAAGTATCCCCTCCGGACTCATAATGCAGTGGCACATACAGTGCTTGTCATTTGCTCTGTCTGCCAGTGAACTGTTTTGGTTGCTTAGGCACAACCAGGCAGAAATTAATCAGGTTTGACTGAACTACACTCTTGCTAAATCCTTATCTCTGCAACATTGGTTTCAAAGCATACAGTAGTTATATTTCATATATCTTATCATTATTCAAGGCCCTTTGGGGGAGTACCCTAATTTCATAAACATATTATGATTTTTTTGAAAGGAAAAGTGAAACATATGCTGCAGGGGAACCTTTGTAATTTGTTTTGCTTACAGATATGCTGAACTACTTGTACTTTATCTGATAAAAAAGAAGAAATTCCCAATGTGCACAATTATTTCCTGGCAAGCCACCGTTACTTTTATTTGAGTAGGTAGCCTAGATCTATATCTGATCCTCTGAAACCGTGGGCCATTTTCTCCAAGTTTGCAGCAGAGACCTGGGGTGACACTTACCCGAATTCCACCTGTGACATTCAGGGCAAAGGGAAAAGCTGATGCTGGAGAGTTACTGTTTCCATTAAAAATGGGTAGGAATTTTTTTGAGCATTCGTAAGCGTAACAGTGATGCTGCATAGATCTGCGTCAGAATTGACTGACCCGGTCATGTAAGAAAGAACTGGTTGTGGTTGTATAAGCATGTCTACTGCTCTGCCATTGATTAAACTACTTTCAATAGAGATTCTCCTATGTGCAACAAGAGAGGCTACAGGCGCCTTCAATTTAGGCATCTGCAAGATGAGCTTTGCCTACCTAAATTTCTACTGTCATGAAACTTAGGAAAACTTAATTTCTATCCTGTGTCAGATTTGGTTGAAATAGGCAATGTGATTGAAATGGGCATATTGATTCAGTGGGTGGGGGAAGGGATGGCTCTTGACAGATGCAGACAACATAATAATATAAGCCTTGTTCCCTTAGGAAGAAGAATCTAATAAAGAAATTCTGCTCTTTCCCAAACCAAGAAGAGAGTTGTCAGTTCTTCTATTGAGGTCAGAAACCACAAGCCCGGGATGAGCTGCCAGGCAAGAATAGATGCAAGGGGGAAGAATCCAAGCACTGCATATCATCCTTTGACAGAGAGAATGGAGAAGAAAAAGCCTGGGAACCAAGAATAAGAAAATCACTCAAAAAATCTGAAATTAAGAGAGACAGGAGGTACAAATTTGGGCAAGTCAGATATTAGAAAGGTAGCAAGCTGTGGACAGGGCAATAATGCTGAGAGAGCGGAATGAACTGGATATTTCAGCAACATTTGGAACTAGTTCTATTGAATTTATATTGTTCAGAATTATTGTTATAGCACACAAGGAGATACAGCACAACAGAGATAAAATAGACAACGTGAACACGGATAGCTGGACAAGCATGTAGCTGAAATGCTGTCTGCATTAGGGAATGTCACCTGTTTGACACTGAGCATTAGTTTTACCACTTGGGGCTAGAGAACCTGTTGTGGGGAATTTTGTATAATACAGTGAAAAAGTCACAGTTTTCCTACTGTGTTCTCTGTATTACCTTGTAATATGTCTTTTTATTACATTTCATATTTATAGATTTTTATGCCCTGTCTTTTCAAATCTTTCCCACCCTTCTGTTTCTCTTGTTTTTGCTTGTTTTTCATCCGTCTGTTTCCCAGCCCGCCTGTTCATTTCGTGTAAAATCAAATTGAAATGCCACTGAAAATGGAAAAAGTAGAAGTGTTATTTGATACTATCTTGACTTTTCACATGCTTTTTTTCCTTGAATTCTGATTACAATTTCATCGATTACCATTTTCTGTCTTGCCTACATCTCTTGATATGAATTTGATCACTGTTATTCATGTGAATAATAGTTAGATTAAATGAGGTAGCACAAGGAATTTGCCTAGATTTTAGAAATATTAAATGACCATGTAGTACATAAGTGCCACACAGATGGCCTTGGAGATCAGCCATCTCTTTTGGCCCAGACCGGGCACTCAACAGTCAGAAGTACAATCCTCTCAGTATGTGCTAATGCTGATTTAAGAAACAGGCAAAAAAATTGAAGACAGGATTGCAAGAAAAGGACAAAAAACACCAAACAAACCAGCCTCCACAGCAGCAAACCAGCCAAACAAACAAAACAGAACAACAAAATTCCCACAAATATCCTCTTCCCCAAATTCCTTCCTAAACGCTAACCATTGTTATTTGATCTTCTTAAGGAAACATGCACAAAATGGGTTCAACTTATTGAATCAAGATCATACTGTCTCCCACGGGCTTGATTTGATCTTGTACCTCCTCCCTCTCTTTGTTTGTTGGTGACTTAAATAAGGAATCTGTATGTTCTTGCAGCAGTCTTGTGGGCAGCAGATGTTTGCATTATTCATTGAACCTAAATAGCAAGCACCCACCAAAATCTCTAACAAAAGGATGGTTGTTGTTGCTTGTACTCAGGCAAACTCTTTCTTTTATAACAGGAGGATTCATCTGGGGACACCAAGTTTCTAAAGGAGCGAGCAAATCATAGAAATGAAGACTGGCAATAGGAGAGGAACAAAGTGATAGAGTCCCGACCAGTCACAGTTCAGCAAAAGCAGGAAATCTGAGGAAATAACTTTTTTCCCCCACACTGTTCCCTGGGAAGATGAAAAATGAAATGCATGTTATTGCAACTTGGTAATCTGTTCTTCTGAACAAAGGCATTGGGTAAGCTAATGAAGGCTGAATTTTAAGGTGCCAAGTAAAGGTACTGTGCCATAACTCATTATCCATGCTACCCTGAGAAATCGTTCACTCCACCACTGCAGGAAATTTGGTAAAATGATAGCCTGACTTTCTTTAAAAAAAAAAAATAAAATACAAGAATAATTAAAATAAAGGCAAAGGGTTTAAAATATGAGTTGCCAAATCATTTTCCCTTGTTTTATGTGTATAGATCAGACTCCGCTCCTGAAGAAACAGGCAGCAGGTGAATAGCAGCAGAAAGCCAGCACTCCCACCTGTCACTGCCAGTGCCTGCTGTGCAGGGAAATGCCAGCCTGCCAAGAGCCAGCTAAAACCTCAAGGTGGCGAACTACTCCTAAAGGCTGTGAAATATAGGAAGAAAACAGAAATACGAAAGGGCATAAGCCTTGCATCGTTGTGCTTTTGCACTCAGAGGGACTTTTCTCAAAAATAATTTTCAAAGCATTTGTAAAATACTGCAATATAAATATAGAAATATATAAATACTCTAGAGGATGTGAAACATATTTGTCTTTTGTTTGTATTTTGCAAAATAATATAATAATTCATGACAAGGAATGACTTATCAGAACTGCTCTGATGGATTCTGTTTTATTTCATTAGGATTTCTTTTTCTTACACTTCTATTAACCAACATAATGGCACTTATACACTGTACACTTACAGACATATAGATCCTCATTTCACTCAGGTACAGAAGCAGAATCCATGATTTATAACTGAAAACAAATGAAAAAGCAGAGGAGAGAAAAATATTTCAAAAGCACTGATGTTTAACTAAGTGGAGGTATACTGATCTTGCTTGAGTACACTGAGATTTGGATCTTTCTCTCATTTTTCCAACACTACTGTTCACATTTGTCAGCTTGCATAAGCACTGACACCCTGTCCTCTTAATTTCAGGATATGCTTTCCCTCCTCATGCCTCATACCTAGTTTCCTTGGAAGAATGACCACCTGTTTCTTCCTTAGCAGAGCAAGCATTACAACTTTCTCTCACATTCAGGAAACAGAAGATCCACCTCTTCCTTTTTTTACTTTTCGAAAGGCAACCAATTAGCTGACACCCTCTTCAAAATTTTGTAAAAGGGAAGCAACATGCTTCCAAGACAACTTCCATCCAGTTCACATATCTCCATTATCTCATTCTTATATCTATTGGCTATCAGGAATTTACTCAGCATCTCTGATTGAACTGGAATGCCTAATTCTAACTTCAGCAAGCACAGTATCAAACTGGGAAACTCCTCAGGGCATATTTGACTTAGTATTGCAAGCCTTGCAAGTTTTCAGTTCACTAATACGTTTTGATAAGACATCAGATGTAGCTGGGGTTACAAGAAAAAATGAGACTATGATGTACCTTAAAGAGGAATCTAAATTAGATGGAAGTCTCAAAGTGGAATGAATGCTTGCTAGAGTGATTTTGGTGTCCTGTATACTCTGTGAGGATTAATAACAGCAGGTATATAGATTACAGAAAACAGAACCATTTCAAAAATTGAAAGAACATTTTCACTAAAATATTGATGAAAATATGTTTTCAGATCTTCTACACTAAAAGCTTGGTTGGAAAAATTTTATTGAAACAACAGATAGCAGGCAATAGAGCTGAGCTTATTGAACTAGAACAATGGAATTATTTCTATGAAACATACTATTTAAGAATGATGAAGTATTGGAGTTCACTTGCAGAATGACAACGACCTCACAACTAACAATATCGCAGAGAAATATTTAGGTAGGTTGGAGTTGATTAACACAACAGGCAGCCAAAAAATGACCTATAGCAAAGACAGATGCAGAATATACAATACAATTCTATTTTCAAGAAAAGTGATAACTCTTGACTTGCTTATAATTCTTCTAAAGTTGTTTCTTTCATGTATACTTAGAGTGACAGGTGCCTGTCACACAAAACAAATTACAGAATCCCAGAATTGCAGGGGTTGGAAGGGTCTCAAAAGATCATCAAGTCATATACTGACAGCAATTTAAGCAGTGATTTTCTATGATTTTAAGACCACTGGTTTTATCTTTTTTTTTTTTTTTTTTTTTTCTTTATATATATATATATTCACATGCTTCAGATAAAAATCCACCATTTTGTCACATTTCCATCAGACAGAGTAATCTTCACATTCTAAACAAGTCTGTAGGAGAGTGCCAGAAAAAAAACTGAAAATAGAAACAAAATATGTTAAGTATTTACCACTATTCATTTAAGAAAGTGATTGCATGCCAATTAGCTATGGGATACTTGGAGTGTTATCAGTGGACACTTTTCACTAAAAAAAAAAAAAAAAAAAAAAAAGAAATGAAGAGTAATATGAAGATTTCTGTTTGCTGAAGTAATACAAAACTAGATGACTTCAAAGTTTGTTTGTACTTTATTATTTATTATGCAATTTATTATAGCATTTAGAATACTTGGATTACAGATTATGATAAAAATTAATTTACTAAAGATAAAGTAGGCTGAATTACTGAGAGATTTATGGGTTTGATTTTTAAATAGTATTTCACACTGTCTGTACTTCATCCCTGAAAACTGTGAAGTAATTTTCAGAATTGGCACTTAAATCACTCAATCACTTTAGGAAATTTCTATTTTAGCAACAAGATCAAAATGGGAATTAAAAAAGTAAATGTAGGAAATGGTTCATATTTATCCTCCTTTACAGTTGCTGGCATGGAAAATGAGATTACTACTCTGGAAAGGAGGTAGTGCATTCAATACTATATTTACGTACTATAAAAAAAGTGAATATTGGCATTGCCAGTAGCCTATATACTTATTTATTGAGCTTGACATCTGATCTTGATTACATATGAAAAAAAGACAGAAAATAAATCATAGCTGTTAAAAATTCTGTTTTGAAACAGAAACTCAGAAGAAAATCAGAGTTCATTGCTGGGAAAGTGATTGATCAGCACTTACTAGGATCAATAACAATTGCAGGAAGTGCTGTGTTGATCATGAAATTATTTTCTCCCTCTCTGAAAGTATTCGTGAAAACAAAATTTGATTCATTCTGTACTAGCATATCAAAATCCAATGCATTTTTAGACTGCAAAAGCAAAAAATAGAAAATCAACTTTGTAAAACTTGTAATCATTTCTGAATACAAGTGATTCATATGTATTTTTAAGAGGAATTAAAGCAAGTTCAAGCTTCACATACTCGTATTTTAAATGGCAGTTACGGATTGTAACATTGATCAACTCTCTGATGTTTATCTTCTGAACAGTTTGAAATATTATGGCTGCAATCCAAGCAACAGGAGACAGCAGAAAACATTTGGTTTATGATTCTGAAGACAGAACGTTGCAAAGAACACATCACATCACTATTTATAAAAACAAGTATTTTTAAAAAATACCTTCACCTTCCATAGTCCATGACAGTGAAAAGCCAGAAACTGAAAAATAATCTGATAGCCCTTATATTTAAACTGTGAGCACAGTTGAAAAATGTGTTCATGAGATCAAATGTCCTTCAGTTATTATTTTTACAGTAGTAATCTCTCTCTTGCTCTTCACCTATGGTGGAAAGGAGCATTTGAGGAAAATGATTTCAAGAATAAAGTTAGCCAGCCATATCCTCACACTCAGACTTTGCCATTTTAGAGTTGTTTCTGGCTGTCCAACATTCATAACATTGCAGAGCACTTTAGAACAATGTTTGTACACAGTTTTGCAAATTGAACTATTTTTATAAACAGCAAACACTTCCTCTGAGATACCAGTATAATTTCAGATCATTTTTTCTTTGCAACTGTAGTTAACTTCTTGCTAAGCAGCATTCAAACACTTCCCTATTGTACTCATGTTTCAAGTTCGCCAGTCAAAAGTTTATGACTTCCATAGTCTGCTTTACTGTAAGTGGATAGGAGTTTCCCCTGGCAATTTTTTTTCCCAACATTATTTAACCTTTTTTTTTTTTCCCCTCCAGTTCCTTTATTCAAATATTTCCACTGGAGCATCACATCTTTCTCTGTTGTTTGTTAGATTATATAATTTGACCACGTTACCAAAGTATGTCAATCTGTTGCTCAAGGCTCAGTGTAAATCTTTGAGTTTTTAGAAGTAGTTCTTTTGCAATTCTTTAGTTTTTCTGACTGTTTTTTTTTAGTTACATCATCTCTTACTAATTCGTCTGCAGTTTTCCAGGATCTGCATTTGTTTTAGCATTGCCTGTTCTGCACTCAATCGATTGCATTGGCATGTCTCTTTGGCAACATGCTATGTGTCCTTTCTTGTCATTTTCTAAGCTTCTTTAGTAGCTCATAGTTACTGGTATATTTCTTTTAGACTTTTTTTTTTTTAAAAAAAGAAAAATACTAGTTTGTTTTGGGAAGTCAGAATTCAGTTTCCTGCCTTTCCTTTTTTTTTTTTTTTTTTCCCCCAGTGGGGAATGCACTTTACTGCCCTGCTTTTCTCATTCTTCTATTGCAGTACACTATGACCCAAAGCATGGCCCAATACAACTGTTTCCTTTGTTGAATTGATGAAAATACCTGCCTAAAGTATGACTCATTTTGTTTTTTTTAAGTTGTTCAGATTGGTCACTGCAGTTGAGAAGTACAATATTGAGCTTTCTGGAGTTTATTTCCAGATTTAACTCACTGCTGAAGTGAAAAAGAATGAAATGGTATGGTATGTAGGCAGTATGACCCAAACAGAATTCAAAAAAAAAGTCGAAGTTTTGCACAAAAAAAAAAAAGCATTGGATGCTTAGTGCTCCAGTCTTGATTGTATTACTAGTAAGTTACAAAAAAAAAAAAAAAAAAAGAAAGTGATCTCAACACAATAAAATACTTGGATTTATCTATTTACTCATGGAAGAGCCATTTTTTAGTGTAGGTTCAGATATTTCTTATATACGCAGATACAGTTTTAAAATACATGGAGGTAAAGAAAACAACGCATTTGACTCTTAACTCATGTTTCAAATGGATTGTGGCACTTTTTATCATTTGAAGTACTTATACAATTAGCTAATTAAGGTGTGATTTAAATTGTAGGAAGTACACATGAAATTCTGCAGTATTTTTTAAAATATATATGAATAATTCTAATTTACTGTTAATAATGGTTTCAATTTCAGTAAAGGACCCTGAAAATGTGATCAATTGTTCTGTTTAAACAGAATGCAAATTTCTGCATATAGGTAACTGAACATTGCAACTAATTAGGAAAACATTTTTGACAGTCAAAACAAAAATCACTGGTTATTTACACAATGATTCCTCTATTTGGGTGTGGTTAGCTTCAGAAACAGTTTTTTACTTTTGAATGTTTGTCTCAAAATGTAACGTACAGTCTAGCATATAAACTTCTCTCCCTCTTGATAACAATGAGGTGGAAGTCTCCAAAATGAAATGATTTTGCAATTCACTGTACAAAGTTGCATCCCTGTGCAGTTTTGCAAATTCTTCTTGAAGAGACTCAATGAGTGAATTAATAACAGCTGAGTAGAAACAACAGCCCCTTGGTCAAACACTGATAACGAGACATTGAATGACACTTGAAATTAAATACATTATGGAAAGCGTTTCATGTTGTTCTCAGTAATTTTATTTTACACAAATGAAAAATGTTATTTTCTTTCCTTGACTTCAAAGGAAGGTTTAGCAATCTTTTCTTGATTCAGTTGAAATACAGAATTTTTTTTTTCAAGCAGAATTATAAAGGTAGTTTACATATTTGTACAAAATAGTTTAAGTAAATAGACAGTGATTTATTGATGAAATTCAGTTACTGCAGAGTCCCATTTAACAACAAATTGTAACTTCCATAAATTATGTAAAAGGCACACGCTTCAGAACTATTTATGCTCTGCTTATACATATTTTCCAAATTACACTGTTATTTGACTAGTCCACTTTCAATAAAATATTCACTCTCTTTATATATAATCTTATTTATCTTTTTTTTTTTTTGCATAATGAAATTAAGACATCCCATAAATTAAACCAAAATGGCAAAACCATCCTAAATTTAGTTCCAGAATCTATCCTGCTTTCTAGATTATCTCTATTCCATGACAATTCTTCAGTGATATATAAAAGTTAATAGACTAGAAAATGGGCTGTGCCATCTGTTGTAATTCTGATGAGTTCATTAGTCTTTACCTGAAAATTTCCATGTAGTTCTTAAACAACATCACTGATGTCTGTATGTATATCTGACTTGCCTGTTTGCAGTATTTTTCTTCAATTTTCAAGATTTCCCAGTATTTTACCTTCTCATAAAGAGTAATATCTAAATTATTATAAGGCTAAAAATAATCCAGAACATAAGGAAAAAACATTTGTATTAAACCATATTCTCCAAGCACAGGCTTTCTCTCACTTATTTCAAATAGACTTTGAGCACTCATCTAGTGAAATGAATGCCTCAGACTTCTGGATTCTAAGTCTCAATTGGAAAAAAAAACCACAGCTCTAGACACAGTGCAGTTTTGTTCCTTACAATTTGGGAAAAGTCAGATGTAGCCAGAAAGGACACAGTAATTTAAGTAGGCGATGAGTTTGAGGGAGGATAGTTATTCTTTTGTGAAGCAGATTAACTGCTTGCATACACAAGAGAGAAGTTTTTAAAAGCATCTCATTACATTCTTTTCCAAAGCAGTAGCTAATCCAACTCCTAACAGGGCCAACCCCTGAAGAAAAGTGGCCAGGATGGTGAGGGCAGTGATTGTCTCCTACTTTGATCTTCTGACACACCAGCATGAGAAGCATACAGAGCTTTTGGAGTGAGTCCAGAGGAGGCTGCAAGGATGATGAGAGTGCTGAAACACCTCTCTTATGAAGAAAGGTTAATACTGTTGGGCTTGTTTATCTTGGAAAAGAAAAGGCCCTGGGGAGATCTCATTTAGTTTTTCAGTACCTAAGTGGAGCTTATAAACAGGAGGGAGAAGGAGTTTTTACATGGTCTGATAGTAACAAGACAAGGGGGAATGTCTTTAAAATAAAAGAGGGGAGATTTAGGTTGGACGTCATACAGAAAACCTTAGAGGGCAGTGAGGCACTGGCTCACGCTGCCCAGAGAAGTTGTGGATGCCCCGTCCTTGGAAGCATTCAAGGTCAAGTTGGATGGGTACCTAAGTAGCCTGATCTCTTGGGTGGGAACCTGGTCTACGGCCACGGTCTATGGATAAGAACTAGGTGATCCTTCAGGTCCCTTCCAACCTAAGCCATTTTATGATTTAAATCAACTCAATAAGCTTCAGTTGGAAATACATCAAATAAGCATGTAATTTTCTCAACAGAGAAGAAACAAGGCTTGAGAAATGGTTCTTACCCATAAATAATAAGCTAGTACATTATTGGACAAACTGTCTCATTCTTTCTCTGGTTAGGATATTTTAGTATATGAATATTTTTATTATTTTTCTTCTGCATTGTTGGCCAACAAGGCATGTCATCTTCTTTTATTCAAAGTAAGAACAAAGGGTATAACTCCCAGAGCACACTGTTCATGTGGTCTGAAAAACAAGTCTCACGTGTTAGGATTGCAGTAATATTTTAGATCTACAGATGCACCAGACACTTAAAATAAGTGTTAGGGACATCATGACAGCTGCCCTACTTGTTATAATCATTAGAATAAAAGATTTTATTTTAAGTACCAGATGGCAAAATACTTCGATCCACTTCTTATGTCTCCATAAGTTCTGCAAACTGCTAGAGCTGGTTAAACACCTTCAATTTAAATATAGTTCACTAAAACCAGTTTTTAATCCATCCTGGTATATTTCGGATACGACTGCATGAACTTCCAGAAAAATCAGAAGAAATTACGGGGTTTCAGGTCAGAATCACATTAATCTCTTGTCAAACACTATCTCTGTGAATCTATACCTTAAAACTCTTAGTCTTCTCTATGGATTGCAGAAGAATCAGATCTGCCCATTCTCAGACCAGAATCCATGACACTGTCTAACAGATCTACCAGTCAAGGACATTTTCTTCTACTTTTCCCACGTTATTAGAGAAAGCATCTAGGAGATGCTCATCTTAGAGAAACCTCATCTAGGTCATAGCTGGATGGCACTCTACTAGATACAGTTCTAGGCAGAAGAGCTAGTTTGGTCCCACAAGGAGCCTGACCAAGCACTACACTACACTGAAAGTTATTCTAAAATGTTAAACAAATTTCCACTGTACAGTGTACATAGATTCTGAAAATAACCATCTAGGTATTCAGGGCTAAAAGGTCTTTTCATAGCTGGTACCTCTTTTTACTGAAGAGAAAATAATGAAGTGTCAAACAGTTAAGGAAATTTGAATGAACCAGACATATTTCAAAATGTAACCTTCTTCTAGATAAGAATTCACTGATTTTCATTGGAAAGAGGAATAGTATATAAGGAACTATAGGCAACATCAAGATTTTTTCTCCTTATTACTTCAAGGCAAAGCTATCTGTGGGATACAAAAACAGGACAGGAAAGAAAAGCTAAAAGCTGGTGATAAATCACTGCTTTCTCACTGCACCCACTTTGTTACTGTATTCCGTGGGTTTGCTTGTATTTTCCGTGTTAAACATTACATTGAAGCCTTAAACACAGTCCTTATGCAACTTTCTCTATGAACAAAGAACTCTAAGCCCAAGCTGATGCTTTCAGTCTGACAAAATATACAGTCAGTCTGAAGGGGGCCATCACTGACTCTTGAAGAAAAATTCCATTCTGTATTTGAAAGTAAATAAATGACTTCCCGGACATAGAAAATATCTAGAATGCTTTAAAATGAACTTTAGTAAGGTAAACTCAGAACATGATTAAGGGTCCCTGTCTTAGAGTTTGAACTAACAAAGCAAATCTGAAGGAAAAAATAGGGAGAAGAATAAGAGATGAGGATGGTGGTTAGGAAAGGAGAAGGGGAAAGAGGGAATATGGACATGGCCTTCCTAATATTGAAGACAAACATGTTTGGATTATATTTATTCCCTCTGGGCTTCGGCTTTTTGAACTCTAGTACCTGAGAGTACTCTTAGTACTCTTTTTGAACTCTGGTAGCTAAGAATTATCAAGATGGAGTATGAATAAACATCAAGTGAGATAACTCACCCAGTATCTTATGTCTCATCTTAGAATAAACATTCTTCTCAGTAGGACTGAATGCATTTTTTTGTTTAAACCAAAAAAATGCAACATTGATAAACAAATAGAGCATCATAATCCCTTGGTTCATTAGCTTTGTCATTTTTAATAAAATGGTCTCTGGTTTTCATGAAATGTGTCATCTGTAATTCTTCCAGAACTCACAAAAATCCCTTGCCACTGCTGTATTTTTAGCAAAGAATAATTAATAACTGATAAGATGAAATATAGTGTTACATAATTGGCAAATGGAGAACGTTTTGCAGAAATCACTCAAACTATTTTGAATTTCATTTCTAGTCATGGTTTATTTAACACTAGCAGAGTGCTGGAAGAGTTTCACAAAAGATTGATGATCCTCTAGAGCAATTCCTAAGCGTAATATTATGTCTTAAAGAATTATGTCACTTTCTTTAAGGGTGCTGAGAAAGATATTACTCTGCATCAATAAAAAATTCAAGTTTTACCAACCATCTGTATTGCATAAATCAAGGAGATGGTAAGGGTTTCCCTTGAAAACTATTTTGAAATGTTATGAGAGATCCTAAAAGGCATTTACTGTACTAAAGTGTGTCAGTAAATGTATTATGCTGCAGCTACAATGAACTTCAGAATAAATGTTAAGGACAACATTTTCAAGGATTTGTGCCCAGGGCCAGTTTCATGGAAAATGGTGATTCTTACTTTTTCAGACAGAGCTCATCTACAAGACAGAGGTCCACCTGCTCAGTCTAAATGTGATTTTCAAATTGCTTAAAAGCTGTTGGGAAACACTATACTATTTGGTTTGTTAATTTGGTTTCAAATGAGCTCATAATGATCGGAAAACTTTTAGCTGAACTGAAATAATTTCAAAATAATGCATCTGTGTGTCCATCTCTGTAAACTCACACAAAAAGAGGAAACTGAAAACTAAACAAAGGGGGAAAAGTATTTAATTAAAATCTCTCTCTAATCATATTTTTAGTGTAGAAGGAATTACAGCCAGTTTAGATTATTTTTGTTAATTTAACATTTACCATGTTGCTAGGAGTCTAGGCCAATGTACAACTTCTTTATGGAGATTTTCAAGGAGACAAGGCAATGACTTTGTAAGCACTTCAAAAGCTGACTAGATGTGTGCTGTGATAGTTTTCTGCACTGAAGATGTCAGGACATGTATTTGCAAGTAAAATCTCTTCTAATACTTGCAACATGGAAAGATAAACATATTTATTATGTAAAGAAAAGTTCTGGTTGTCAGCTCCTGGATTATTTCTGAGATTTCTACAATAGCTCCACAAAGGGAAGAGAAAGGAACAATTCAATGCATTACAGTTGTTTGCAGAGAAACTGTGTTAATTCTCAATTGTTTTGGAAACAAAAATATTTGTTTCACAAAAAAAATATATTTTCAAGTTAAGGATGTTTGTTAACTTTGAACTCCCTTCAGATGTATTTATAATACTACAAAAACCCTTTAAGAATTAAGTCTCGCAGAAGACAAAACCTTTATTAGGGAAGGATAGTACCCTGGTTTCAGCTGGAATACAGAAGGAGCAGAGAGAAACCCTATTTGAAGTACATATCACCTGGATCAGTTGAGAGTGCTGATATGTCTCTCAAGAGATTGTTAAAATACCATTAAATGAAAGACTGATGAAGACTGTGAAGGTTAAAAAAAAAAAAGCATATATTATCTGTTCAGCCATTAGTAGTCTTTGGGACCTGCACTTTCACGGACTGTGTCACTCCTGTGGGGTGCCATACAGTGTGGAGAGACAGAGTAGACACTTGAAGATATACCACGACCTCCACGAAATTTCACAGCCATAGTTTTCTTTAAAGATGCATTAGTTATCAGTAATAACAGAGTAAAACTGGGACAGCTTGCTAGTGCCAAAAACTTATTTCCCCTTTTATCAGTTACCTCAAAGTATGTCATTCCCTCTTGTTGTCTGTACAGTGGCTCTTTTCAAAGCATGATGGCTTCACTCTTATCATAGCATTTGCAATATGTAACACTTTATCCTATGTATCTATAAAAAACAACTTATAAATCTTATTTAATTTCCTGAAAATTCAAAGCCACTCTACAGCTCATTTAAGCACTCAGTGATATCACGCAATGTTGATTTAGGAAATACTACAACTTTAACCAACCAAGGTGGCCTGTTTTAAAATTCAGAATGTGGGTCCAGCGAAGAAAATTCATTTTGTTTACAACAGTCAACAAAAACCACACATTTCTCAAATAGATGTTTGGTTAACTGATGCTAGACACCCCAAATTCCTTCCTGCAGACAGCCGCTGCTAATTGGGATGTCAGGGCCACATTGGGAACTTGGTTTCTTTCCTCCGAGATTAGCAGTGCACAGTTGAAAAACGTGGCCTGGCGAGCCACTGTATCCTGGGGGTTCTGCTGAGTGTTCTACAGCTGGAGTGACCAATCTGAGACCTAATTGCTTCCGGGCTGGGCAGAACATGTTTGGATGGTAGAAAGGCAAATAGATTTGTGCCTGGGATGAGGGATTCAGGAAAGAGTTTGCACAGAAGGAATGATCTTGCTGCACAAGCACCTTGCCATTGATCTGACTAGCAGTGACACCAGGTTCCAGACCAACTTACAGTGTTACAAATCCCTGCTACAAATTACACAAACACAGCTTACTTGCCAGAGTACAATTTGCATGTTATAAATCTTCAATTTCACTCATGTACACTAAAAAGAGAGCGAAAGACTCGGGTCAGGAATAGCACTACGCAAGCTAGGAAAATCTGCTCGAGGACTGTTTTGCCAAGGCAAATGCAATCCTATTGTTTCACCTACATTTGTTTTTCAAAATGGAATTGAAGTTTAACATTTAAAGTAATGTGAAACTGTCTGTAATTTCTGTTTAATGTTCAATTTAAACAGTACTGTAAGAAAAAGATCCACCTAAAATATTTGCATGCTTTTTAAATTTTTATTTCCATCCCAACATGCTTGAATAGACAAAATGAAGAATAAATCTGAAAATTATATTGGCAACGAAGAATCGAGTTATTTTCCATCAAAGAAAATATTTTGTGATCTACCAAACTGCGCAGTTGTTTTAATTTCTACATTATGAATTTCATACTTGTTTGTTATGTAAAATTGCTGGATGTTTGTTTCAAGAGCACAAGTTTCAAAGAACGTTGTGTCTCTTCACTAGAAAGTGATAGCCTCAACATGTTAATAACCAAAACGTTACCAGCTTGTTTAAAAGTCAAAATTAAAATGACCATCCAAACAGATTAATTTTCACTATAAGCCTTTTAAAATTATTTTGACGTTTCACTCAAATATTTACAAAACTCAATAATTCTAACAGATCAAGATAAGTGATTTTTCATCCCATGCTTTTATTTTAAACCTCCTAGATCAACATCTCTTACCAGGTGTCTGTACAACATCTGATGAAAGGACCTTGAAAGTGGCCTTTTCCAAACAACAAATAATTATTATCACTGCATCACATATTCTGACCAAAGCCGAGAAAACTCCTGTATGCAAGAGGTCAAGTAATCTCCAGAAGTGGAGCTTAGCACTCTGTGACTTGTAAGTCTAATCCTGTAGCCTAAAGGTATGTTAGCAAAAATAGTGCTGCCATAGCGCTTTAGGCAAGCATTAAAATTAAAAACTGTAATAACAATGTTGCATAAACTCAATGTTTCATAGTGCATGTTGTAAAAGGTAGGATATTGCACACGGTTGCCTTTGCTCACTTCTATCTCTTTCACCTTTGGCTGAACACTAACCAAAATCCATATGGAGAATATTATTTTTCTTCTCAATACACTGGCACTAAAAAATAGTGGAAAAAAAAAAAAACACAACCAAAAACTACTGAGCCATAAATCCTTGTTTTCAGCAGCTCTACTATTATTTGCAGTCAACACGGCATATACAACCTCTGTTATTCCCTTAAAATTAGTCAAAACATAGCTGTACTGGTAGCCACGAAGGCCTTTTTCTGCTACAACATTACAACAACAAAACAACAACAACAAAAAACCCTGTAAAATTATGCAAAGACGCCAGTCCACCTTGGGACTTGTACTTCAGGTAATATAATTCAGCCACAACACACTGCAAGCCTCAAACAAGCAACTATTATTTACTAAGACAGAAATAGAAAATAGAAATAAAAATGCAATGCCAATAACATGCATATATTTACACATCTACGCAATAGACTTGCTCACCACTGACTCCTCCCTCAGCAACACAACTACTCACCGCCTGCTGACCAACACCCAGCCAAGCACCAGCCACCACCATCCCATTCCCCACAGCTTTATAGCCTTCCACATGATGTCATGTGGTATGGAATAATCCCTTGCCTAATTCAGGTCAACTGTCCTGGCTTTGTCCTGCCCCCTGCTGCTTGCTATCATAAGGGCAGAAATACTTCCCAACCAAATATCCTGGTCTGGTTTCCCAGGTGTGCTCCTATCACCTAGCAACAACTAAAACATTGATGAGCTATAAACACTGTCTCAATTGAAACTAAGACAATATCTACCCCTCATTCCATAAATTTACATCATGCTCAGATCCTACACATTCCCATGTATCTTGATTAGATACACATATCATTCCCATGGTCTGTGGACCATCTGTCTAAATTTTTTTAGGAGTTCATTTAGTCCATGAATTGGGCTCCATCTGTCACAGCAATCCTTCAGGGCAAGAGATATGGTGCATGGCTCTGGATTATTGTATACTGGAGCCAGACACTTGTTTATCACTAAAGAAAATACGTAGTTACTGAGGTTTACTATGCTGAAAAGTGGTGCTCTGTAGCTGAGAATTTGCTCTATTAAATAACACTATTGTGCATTTGTCTATTGTAGTATCCAGGGAAGTAAAAAGAGGCATTATTTTCAGAGCAACCTGTGCAGCTATGCATAGGTAGGAGTAGAATGCCAAGTAAATAATAAAATATGAAAATGTTTTATTGGTATATACTGATAAAAATAGTTCATCAGTAGTAGATAATGATAAGTTATCAACTGGAATGGTTAAGAAACAGAAAGATATCTCATTCTGCTAATTAACTGTAACAGCAGTATCTCTTCTAAAATTTTCTGGGGAGAAAACCCAAAGACCTCCCCTCTCAGAAATCCATTAAAACAAAAAGATTCTGATTTACACATTTACTACTGAAGTGGAAAAAAGGAATGCTATTGAGTTCATTAAAAACTAGGATGAAGCTGACCAGAGTCTATAGTTTTCCTTAGCTTTTCAGATAAATTAAAATGCACATTTGATAAGTGACATTGTAAGAACACCAGAAATATTATTAGAATTAGTAGAACTAGTAGAATAGGCCTGACAACTAACATAACCCATGGGATAATACTTTAAAGTGTGGACCAAGTGGGTGAGTTCAAGACCATGACAGATTGCCTAGCACTCATGGTTGATGATCTTGGAGTTCCTATTAATATTGATTTCACAGTTAATATTGATTTCACACTTTGTTTTACTAATTCATACTACTAATTTTCACAATTCTATTATGAATGCATGAAGTTTTGCACATTCGTAAAAATAGAAATTCTCCACTATTAAAGTAAGCGTTGAAATAAAGACCTATCTAAGCTGAGGTTATTCTGTTTCAAAACCTTCAACTTAATTTCTCCCAAACTCCATTGTAGCTGAGCAGAGATCTTAACATTATCAGGGTATTTTCACCTATTTTAATACCAAACATCAAGACTTACCTTAATTAGAGAAAAGAGCTTTCTGCACTTCTTTTTCAGTTTCTTGTATGTAATGTTACCTCTAATGGCTGAGATGATGATGTTTCCTGGACTTCCATAATTTAGAGTCTACTCTTTTCCCCCATCTACTCCATTTCGGTGTTATTTTCTCCCTTGGTTTGCCATGTGAAACACTGGCCTGATTACTTCCCATTGTATGCTAGGTTTTAAACTCAGGTCAGCTCATGACCTGCATTAGCTATCAGTCACAACAGCAGCTTCTCTAAAAGATGGTAGAAAGCAATGAGATCTAATGGGGAAAGAGTGAGACTCAGAGAGTGGATTATATTCGCAAGAAAACAAATAGGAGCGGGTGGTTTGGACTGAGCAAGACAAGACAGGATTTACAACCTCATCTCTTCCTGTGCTCAGGGCCTATTTGTATGGAAAATCTTTGGAGAGAGTTATGAGCAACGTTTTGGAAAGTGGATTCCTGTGCACTTTGTTGTGTACCACAAGCACAAAGGAGATGTGTTTTATGAATGCCTCTTGCCTACCATGTTTTTTGGTTATTCATCCTTTCCTTGTCCCCAGTGCAACTTTCTCTATTGAGGAATATCGCTGAACTCACAAAGAATTATTTTTCTTTATCTACAGGGTATGAAATCATATGTAGTGATGAATGAGCAGAGTAAAACTGGCATTCTGCTGCAATATATTCATTTTGGCACATTTTTATTCTCTTTCCTGACAGTTTTTGTCTAAAATATGTACTAGGTTTTTTTATCTATGCCCTGCTAGATTGTTCTTTTCCATTCTTTCTGTGTTCCCATTTATTAGAGTATTTCTTTATATAGCTATTTTTTTCGTTAGTCTCCAAGAACTTATTCCTCTCCTGCACACTCTTGACATCCCTCCCCCCCACTGCCAAAGCCACTCAGACTGTTTCCTGCAGACAGCTGATTCTTGTCTTACAGCAAGCTAGAAGAGGTTTACGAGAATAACAGGGATTTTGTTTGTGATAGAAAGCCTTAGTTGCTGACAAACGTCAGAGGCAAAAAATATCTATAGAATGCTATCATGTTAGCAACACTAGTTAGTGTCATAAGATACTGTTAATAGTGCTTATCTCTGAGATGGTTCAGTACCACAGAAGAGAATAATTATCAGGATGGGCTTCCTGAATCTTCCAACTATGTAATGCTTGATTGCACTGCAAATCTGAGCACAGCCACAAAAGGAAAAGAATAAGAGTAAATTCAGCATCCATTATTACCTTGTTTAAGCACTGTCAAGCTTCAGAGGTTTATGATGTTTTATTGTGAGCAGTACTATTTTATTTAAACCAATAACCAGGCAGTCAGGATTGTATGGGAACTTTTTATATGATATTTCTCATAATGAGAGAGAAAATAATCTCATTGCATAAGCTTGGAAAGTTAGATTGGGAAAATATCAATGGTAATTTAATAGCTATTCAACATTTTACAGATGTTAATGTTATCCAGTTTTGGCACAAAGAGTTTTAATACACTTTGGCAGGTGAAGCATGATGAAACATGCTGAACGATATGTCTGCCCCTCTCACTTAGAGATTATTACTAGGTTTCTGGTTCCTAAGATGAAGTTCAGTTTCTTTTAAACTAAGCTGCTCATGGAGGTGGGCTTGGTGAAGAGCTGGAATGGCTGAGGAGTATTTTTTCTTTCCCTTTTCTGAGAGCAGAATTCAACAGAGGCAGAAGGAACAGGCCGTCTCAAACTATAACAGCAGGATTTGCTATAACGTTACTGTCAAAGTCCTCAAGCAATATCTAAGGATATGTTGCTATATGTACTAAGTATCTACAAAATGTTCTCAAACCTCATTTTACCTCTATACTACACACTCATTAATGATTTAATCAGTCTCTATACTGAATAGCCAAGTAAACAGCTTTGTAATCCAAATGTACCAATTTAATAGATACAATAACAGTAACATAATCAAAATCAAATTTGCATAGTCAACTTTGCGTATTTCAGCTGTCAGTCACAACAGTTTAACAAATAGGTAAGATTTACAGAAAACCAGCTAAGGGAATTGTATAATCAATGGATATTAAGATATTACAATCACAAAATAAACAAGAGAGTTAGGCGAAGTAGACTATAATAACAAAAGAGAATAAATGGAAGGCTTACCCTTAGTTGGGCTCACCACAAAACACCAGAAGGAGGGATCTCCAGATGAGACCCTTCCCCACTGGGAGCCAGCTCTTAAATAGGTCTAGGAGGGCTGGAGCCTGGCTCTACCCCTTCCGGCAGCACAGGCGAATTGCCTTCACCTGTGCTCCTCTGGCTGACTCATGGCTCACCTCAGGTGATCAATCAGAGGTTCAGGCCGTGACTCAGTAGTTCCCATACAGGGAATGAAATTAGGTTATAAGCAATAAGATACCATAGAAGTGAGATGGGCTAAATTCATTAAAATCTTCATGAGTACTGACAAATTTCAAATTCAAGCTGAATCTCTCCACTGACTTCAAGAATGAGCAAAAAAAATCTGCAAGTTAATATTACATCAGTTTTTACCAGGGCCATAATAAAGTACTCTCTGTCTGAAACCATCAAAGCATTTGCTCCCCCCTTCAACACCACAGTTTCTGACTATACAGTTTCCTGCAATATGGTTTATATTGCTTTTGGTATGTCTCATCAGTACCTCCCGAAGCACTTTCTTCAAGAAAATAAGCATTTTCAGCCTCATTTTAAATCTCAGAATATAATCACTTTATATTATGGAGCATTGAAGAACAGCAAGCAAAGACTCAAACAATCACAGCAGTGCACCGTTATACATGGATAGCAGTAGCTCGCCTTTGCCCTAGCAACATAGGTGTGTAGCCCAGAGCTGAGCCCAATCTAAGCAACCTTCTTCCTCAGGAGGTCTAATTAGCAGTTTGCAAGGTGATGGTGGTGTGGTCTTCTTACTTCTTGGTTTACAGCCAGTTCAACAGACATTACCCTCAGGAACTCTTCACAACCTTCTCTTGCTGAGCTGCTACCCCAGAGGTAGTTTTGAGAAGGTATAAAGTAGTCTACGAATTTCAGTAAGGACAGTGCTGATCTCGTATATCCTGTCCTACATACTTAGCTGTGTGGCTTCATGCTATCTGCAATCGCTGGTTTGCAAAGTCCCCAAACAGTTCTGACTACGGCAAATGAAAGTTCAAAACACCATTCTTGAGTTCACAAACTCTTCCTTTAAAAATTGTAAAAGAATTTCCTAAAATGATACAAAAGTTTAGATATATCCATTGAATCATTTTACTGTATGATGTGGATGAAACATATTAACAACTATAGAAGTGGGAAAGTATAAAAGAAACATGGATAGCATCTGGTTGTCTTCTCCTCATGTGTCCACATACTTTTATTTTGCTGTGTTGAAGAATGTGCAAGATGCAGAAGTATTTGAAGAATAACAATAAACCTGATTCATGTATATGTAGAACAAACAAACAAATCTCCAAATAACCCACAGTTCTCTCTTTTAGTATTTTATTTGGAAATTAATTTGGATTAATTTCCTTATTTCCTCCATGGAGCCACGTTTTCACATAGTGATGGTGTCACTACCAACTTTTGTAGAAGAATCATACTCTGCATATCTCTCTTACTCCTGTTTTTGAGATTAGTTTTTCCTATTCTCCTATCCCAAAACTTATTGTGATGTTCGGGGGTGATTGCCGAGCCCCTCTCGGCCATCTATCAGCGCTCCTGGTTAACTGGTGAGGTCACAGAGGATTGGAGGCTTGCTGATGTGACTCCCATCTCCAAAAAGGGCCATAAGGAGGATCCGGGGAACTATAGGCCTGTCAGCCTGACCTCGGTACCACGGAAGGTTATGGAGCAAATCATCTTGGATGAGATTGCACGGCATGTGTGCAGTGTCCACGGGATCTGGCCCAGCCAGCATGAGTTCACGAAAGGTAGGTCATGCTTGACCAACCTCATCTCCTTCTATGATTGAGTGACCAGTCTGGTAGATGAGGGAAGGGCTGTTGATATAGTCTTCCTAGACTTCAGCAAAGCCTTTGACACAGTTCCTCACAGGCTTCTTCTGGAGAAACTGGCTGCCCATGGCCTGGACAGGGTATATACTTCTTTGGATAAGGAACTGGCTACAGGGCCGTGCCCAGCAGGTCATGGTAAAAGGAGTGGAGTCCAGCTGGTGACTCATTTCAAATGGTGTCCTCCAGGGGCCGGTAGTGGGGCCCATCCTATTTAATATCTTTACTGATGACCTAGATGAGGGGATTGAGTGCACCCTCAGTAAGTTTGCAGATGACACCAAGCTGGGAGGTGGTGTCGATCTGCCTGAGGGTAGGGTGGCCCTTCAGAGGGATTTAGACAGGCTGGATCGCTGGGCTGAGGTGAACGGGATGAGGTTCAACAAGGCCAAGTGTCGGGTCCTGTACTTTGGCCACAACAACCACATGCAGCGTTATAGGCTTGGGGATGAGTGGCTGGACGAGTGTGAAGAAGAGAAGGGTGTTGGTTTATGCTTGACCAACACCTGGGGGTGTTGGTTGATGCTCGGCTGAACATGAGCCGACAGTGTGCCCAGGTGGCCAAGAGGGCCAATGGCATCCTGGCCTGCATTAGAAATGGTGTGGCCAGCAGGAGCAGGGAGGTGATCATCCCCCTCTACTCAGCACTGGTGAGGCCGCAACTCGAGTACTGTGTTCAGTTTTGAGCTCCTCACTACAGGAAAGATGTTGAGGCCCTGGAACATGTCCAGAGAAGGGCAACAAAGCCAGTGAGGGGTCTGGAGCACACGTCTTATGAGGAGCAGCTGAGGGAGTGGGATTGTTCAGTCTGGAGAAGAGGAGGCTTGGGGGAGACCTCATTGCACTTTACAACCTCCTGAAGGGAGATGTGGTGAAGAGGGATTTGGCCGCTTCTCCCAGGCAACAAGCAGGACACGGGGCAATGGCCGCAAGTTGTATCAGAGGAGGTTTAGGTAGAACATTAGGAAAAACTTTTTCTCTCAGAGAGTGGTCAGGCACTGGAATGGCTGCCCAGGGAGGTGGTGGAGTCGCCGTCCCTGGCAGTGTTCAAGAGGCGTCTGGATGACGTGCTGTGTAATATGGTTTAGTGCTTGTGGTGGCAATGGTGATGAGGACACAGCTGGACTAGATGATCTTATAGGTCGTTTCCAACCTTGTGGCTCTATGATTCTATGTCGGATGCTCTAGTTTTTCAGGAGTTTTCCTCACTGGGAATCTGATTCAGCATAGTTTTACTCACATTTATCTGTGCAGAAGATCAGATAAAACAAGTGGAATAGAACATAGTGATGTGTAGATATGTTAAAATTGTGTTAAGAAGTAAGAAATTAAAAAAAAAAAAAGTAGTAAAGAAAAAAAGCATTTTGGCAGTATTTGAATAAGCATGACTGGAGAATTTAATGAATTAATGGAAATTGGAAGAAGAGAACTGAACAACACATACATAAAAAGGAAAAGAAACAAAGAATTTGTGAATTTTACTATTCTAAAAATAGTACATTTGTTGTATTCTAGTTTGTTTATATCTGCTTTTATGCTGACTAGTACTGTGGGAATAATTAATTTTTCAGTTCAGTGGCCAAATATAAATGTTATTTAAAAATCAGTCCAGATAGAAATGCCTTTAAATTCTGTTACTTTTCACCAAAACAGCAAAATCAAGAAGTTCAATATGGAAGAGTTTTGTTTCTTACTTAAAGAGAAGAAACAAATAAAATGGTGCAAGGCCAAAAAAACAGATATTTCCCCCTTCTATTTTAGTGTAGAATCATGAGAGCATACACTCCTAGAAGTAAGAACCTGTTATTTCAGTCTCTTCCTCTCTTGAAGTACCCTCCCTCCCATAAGAGAGCACAGACATAGGCTTCTTCTAAGATAAATGCTTTATGTTTGAGGCAGATCCTTCTGCTGGAACTGTTCAGTTTTGCAAAGGGTAAATACTTATTCAGCCAGAAGTGCCATGACACTGTACCTTTGCAGTCAGGCTGCTCAGTGGGACACAGGCTGTTAGGAAGTTCTCACCTGTCTTATGTAACTATTCCCAGCACAGAGCTCTTCACCACATTTTTTCAGTCACAACTTCTTGTGTTTATGCAATGTGGAACAAAGCTGTCCGAAATACTTAATATCCCAGATGAGCTAAAGATTATGGTTTTGGCACTTAACGACACAATGAATGTTCAAATGCTTTGTGTAGAGAACAGATCTAAGCATAGATACTTATCCCCTGAGGAAAATATGGACCTCAGTAACCCTATTTCCATTTGAGAAAAGAGAGAGCCTCGTGTGTGAATCCAGAATTCGTTCCCCATTTGCCCTCCAAAAGAGAAACCGTCTGATGAAGCGCTCAAGAAATAGAACTGAAATACAGGGAATTTATTGTTTGACAAGAAAAAAAAAGTAAATTGCTTACCACTGTCTTTCAACATTAGAAACACTCTATGAGGGGATTTTACAAAAGAAAAAACAAAAAAGTACCTAAATGTAAAATTCCATTTGAGATTACCTCATATCTCAGCCTTCAGAATGAGTTGCTGTTCTGGCAAGGGAAAAGACTAGATTTCCTTGTCATTAATACTGGCAGAGAAGAATCTTTCCTCATACAGCGTATTTAGATAGATGGAACCTGCTTTTAAGAACAAGGCAATGGGGAGATAATAACTTTAGTGTATTAATTTTGAAAGGAATTTTCTAGGATAATTTGTTGAAAAAGCATACTTATCAAGACATTGAATTAATATTTAATTTTTATTTTTAAGCTTTTCAGTATAATCATGGTCATGGAGACAATTTATTGATTTAGTCCATTTCTAGGTTTAGTGCAATTGAGTTATTTACCACATGTAATGACAATATCAAAACAGCCATGGTATTTTCCATCTGCAAAGAAGATCGATTCAATTTTTCTTCTAGAAATAATACTGGTCACTTAACAGCAAAGTTCAAGTTTAAGCTCTGAGGAGCTGTTCTCCAAAATACATGACTCTAGATAATGAATCACTGCATCTCATTTGCAGAACTTTTTGGAAACATGTTTCCCTGGCCTCCCCTCCAAGATGCTGGGAGAAGTAAAGAAACAGAGAATATGGGGGTGCCATGGGTCCAATTAATGCTATCCTCTATTCTAGGGCATGAGCATAGACAAAAACTAACCTATAATTCCTAAAAAAAAATTTAACCAGACAAAGGGAATAGTATTCTTTACCACTTCAATTACAGCCATAGTTCTCAAATTTCATTTGAGCAGGTTACTAAGCAACTTCCTAGGAAGCCTCTGGAGTTTGATATATGAGGATCTGTAAAACTCATCCATATTTAATTATTAAAAAAAAGAGATTCCTGCTGGGTGGCTCTGTGCAGTTCTTCTCCTTAATTCATTCACAGAATTATAGAATCACAGAATCACAAAATGGCCCGGGTTGGAAGGGATCTCAAGGATCATGAATCTCCAACCCCCCTGCCACATGCAGGGCCACTAACCTCTCCATTTAATACTAGACCAGGCTGCCCAGGGCCCCATGCAATCTAGCCTTGGGCATCCACAATCCACCTCTAGGGATGGGGCATCCACAACCTCTCTGGGCAGCCTATTCCAGCACCTCACCACTCTCATAGTAAAGAAATGTGATATTAGAGTAGAAAAGAGGCCACAAACCCATCACAGTTTTGCTAGAAGCTCTAGTGAGCTTATTATTCCACAGATCCACATCAAGGTAAATTTGATTCCACATACTACTTACATTTCATTCCACAATTTTTTTTGTCAAAGGCTTCACTTGCTTACTTGCTAACTTTATTGCTTAAGGTTTTACTGAGTTAGAACCTTATTCAGTAATTATTGGATCTTCGTAATACTTTGCTCTTTCTGGGTATCTCTATATACTGTGAGGTCACATGGAGATCAGTGCACTAGAAGCTCATCCAAACCACATTTGTTCTAGCAAATTTCAATTCCAGCAGTGTTCAGGCAAGCATATGTGCTATGACATTAGAGTTCACCAGCTTTCTTGCTAATTTACCTTTTTCTGCTATAATCTTCATAGTGCCCATAGCAGTCCAGCTTACTAAATCTGGTCTATTACCAATCCCATAGTAGGATATTTTTAAGCTGGCTCAGATGTACCTGCAGAGCACTGACTGCAGTACATCTAAGTCTAAGGATTTAAATTTTGAAAAGAAAAATGAGAGTCTGTCTTGCAGATCATTGATCCTGTAGGTTACGGAAATGGCAAACAGTTTCCCTGCCCCAAGTGTTGGTAACGATTCTAACCTTAGGAAAACCAATAACTGTATAAGCAATTTCTAGCTTAAGCACTTAGCCTGAAGTTATCTGTAGTTCAGATTGACAGCTAATTTTGGAACTTGTAGGTGACTACTTTTATGATATTTCTTTTTACCGATCTGCCTGTTTCCTTTACTATTTGCTACATTCCATATATTATTCATTAATAGAAATTTCACACATTCTCTCCCAATAAATAAATAAATAAGATAAATATACAGCTGGCAACAGGCTATAAAGCAATATCAAAATGATATATTGTGCTTGATTCCAACCTAGGGACTACTCTGAAATATATTGCAAAGGCTGAACCCTCTGATGGATTGTATCACTAAAACATTTGAACTGAAGTCTATGCCTTAAGGAAGACTGGAGGTATTCTGGAATCAGCATAAAAGTTCACTTTATGTAACTTTCACCTTGAAAAATAAACTTTATTTCAGGCCACTTTCACACACTGTAAAAGCTGGTTTGGAAGAGGAAATATTCTCAGCCTTCGCCACCTCCTCTCTCACTGCTGTCAGCACAGGGCATGTTTACACTAAAATATGAATGTGTGAGTGTCATCCTGCAGCTATACCCCAGGTAGCTGTAAACTAGTTAGGTCTGGTACCAAAGCAGCTGCCTGTAGTATGGGGTTCAACATGGAGCATGCAAAACTTGTCTGTGACACTGAGTAAACACTGAGAGCAGGTATAGATGGAAATGCTAAGGGGCACTCATCTCCTTTGGCTACAACGAACAAGTTTGGAGCTGAAACCTGGAGAGCTGTATTAGCAGGGCATTGATCCTGAACTAATTACACACTGCCTCTCAGGAAGATTTAGGACTTATGCACGAAACAGTGCTAACAATATTGAACTGCCCAGCTCCGAGCTGGCCAGTGTCCAGCATATCAGAACAGGAGGGAGCTCAGATGTTCAGGCACATGTACATACCTGTCCTGAGATATTTGTGGGATATATGTGGATACACAGTGGTGAGCTGCTTGCAGCTCCATGGCTGCTGGTGCTCAGGGGGGTTTGCTGCAAGCTGGCTTGGGTGCATGTAAGATAGCTGCAGTCACACATCTCACTGAAGAGTGGACAACTTTGGGGGAACAGGTGTTGATTAGATATGACAATTAAATGCAAGAAATATGGTTATTCAAAAACAATTTCTAAATATTAAAATGCATAGGTCAATGTGCTAGGTGGTATTCAGAATGACTTACTGAGCAGTTGTGCTGCAGAATGAGCCAGGGAATGGGATCAGAATTGCTAACTTTCTGTGGTAGACATTTGTTAAATAACTCTTATCTGCCTCTGCTCAAGTGCGTAAAAATTTAAGGAGTGTTTGAAAGAAATTGCATTAAGCTGTACTGATATATCTATCTGAGTGTAACATGTATCGAATCACAGAGTTGTAGGGGTTGGAAGGGAACTCTGGAGATCGAATCCAAACTCTCCACTAAAGTTTCCAACAGCAGGTTACAAAGGAAATCATCCAGATGGTTCTTGAATATCATTGGAGAAGGAAACTCCACAGTCTCTCTGAGCAGTCTGCTCCAGGGCTCTGTCAACCTCTAAGTAAAAAAGATTTCCTCATATTTGTAGAGAATTTTCTGTGCTTAAGTTTGTGCCTATTGCCTCTTGTTCTGTTGCTGGACACCACTGAAAAGAGCCTGGCCCCATCCACTTGATTCCCATCCACTAGATATTTGTAAGCTTTGATACGATTCATCCTGTTCTCCAGGCTGAACAGACCCAGGTCTCTCAGCTGTCCCTCATAAGGGAAATGCTCAGGACCCTCATAATCTTTGTAGTCCTCTGATGAACACAATATTCCAGATGTGGCCTCAGCACGGCACAGTAGAGATGGAGGATCACGTCCCTCAGCCTGCTGGCCATGCTTTTTTTGCACCTCAGGATACCATTGGCTTTCTTGGCCACAAGAGCACACTGCTGGCTCATGGAGAAGTTGTTGTCCACCAGGACCCCCAGATCCTTCTCTGCAGAGCTCCTCTCCAGCAGATCAGCCCCTAACCTGATGAATGCAGTTATTTCTCCCCAGATGTAGGGCTTTGTACTTGCCCCAGTTGAACCTGATAAAGCTTCTCTCTACCCAGCTCTCTGGCCTGTCCAGGTCTCACTGAATGGCAGCACAGCAGTGTGTCAGCCACTCCTGCCAGCTTTGTATCATCAGCAAACCTGCTGAAAGTGCACTATCACCTAGCTCCTTTCAGTGCACATAGAAGCTACTGATGTTTGTTTTTGAAAAAAAAAGAAAAGAAATTTGAGAATAAGAGAACAGAGCACCTAGGATCTTGGAAGCCATTAGGCAGCACCAAGGACGTATTGTTTGGATACCTGGGGTGGCAGAAAACCAGGAAAAGGCATGCAGTACTCAGAACCTCCTTCCTCTTCCTATTACAACTATGCAACTAGGATCACAAAAAAAAGAGTTTTTACAGCTCAGTGGGTTTGACCTTATTCCTCCTACACCATAGGTTTCTTGTAGGAAGGGGGGGGGGGGAATTGAATAAGCAAGGTGACATACACAAGTTTATTTGTACAGAACTCATCTAGTTTTTTTATTCGCATACATGCACACACATTTGACCTCAATAAGATTGGGAAAATAGCATTAATCATTTTGAAAAAATAATTTAAAATACTTCTCCCACTGCTAATGAGCTTGCGTTATTCTGGTTATAAGTAACTATAAAAATGTGTGTAATGTTGTGTTAGGCAATAATTGAATATCTGTGAATTATTACTGTTGTTTTCTTTCTACTGCAATCTGTTTAGGTAATACTTGCAATATATTAAGCTCTCCCTACCTGCTAATATATAGACATTTCCCAAAGAGCTGTAAATGTTCTAATCAGTATGATCAAAGTGTTCATGAGAATGTCAACCTGTGAGCCTGTTTTAATTGAAAAAAAAAAAAAGAAAAGAAAAAAGTTTTGCTGTATGCAAATGAACATGAGGGGCAAACAGTACTTTTTGTGTTTCCTTTCCCTTATTTTTTTCTTCTCCTCTCCTCTCCTCTCCTCTCCTCTCCTCTCCTCTCCTCTCCTCTCCTCTCCTCTCCTCTCCTCTCCTCTCCTCTCCTCTCCTCTCCTCTCCTCTCCTCTCCTCTCC
>NW_024884475.1:12574978-12614334 GCF_019232065.1 Centrocercus urophasianus | reverse complement strand
CCTCTCCTCTCCTCTCCTCTCCTCTCCTCTCTTCCCCTCTCCTCTGACTGATAAAAATGGCTGTCAGGTACAGATCTGTGAATATGTGGAATTAAATTGTCAAAAAAACATTTTAAACTCCAATGAATTTGAAGCAGTGTACGTAAACAGGGCTTTTCCCAAACTGGTGCGTAAGTATATAAGGTGCACTTATACACATTCTTTGAAGATATTTGCAAGCTTTTCTCCACTGGTCTGGAGCAATGCACCAAAATAAACTTATGTGGCAAAGAGAACAGATAAACTTTCTGATTACCTCAATCAAAAAATCCATAGCTATGGTCTACGGACACTTGAATTCCTTCACTTTCAGGTATAAAAGTGTGATGTTAATCAGCACTCCATCAAACCAATGCCTACCTGTTAAACATTAATAATGCAAAATGTGATTAATGAAAACATGTTTAGAATTAACTAATCTAACTGAATCTCAAATACAAATTTGGCCATAATTATGAATCATGTTTTGTATTGAAAAATCAATTGTTTTCCAGCCTTGCCCTTCAAAGCTCACCAGATATTTAAAGCATCAAATGAGTTGTCTGGCTTTCTAAGCAATTTTTGCACTTCCACAGTAGATCAAAAGACATTAGTGCATTTATTATAGAGATTAAGACTAGAAAAACACTGAAATGAATGTTATGTTTCCTTAAAAGTAACCTTTCTGTCCTCATTTAAGTAGGTATCAGTAAAAGCATTTTCCTCCCCCTGCAACTTTCAGAGTAAAGCTAGTAAAAGAAACTAAGTACCATTCATTATTGCCAGCATCTGTAATTGTTTGTATTATACTTTATGAAAAAACTTTATATGAAATGTCACATTTGAACTCTAGACTATTAAAAGTGTCAGCTCTATTATATCATTTCTGAAGACCAATTTGCCTTTTTTTTTTTTTTCAGAAGGTTGTAATGAGCCAGGTTCATTTTGCTTTCTACCATTTATCTTTTCAGCAGTAATGGAAAATTTCCCCCTCAAGGCACAGCAAGCTATTCTTATCTTAGACAATTAGGCAGAAATGAAAAGGATCATAAAGGTGAGATTTTTCACAAACAATGTGATGTACTTTATAGCATTTAACACTGAGGAATATCTTAGACAATTTCTGAGTGGTTTGTGAAGGCAGTGTGGTTAATAGCCAGCTCTGAATAATGTTTCAGCTTAACACATGAGAAAGATGGTAGGCAGCCAGGGTCACTTAAAGATATACTTAGTCTCTAGCTCACCTGTTGACAATATTTTGTTTTTAAAGGAGCTTGGAAATGTATGCAGAGAGACTGAAAACATGAAGAGAAGCAAGCCTATTCAAAGCAATTAATTAATTATAAAGTAAGAGGACAAAGCATATTTAGGCAGCTTCCTTAACCAGCAAAATTTACTAGACAGTCTTTACAGGAGTAAAGACCTCTCTTTCTTTTTTTTTAAAAAAAACTTTGGAGATATTTTTTAGTAAAAAGATTAGATGAAAAATTAATTAAAAAATGCTTACAGTAGTCTTTGCATTGTGCTCAACAAACAGCAAGGTGTGGTGCATGTGCATCAATTCCTTTGATTGATCTTGTTTGTACCTGCGGTCCCTGTGTAGGCACCGGTACTTGGATGTGCCAAAAATCATTACTAGAAATATTATAGTGTATACTAACTGCAGATAGGTTCCATCTCTGCCGTTGATAGAGAATACTGTTTGCAAAGGTTCAGTTATGGATTTTGAGTGCTTTCGGGTCCGATTCTCCATCTTACCTGCCTCGCCTTTAATGGGTCAATGATCTATTTTGAGATGGGAGATCTACTGTTTAGACAATCTTGAGTAATTGTGGATAATATGTTCCTCTGCAGTTCTTGGCTACTCTCATATAGAAAATAGTCCCCTGTCTCAAGAACAATGATATGAGCCTGTGAGAAAACTGTAAAGAGAGAAGCAATGGCAAGAATTCACTGCACAACAGCTGTGCAGTGGGGGCTGAGAGTAGTCCCATCCCTAAGGAGTCACATGGATTTGTAACTCTGTATAAGAAGGGCTAAATAATTCCCCTTTTCTGTCTGGACCATAGGATTAACCTGGTATGGTTATAATAAATAATAATTTAAGTGATTTATAATTGAAATGGTTTTTCTTTCTTTTTGGATGGTAGCATTTTTAATACACATTGCGCCCTATAAATCCAACAAAGCTATTGCTTTCTCTGTAAGAGAGAATAATTGCTGTTGATTATCTCTCATCAGTGCTAGTAAGAGTAGCAGGTAAAGCATGGCAAAAAAAAAGCTGCAAAATACAATGGAATAGTATACAGACAATACAATAATAAAATCACACGACACAATGTATTGTGCATACCAGTTATGCAAATAATAATGGTATATAGCACGTGTCTGAATGCATGTTGATATTGTTACAACAGGGAAAAAACCCTACTGACTAAAGAGGAAGAGGCAAAGCTTCAGTAGGAAATATGCCCCAGTCCATTTTAGCATTGTAGGTCTCTGAAGAAGGAAAACGATTGGCACTGTACTTAAAGCAAATAGCTGCAATTAAACTCATTACATAGATAAAATTACTTCTCTTTTCACAGAGAAAATATCTAATCCTAGAAAGTTCTAGTTGAAGTCATAAAGTTGGAAAAGTGCATGCTCCCTAGTGCTTACTGTTACTCCCTATTGCCCTTCAGATTTGCTGGGAAACTGCTTGAGTAAGCGGTTTGTAACTCAGTTCCTTCAAACTGAACTCAAATAACTTAAATAATAGGTATTTGGCATCTTGGCTCATTTTCACCAAAAGGGATCTGAAAATGTTCACCCAAGCAATGAACTCAGGGAATGAAAAGGCAGCACTCTACAGCCAAGGGAGCAGGAGAGGATGTCAGCCTATGTGAGCTGCTGGTTCTTCAGCCTACTGCAAAATGGTAATGTTTTTTCTCCATAGCATTCCATACGATTTTCCTCTGGATCTAGGGACTCCCCGTGATTTTTTGGTACTAATGAGGGCATTTACTTGAAGAATATGAGTTGAGGGTGAATGATGAAGTCACCTCCAGAAAATGTGGCCTTTCTACATTGCCTCATACTGTGCAATCCAAATAACAACACGTATGTGCATATAAGCACATGTATGCATGTATGTATGCATGAAACCCTCTGGACATAGTTTTTTAGCATTTCCACAACCAATCCATTCTGCCGATTAGAAAATAATCTTCTGATGATGATTTCTGTTTCACATATTGACACTGTGTAAAATTCCATTGAGAAGTTTAATTTAAGCAAGAGGATGGAAAAAGGAAAACAAGCAAACCAAAAGCAAAATCTGACTTTTCAAATTGAAACATTTCAGATCTTCAATGGGTTGACATATTCCAAAGACCACTGAAGACCACAGAAAGAAGGCTTACTATTATGGCGTTTTTATTAATTATTATAACAAAACCTTCAGCTTTCTTTTTACTTCAAAACCTTTCCAATTATTCCTAAATTCTGTGCATAGTGAACTTACGTATACTGGTTTACGTACATGAGAGAAATCTATTTAATTTTCTTTTATCTTTCTGTGAGTTGCTGAACTTGGGAAAGGAGTTAATTTTACTCTAGGCTCAATACTTTCTGATATATAAATTTTTTATGTTGGCATATTCCTCACTTTTGCCAAAAGTACCAATTAAGAAATGGGAGCTCATGACTCACGTTTCTCAAAATAGAGTTAGAGAAATCCTCCACTCTTAGATGAATCAAGAGTCTACGTGTACATTATTTGACATACCTAATTTACAGGATTATTACTGTTGCCAGTGTGACATTTTACACTTCAAATAAATTCACCCATAGGCACAAAGCCACTTTACACAGATTTTCTTATTTAAACAAAATGTCACCACGAGAAAGAGACAAGCTTAGTAAAAATTACCACTATCCAATAACAAAAGAGAGCTGAATGTCAAAGTAAAACAAGTTTTGACATGGGTAACACTGGCTGCCATCAGTAGAAGTGAATCAATTTGAGAAATCTTGTACAGGAAAAAACTTATACTGAATGAAAAATGTTCTCTATCTTTTCTGCATAATTTTGTGTCTATAACATTAAGATGAATTAGAACCAGTGAAAAACTGAAGAAAAATGTAGAGAATATAGAGAAAATATGGGATTTCTTAATTATGCTGTAGTCTTTTGTTGTGAGGGATGTTGTCCCTATGAAACCTATGACAAATTAGTAAGCACATAATAGGTTCTATCAAGGTATCCACAATAACACATAGCACGACACATATAGCTTTCAGCTGCTTAATCACAGGGTTATGATGGTGGTTCAGGGGCAGAGGATAATCAGACGGGGGGGAGGGAGGGGGAGGAAGGCAAAGAAGTGTGCAGATAAAGTAGAAAGAATGCTGATATCAAGTGTGGCTAACAAACTTTCACTGTGAACACTTTGGATAATGAAATGGATCCAGATTCTTTTTCTTTCTACTACTGTGGCTCTGACAAAGCAGAGACAGTTTTGGGACACAGACTGATGTGGCAGGAATGAGAGAACCATATCTTGCTAGCACCTGCTTTGAACCACACTATACTATGCTCCAGACGTCATTTTGTGGACATGTTTTTGTGTTAATTAACTGGTGGGAAAATATGAGACTGTTAACAAAAACATGCAATGGGTTATTTGGGAGTTCACACCAAGTGATCTTTACAAGTCTGCAGAAAACCTGTGTCATCATATATGCTGGCCTTGCACTATGAGTTTGTGAGAAAAAGAATACTGAATTGTAGGTAACCTTGATCTGAGCTCATATCCAGAAATATATTTTTCACACATGATACCTTCAGGGAAGGTGTCATGAAAGATCCAGCAAAAAAATTTCCTTTTAAAAATTTCTCTTTTATTCTCATAACTATTCATTCCCCATTAGAAGAAAGGTGACTTACAAGCATTCTTTCGTCATGAAAACTGATGTTATCCTCCATCAATCTCTAAAAATAACAAGCTATCATCAGGCAAGATAACTGCTTTGATAAAATACCTTGGAAATAAAGTGAACTTTACATTGTAGTGTGATCTTCCTGATGTTCCTATTGAAGTTCTTGATGAATATCAACAGTTTACACTCAGACATCAATATGACTTTCAGAGATTATTCATCAAACAAGATTATTCTCTATCACATCAGTGAAAAGTTAAAAATGTGTTAAGGCTCAATACTGTATCTGTTGTTCATATGGCAGATTTGTTCAGAGACACTTCCAGAGCACACCATAGGCAGGGCAGAGATCTCAAAGGAATATGATGGATATTCAAAATGTAGCAAGCCCTTTATGTATGTATCGTATTTTCTTTCTGAGAACTCTTAATTACCAGAAGCAATCAATCATCTAACAATTAATGAAAACGCTTTGGAAGAGTGACTGGGAAGAAAGGACAAGGACTCCTTCAAACAGATCAAAACAAGAGCATCAGTGATACTTTGGATACTTCTGCAATGACTTGGAGTCTTTATAGCCTTCACTAGCTCAGAAAAGCTTCACTGCTTTTGACTTATATGTCAATTTCATATTGCTGAACATATGCAACACGCTCACATGGCCCTTCAGTTCCAAACACCACTGAAGGGGATTTATTTTATATAGGAGAGAATAACAAAGGTTCTGCAAACACACAAAGTATAACTTATAATATTATCTGAAATACGTACTTGCAGAGCTGTACACAACATGTTTTTCTGACTACACCAGCAAAGCCCTGCTACTGTTCACACCAGCAGCGTAGAGCACCTGGAAGGTGTTCCCTTCTCATGTGAATGCAACATATTAACCAGACAGCTGTAGTAGCCAAGAGAAGCTGTTTGCTATAAACCACCAGTCCTCATCATGAGCAGAGCAATGTGAATGGAGAAAGGTGCACGCAGATGTGCAGGCAGTTGAAGCACTCATCAAACTGCATGCAGAAAAAGTGAAGATGAAGATGACAGAAATGAAACACAGTAGAGGTAAACTGCATAGCTGATGAATGTAAAGACTAAATATCAGCTGCAAAGGATGTAAAAGACTTACACACACTCCTAAATAAGAGAATGACACATCTTGATACCATAAAATTCATTTGTATGCTGTATTTATTCCTGGAATGTGCACTTCAGCTAAAGACCTTGTGATTTACATTACAAGACTTAAAATAAAATCCATATCAACTGATGGATAAAACTGCACGCAGAAAGAAAGTTTTGAGAGTAAACATTAAAAGTTTGTAGTGGTGATAAAGACTTGCAGCAATTATTGATTTTGTACTTTGCTTTTCCATTTAATGTGACAGCCATTTGAGTGAAACCAGATGTAAATGAGATAGATACTGCAGAGACTCCATTAAGAATAAAATGAAATAAACTCTCAGCAACAAAGAAGCTCCCAGACTGATGCCCTAATGACACTGAATCATTTCAGAATAGCTCCATATCTCAAATCAATCAGGACATGAACATGTATGACAAGTTTTCTGCTTTCAGCAGCAGTCCCACAACTTTGACATATATTGACTTAAACACTGGAGATGAACTGCAACAAACCTTTCTACAGCCAAATACAAATTAGAACTGCTCTGAAGTTTTTCTTGGTTGTGCTGGAGGCTCAAAGTGCCCTACACAGCCTTAAGCTTGGGAAGGTATAATGATCTGAGAATGTAGCAGGATCAGAAAGCAAAGCCCTGATCTTATGCCATCTTTTTTCTTTCCAGCAATGCATAATCCATTACATATTTTGTTTTATTCTTTTTTCCCCTCAGCAAATGCAATGATAAAATTTTTCTTAAAGTGTAATTGTTTTCATAGGGGCATAACTTCTTAATGACAAACATAATGCTATTATAATTAAAACATTAATAGCTAACTGGCTGTGTAATTAAATGGAATCAGTTCACTATCTCTCAAAAAAGCAAGCAGAGTTTTTGAATAGAATTCACCATTCAATCAGCAGATGTAGACTCTTGCTCAGGGTGACCAGGATGACCAGTACAGTCCTTCTCATAGCAGAAGCCTTCTTCTGTACTGTGGAAGCCTTCTGGTCTTTTCTGCTCAGCTGGTAACTTCTCATTTTGACTTGCCAAAGTCAGAAGGGCGAGCTCTCAAGAAATAGCAGGGAGAAAGAGGGAACTGCTTCATTGAAATGAAAACACTGCAAGAACTGCTTAAGATCAGTAGCTGCCATTCAGTGCTCTCTTTTACATCATATGTGCTTCAGTTTTACTATATATTCATTAGGGAATATAATATATATATATTATAATATATATTAGAAATACATATTAGAAACTATATATTCATTAGGGACAGACTCTGCTGAAATAATAATACTAATAAAATAATTTGGAAACACTCTAGATACAATTTTTTTTTTTTTTTTTTTACGAAATATTTACAGGTACGTGTGGTGAGATACCTCTAAACAGCTCAGTTGCTTTTTGTGCTACTGCCTCTTATTTTTAAGTCTATTTAGAAATTTCTAAACAGGTCAAGATGACCTTACAGCTTTGACACTAAATCATAGGAAAATTGCTTCTAGTATCAAAATAGCAAAATCAAATGCCAACACGTCTATGGATATGTTAGCGCAGAATAAAGCCATCAGCTCCTACTTAAAGAAACATCAGATTTATATTTACTTCAACAAGTAGTAAACAGTCTTGACAAGTGAAATGTTTCTTATGTTTCATCTCTGAGAGGTTTTAGAGAAAGACAAATGCTGCTGTTGCTGAGAGGTTCAAATGCAGGTCACGATGCCACCAGGAGGGCAAGCCTGTTCAGCAGAAGCAAGCACACTGCCCTCCCAGTAGGGCTTCCCACTTCAGGCCATGTGGTGATGGCTCTGCTCACACAAAATCCTTCCTGCCACCTACCTCTCTCTCTCACACATAGCCCCAGGGAAAGGTCCTCCCCCAACACTTGATGAAACACAAGAGCTTTTGGAAGTCGCAGGCGGCCGCCAGCACTTGCCACTAGTGTGCAGCCTGGCTTCCCTGTCTGGATGTTTGCCACTGCAACCCCTTTTCACTCTCTAGGAGGAACAATTTGTGACGACTCCTCAGAGGCTGCTTCTCACAGAGTTGCATACAGAATTTCATTCATGGCACAAATACAAATAAACACATTTCTTTCTTTCCCTGTTTTTTTGATTTTTTTTTTAAATTATTATTATTTTTATTTCCCCCCCCCATAGAAAGCAGTGCCTCTAAAGTCTTTATAATTTTGTGATAATTTTGTTTGGTCAAAATCTGATTTCAAGAGGGTGTGAAGTGCACAGCAGAAAAGAAAAACTGAACTAAAATATAACGAAACAATACATTAAATAAATGAAAGCTGAGCCTTTAGAGGCTACCTAAATTAACTGGATGAGTTTGATACTTCAGCCAGTGGGAAGGCTAACCTCCACAACTGTCCATATCTTGGTTTGATACTTTCACCTATGGAACAATGGCCTTGGCCCTGATAATAGTATTTAACATGAGATTACAATTTATAGCTCATATTTTGATAATTTACATTGACATTTGGAGGCATAGTAATGGTCCTGGTTGGTTTGTTTTTTTTTTTTTTTTTTTTTTTTTAAACTCTGTTGTGCTGATTTTTTGTATGATCCCAATTATACTGAAGAGCTGTTCCCTGCAACAAATAACATTGTTCTTAATTTAACATAAAAAATATAGCCAAATTACACTAAATGTATTTGGTGAAATGCACTTAAATTTCTCTTGAATGCAGAGGCCAAAGTCTTGCATCACCACAGGCATATAAGCCACACAGGGAGCACTACAGGGAGAAATGATCCCATTAAAAATGCTCATAGTTCTAGTTCATTCTCTCCTTTTTTTGAACTGCTCCTGACTTTATGACAGACATAGTTCTTTTACTTTTTATTTCCCTCATGCTTGATTCATTTGTTTGTTTTTGCCTTGAGATTAAGGCATGCTCTTAAGGCATGGATTGTGATATTCATTTCTTTGCTATAAGTACAATATTTATAATTTTGAGATTAAGATGTACATAAACTGCATATAAACATGAACTAATATTTCTAAAAACACTTTTTTTTGCCTAGTAGTGGAAAAAGCAGCTTTGGAACTCTACGTTTGTCACAACGAGGTCAGTGTAAGCAGGATGGCACCAACTGAAGAGGCTTCTCTTATTTTCGTCTCATCAGTTTGAATTGGTTAATCTTACTGCAGCTAAGAATTGTGATATTCATAATGATATCTTTCCATAAGGTGTTTTTCTGTGCGTTCGCCTTTCTAGGCATCTGCTGCTCTTAGGAAGTAACACTGAAGGGATAGAGACATCAGACATTCTGACCTTTCATTGCAAATACTCCAGCAGACATCATTTATTTTCCCATTTTTTTTGTTTATAATATGTCTGCAGAAATATAACAAAACAGTCAAGTTAGCATATATGTACACGGCTTTTTTCTCCTTCTAGTCCTAAAGTTTTCAAGGAGTTTTACTGTAGGTTTACTGTAGGTGATGCAAGTTCCATTTCATTAATTTTGACTGGAGCTTATGTACAGACAAATCCCAAGTGACTGCCTTTGGTGTTGCTTGGAAACGCTACTGCAACTCGTATTGTTCTGCCTAAAAAGCAAACTTGAAATACACTTTTTTTTTTTTGCTGAGAAGTTAGTTTATCCAGAAAAAGTTTCATTGTAACTAGTCCAAATTTCTAAGTAGAAGTTTAGAATAAAATTATAGCTGTGAATCTCAAAGTGCAAGTTCCACACAGGTTTGGTATTTAGCATAACCAGGAACCACGAAGGTGTAAGACATAAATACAGATGTGCAACAGCATACTTTTCTCATTGACATAATTATATGTAGAGCTCCATTAAAATAGTGGCCATTTTATATAACAAATACTACATAATGCCATTAGAAAAGACAGAAAATATAGTTGTGACAAACATAATAATTTGAAGTCTCATAACTCCCGGTATTAAAAATTAAGAATAATCTGTTCAATGACAGGATGCTACTGAAATCTAAGTCTCTCATAAAGCAACTTCTTTGCTTTTATGAAATGAAGATATTCCAGATTGTGAAGTGGACACTGCCTCAGTTTTGTAGTTTTGCCAGTAGATGCATACCCTACCCATGTCTCTGATAAGAAGCGGTGTTGCAGGTGTTCCCCTACACTCACTTGTCCGAACACTGCCCTCAAGTCATTGAACAAAGAACTGCCTCAGATACAGATGCTTCCTACACAGGTGATTGACACTTATACTGTCTTGCCACTTGGGAATTCAGACAACTTTACCTTGGAGACTTGATGAATTTCCAGGAGGAGCCATAGAACAGTATCACAACTGAGCAGTGATGGGAGGGTATGACTGGGGATCTGCTCCAACCTCAGCTCAGAGCAGAGGCAATGACACCAGATTGCTCAGGGCTAGGCCCAGTCTTGCTTTGACCATCTATAACGGGAGATGCTATGGCCTCTGTGGGTAACCTGTGCTAGTGTTCAACCTTCTTCACAGGAAAAACAAGTTTTCTTGTATTTAAAAATAATTTCCTGTACTTCAGTTTGTACCTTTGTACAACTGTACTGTACTTCAGTTTGTACTGTGCAGTTGTACTTCAGTTTGTACCTCTAGTGAGAGGACACTTCCTGGTGGAGTGTTGCTCCCTCTTCTTTATTCTCGTCTTCAGGCACTTATTTACACAGGAAGTGACCTCCTGAGCCTACTCCAAGCTGAACACTTCAAACTTCTTAGCCTCTCTTCAGACGATACAGAATCATAGAACCTTTTGAGTTGGAAGAGACCCTTAAAGGTTATCCTGACCAACTCCCCTGCAGTGATCAGGGACAGCTACAGCTGAAATTCAGTTCCCTTTCTTGAGCCCTACTAAGTTCCTCTCTGCCCATCTCCAGCTGGTCAAGGTTTTTCTGGATAGCAGTACACAAAACTGATGTTATCAACCACCCTTCACAGTTCTGTATCAGCAGCAAACTTGCTGATGGTATGCTGTGTCCCAGCATCCGTATCATTAATGAAGATGCTAAAAAGTAAGAAGCCCTAGTACTGATCCCTGACATTCATCACTAGCTACTGGTCTCCAGTTGGATGGACCTGGGCTGTCCATTCATGAGTTTACAATCCACCTCAGTATCCACTTAACTAGTTTAGTCTTCATCAGTTTTTCAGAAAGTATAAAGTGTCAAAAATCTAGTTAAAAAAAAAATAATCAAAATAAACAAAACCAATTATTCTTCCTTAAGACTTAACCTATCAAGCCAGTCTTTTTATAAAGAAATTTGTGCTTCTTTAGATCATTTATGCACATGAGAGCTCTCCCATTTTATTTCATGTTTAAGTACTCTCTCCAGGGAGCCCCTTAGGCATATTCATTAAGTTTTTAGTCACTTTTTCTTATTGCACAGTTTGTCAGAGAGAATATTCCTGTGGAATTCACTGAATTTCCTTATGACATTTTAAACATTGATGGTTAAAGAAATATAATATTCCTAGATCAGCATGCTTTTTAATTTCAATATTTCAGCTAGTTTGTCTGTTCTAAGTATTTTGAATTAATGTTTACAAACATATACATATATATATGTTTTGGCAGATTCGAGCAATTTTTCAAGTTTTTTCAAGATTTTTCCTCATGAGAATTGCTGAGATTTTGACTCTCTCAGTTTGCACTGCATTGTGCTAAAAAGCAAAAAAATTGCAGAGCTTGGAGAAAGATGTGCTGCTCACTCCAGTAGCTGTATATACAACAGCCTTTGTCTTCCCAGAAACCCAGATATAATCTATCATGCATATGGTTACATAAAGGATTATCATTCCTTCTCATCTTGGAAGCTGCACTGTGTACTCTATTTATGCAATCCAATTAAAATGCCTTCATGCTTTAAGGAAGCAATACTCATAATATTTGTAACTATAGTGCATTGTTGAAAAACCTAATTAAGTTGCAATATTTCAAAGTCATCTATAAAATGCTATTATACATTAGGAATTTTAATGCAAAATAATGGTAATCAGAAGCAAACCATTGCACTCAATTGTTGATTAATATAGTGGATGAAATCCGGGACCCACAAAAGCTTGAGAGAGAAGATCTCATTGACTTGAGCAAAGGCAAGGCATCCAATATAGCACCCTGTCTTCACATACATTTCTAGAGAGTAAATTATGCCACTACTTCATATTAGTATAGTATATGTATACTAGCATATATAGTATTAGTAGTATAGTATAGTAGGTAGTAGAAATCTGCATAGGCATTACACCTTCCTGTGTCTTATTAGTTTGATGCATGTCACTCCACAGACTGCAGTAGGATCACAGTAGCCTTATATAGTTCTACATTAGCACAGAATCAGTGCCTTTCTCCCATTTTCATTCTGCAATAGAGTTTAACTCTGGAGTTGTAAAGTGAAATCCTTTTTAAAATGACATGCTGAGATTCTTCCTTTCAGGGCTTACATTAAGTTCAAAACTTCCTTTCAGATGTTCTAGCCAATTCTGTGTCTGCCACTTTCTGCACTGGATTCTGCTGCTCAGTGAGCATTCATACACACTCACATGCAAGTCACAGATGTGACTGAGAACATAGGAAAGCAAACTTTCTTACCTAAAATCTGTTAATAGCCTTAAGAATTTTTTGCACTTTTAGATTTGAGGCTTTAATTTAAACAACCGCCTCTATGTTGATGCTTTAAAGATTACTAGGGGCATATATCCTTCCCCTTGCTAAGAAATCTAAGAGTAAAACAATCATAATAAAAATTCTCTAGAAAGTCTCTCACACTGCTAGAAGATATCAGGTAAAATCTTTCCAAGACAGAGAATAGCTACTACTTCTCTATACAGCTGGATTACAAAGCTTTAAAATGAATAATGGGTTGCACACATGACTATAGGCATAGCAGCAACCAGAGCACCTGCGGTTGCTGTGGCACGTATCTATGAGTTTAATACTAAATAACACGCAAATAAGTTTCTCAAAGTACTGCATGAGGGATCTTTTAATCTAAACATATGCAATCTCATATTTATCTCATAGAAAAATCTAATCCTCTTTTTATTGTTGTGTTGCTCTACATAGCCAAGCAGTATTGAGATTCCAACTGTAATTAAAAAAGAAACAAACACCAAACCTGTATCTTTATTTGGATAACTTATCTCAGTAAAATAGCTCTTTTGTAAGCTTCTAACTGAAACCTAGGACACCAAACCCCTGCCAGATTCGGTGCCCTGAAACTTCAGGCTCTTGATTTTTTTCACTGAATGGTCCCATTATGAAGAACACCAGTATTTACTTGTCATCCTTTAAATTATGGCATGCCAATACCTGATGGTTCAGCATGGTGAAATGCAAATTTGAAGTGGAATAGATGTTCTTGAATAATCCCATGCTCAGGCACGCCTTCATGCTAATAATGAAGTATACTTTTTCATGTCTCCTCAGGTATTCACTTCCTTCTGTCAGTTTGCATTAGTTACCCTGGAATTTGGATTCTTAGTAGTCAAATATTAGCCCAGATTTACTCTCCTCTACTTATAAATTCTTATGCTAAACTTGATCAGACAGTAAGATTAAACCATTCTTGATTTTCCAGTGCAACTTAAGTTTGCTTTGTCCTGTTTGTGGGTAGTGATGTTTTTTCTTTTCTTCAGCTCTGTTTTCTTACTATCCATCTATACCATATCTACTGTAAAGATAATGCATACTGATAATATACAGAACAATATTTCTATTCTGAATTCTATTTAGTCATATTCACTTGACAGATACTTTTTTAAAGCAGTGTGACTTAATACAAGCCATAATACATGAAGTTAATGTTGATGACTTTTGCATCCAGATCACAGGAGAGAGACCATCATGCCCGTATCATTGTTATTATGTCCACAGGTTTTTACAAGATTTTAATGCTCTTGAGCTGGCTGTGCCACTTTATTTAGAGCATGATAAAGAACGTGAAACAACACACAATCTTGTGCTCTGATTGGAGAATCACGATTCACTTCATAAAGCAGATGGAGATCTTGCTAACTTTATAGAAACAAAAGCCTACTTGAAATGTTAGCACAACATTTAATACATTTTGAAGTTACACAAATTTATACTAGTTCATTTCTGTTGATAACCATATCTTGAAAGGTGTTGCCCGTCACAAATATATACATATAATTTTTATTTCACATCAGTCCAAGTTTGCAGAAGACTAGCCTCCAAGCACCAAAAACTTTTACTCTAGAAAAATAATAGCTCAAAGTCACTAGCACAGCAAAGTTTCTGCAAATCCATCTGTTAACTTTAGACCTCACATGTAATCTGCTAAAGTTAAATCATCTTCAGACAGTCTGAGAGTAAATTGTAATGCTAGTGTTTAAGTTGCAGGTCACCTTGCCTGGCTTTGGTGTGTAAAACAGAATAAACAGGATGGGATGTGAGACACTTCTGACTGCTACAGGGCAGTTTGATAGACTGTCATGAACCTTTGTTTGCTTTCCATCATGAGTGCTTGTCAACAGAAACTACTCGGACAGCCAAGCCTTCTCTATACTGCTATAAATTACCTCACTATGCCAAAGGTTTTTATCAAATTAATTAAAACCATATAAAGGTCAAGATTTTCTCTTGACGACATAGATTTTTTTGAATCAGTGAAAGCTATTTCAGGACTTTCGCAGCTTGCTTTTTTTGAACGCACAGTTGTGATCCATCTGAACTGTAAAATGTCACAACAGTCAACAGAACTATGTCCTTTGCATTAGCATATTGTGAAATTCATCATTACTTAATAAAAATAAAGTGTTAGAAATATGACTCATGAAACGTAAATCATAAAGCACCTTCTTTCATTATATAGTGAAGTCATGAAGGTTAGTTTATTTTTTAATAGCAATCTTTCCTAGATTACAGAAATTGTATTTTAAGTCAGTAACTTTTTGACCTACACAAGCAGTATTGTTCAACAGATGTATCTTGGGTATCTTGGAAACCTCTCTTTGAGAGAGGTTTCTAGCTTTTAGTTATCCTTTCTTTTCTTGTCTTGACCAATTTTCAAAAATAAAGCGGTCATCATTTTTGCCCTCTCTGGGGACACCTTCAGAGAGTAGATCTGAATGAAAATGATACCTTTTAGCTAATTCCCTCCAGCTAATTTGTCATGCTTATGGAGCGTAAGGAGCAGCATCAACAAGTTTGAACATATGTAACACAGCATAGCTATCCCAAGCTTTAGAAATGATCTTTCTTTAGGGAAAGGTAATGTGAAGACCATGATAATAGAAATCCAGTCACAGAATAAACAGAAAAAACTTAGGGTCCCCAATGAGTTTAAATTCTTTTGGACAGCAAAGGATAATCTCTGTTAATCTCTCCTGTGGGGGAAATTCACTGTGTAATTGATAAAACGAGGAGAAGAGTGCAGCCGTGCAGTCATTGTCATGCATGGAAGTTTTAGGAAACTCAATTTTTGAAGGCCAGCTTCCTGACTGCTGATGGCTCCATCTGTATCACCAGATCATATCTTGGAGATGACCCCCCTCAGCAGGGTAATGACAAAACCCAGACCCCTTCCTCAGTTTTTACTGTTAGATAATTTAAGTGGCTTGCTGCTGAGTTATAGTGGTGCAGTTTTGTTCTTCACTCTCCCCAGAAAGGAAGCTAGCCAAAGACTGAGTGCCACTGGAAAGCAGGGTGACTAGAAAAAAATGCTACAATGCTAATAGTAATGGATTTAACCTATTGCCACTGGACCATAAAGAGATGTGTAGTAGATGTTGAGTTTCATTTCCACTAAAAAGGGGCCATCAACCACGCCTGCATTACACAGCTACCTCCTGTGAAACAAGCCTGAGTACTGTCAGAATTGGATCTACAACCTGAGAGCTGAGCCTTATTCAATTATGGTTCAGTGTGCATCTATAACAGAGTCAGTACACACCATAAATACCACAGCCATAAAAACAAACTTGGTTGAATCCAGTCATGGCACATCGGGCACAGAAATGCACAATCCAACAGAATGTTTTCCCACTTGTTCCAGGAGTTAATTTGGCCTGTCGTCTTTCTTGTGCTGTTAACACTTATTTGCACCTAATAAGGCATGAAATCATTACTTGTTGTATGTGCCTTAACATTCAATCCCATAGTGTCATATTTTAATTGGACAAAGAGTATCTAAATGGTTCTAATTCCCCAGGGATGTGACTATCTAGTAAAAATTGCAACCCTTGAAGCTCCATCATTACTTTTATTAAAATAAAATCCTTCCTGACTGAAATGCTATGTTTTTTCTAAATTGCATCAGAATGAAATCGATGGTTTAAGAGAAAAGATTAGAAATTTAGTTCCAACAATACTGCCTATCAAGGAGAAGACATAGAGCACCTTTCACATTCCAACTCCTGTAAATATAACATTTGAATACTTCAGATACTCAAGAAATGCTGCTGAGGGCACCACATTCTACGAGGTGTCTTTGAGGCGAAGATCAGTAAGTATTATCTGAAGTTTCTTTCATACATGTTGTGCAGCACATGATCATCTGAAAATAAATGGACCATTTGCTATTAGCTACTGAGTCCTAGCTAATTAAAGACGTCCATGCAAATCATGAAGAAATTGCAGTAGAGAATCTATCACTCAAAGTTTAGTCCTTCAGGCTACACCTGTAAGAGTCAGTGAAACATGACAAGGCCCATCTTCTGAATCCAAGCAGAAGTGACAGCACAGCTCCCATGTGCAGAGCTAAACCCTCTGCTCCCTGCTACTTACAGCCAAACTGGGAAAGACTTATTCCTGTGGGCTTGTGTAGCTTTCTGACCCAGCACAGGTACAGCCTACGAGCACACCAACAGCCTGCCAATCCATCCCCATGTAGCATAGCTGTGCATGGGCCATTTCTTCTCTCTTGGACAAACAGCACGGGGACTATATGCCCCTTGGAAAAGGAAGCTTTATTCTTACTGGAACTGAAACCTGCTCTGGTTTGAAGCCTGCTACAACAGCAGCAGGAAAAGTAAAACATTTAAGAGGTGGAGTCTGGCTTTTATAACTGAAATTATGGGACTTACTTAAGTAGATGGAAGACAATGAGCTTTGCTCGAATGTGCAAGGACATCAACGTAAACTTGTAATGGTCTCCTTGAGGTAAAGATCAAACACCAGGAGACCTTTTAAGACCCCAGTTTCCTTGTTTTTCAGTGTTAGTGAGGATGTTCTGAGAGGAGATGGAACCCCAGAAGAGCCTACCCAGCAGCAAGCATCCCCCTCCTGGCACACACATTGCCCCTCAGTGTTAATTGCAGTGCACTAATTCTTGACAGCCTTTTAATAGGCAAGGCAGGAGGGAAGGTGGTATTTTGTTATGGGTCTTTATAAAGTACTAAAATGCAAATTTAAAATGCTCATTACACTTGAGTAGCTCCACTCTACTTAAATATTGGCTCCAGGTTTTCTTCATTATCCTCTTACCAGTAATTAAGCTACCTAGGGACAATCAGCAAATAATAAAATGCTGTGGTGGAGGAAATTAGTTTAGACTATAAAGCATTGAGTGAAATTATTGTGCAAAATAGAAGAAAGCAAGAGCATATAAAAGATATTTAGCTATCTCTGGGTAAATACATTTCAAGGATCATAATATTTCCTCTACATGAAATATATAAATTGAAGGTTAGGAAAAGTCCCCACTCATTTCTCCTCAATGCAGTTTACTAAGTAAATACTGGTCCTTCATTCCCACTTACATATGATCAATAGACTAGTCATTTCCCCAGACTTTCAACAGTCTGCCACCAAAGTATGAAAGGCAGAGTAAAGACAATGCTTGAATGAGGCATAAGACCTTTGTCTCTTTTTCACCTCACTAGCTGAAGAACGCAAAGACATAAATGCAGGGAATAAGCAGCTTTTTCTCCCCTTGAACGTAAAAAAAACCCACAAAGTGTAGGAGTCTGATCATCCTAAAAACGAGGGCAGGGGTTTGTCTAGGCTTTTCTGCTCTCCTGATGATGAACCAGCTCCTACTACAGCTGATGTAGGGAGACAGTGCTTTCAGTTCCAGTTCTAGGGAAACCCTCTTGACCCCAAGTTCTAAGTAGGGTAGGCTGTGCTAATGACCTAGTTGAGGAAAAAAAAAAAAAAAAAAAAAAAAATTTGAATATTCCCATTGGTTTCATAGCATACACTACCAAATATATAGTTGTAGTATATATATATGAATAGCTGAGAGGAGGAAAAGCAGAGTGACAGATTTTAGCTTATTTCTCTGAGCTAAATTAGAGGACGAGTGACACAAAAAGGGATAAAAAACATAGTACCTCATTGCTCCTATTTACTCACCCTGAAAAGTGTGAGGTAATGGCTGCAGGATTAATGGATTCCTACAGATGTGAGAAAAGTCAGCCAATTTCCAGAGGCAAAAGCCTCAGACTATGAGGCAACTATAATAAAGGAACAACAGCCCATGCCATTTTAGAACTCGTAAGTAACATATGGTGAACAAAAACGAGCCCTTTCATGATAAACTTTAAAGAAAATCATGCCCTGGATCTCAGACACTGTCAGGTATTTTTACTTATTCATCAGTTACAGAGTGGCTATGCCCAACTGCTGGCAACCTCTAACACCACAGGAAAAAAATAGAGTCTCTTCTCTGTGTGATTCTTAAGCACTTAATATTTTAGTACAATGTTTGTACGTATTTTTTTCCCTAAAGATCACAGTACTCTGTAAAAAGTTGAATTTGTTTACTTCCACGTATTTCTACAGGCAAATAGAAGACGGCTGGTTTTACTCATCTATGATTTCTTGTTTTGGCTGATTAGTTTATCTGTTCCAGGCTTTGGTGAAAAAGATACAAATAAAGCAACTAAACTGTTATCAATATAATTATGGTTTTAGTACTGTGCCTGTATTGTAAATCCTTAAATTTTTAGGGCATAGATGAAGTAAAACAGTACAAATACAAAAGGCATGGAATGAAGATCCACCTGGGTTCAGTGGTTAACTGATCTAATATATTAGGGCTCTAAAAGCAAAAAGATCTCAAGAAGTCAGTTCATCTCCTGTATTTATATCTCTGTTTATGTTCTCTATTTCTGACGGTATTGTCATCATTCCAGCTTTATTATAACATAAAGATATTCGATGTATTTCTAAAATCCAAACTCCTGAAGTTTTGTTGCTATGACTGCCTTTTTGGTTAAATTCTCTACCCTCAATCATGCAGTGAAAACTTTGGAAACACGAATTCTAAAATGGGAACCCAAAACAAAACACACAATCATAAGATGTATATGTCTCTTTGAAAAACATAGTAAGTTCTACCTTGTGATATGAATAGAGTGCATCTCCCAATTTTGAGCACACAAGGTAGGTAAGGCTGAACAGATCACTTTACATAGTATTATCAGATGTGCAGTAATGGAAGGCAGTGATGGTGCCCTCTGCTAGGATAGAAGCATACATGTATAGGTATTTATCATGACTTAGTTTAGAAAGCAGTGCAGAAAAAAGTAGCTCACCCTTCCTGAAAATTATCAAAATCTTGAGAAGGATACAGTCTCCAAACAGAGATACCGTGCTCTTGGCTGCTAACCCTTATGGAGAGTGAGATTTGCTTGCACCTGAGCTCCCAGGATTAGGCATGCCTTCTCACCTGGTGCTCAATCACTGGTTCAGGCCATGACCTAGCAATTCCATACACCAGATGTTTCACTGCCTCAGCAGGAAAAAAACAAACAAACAATGTATCCTTGGGATACAGTTCTTTTGCAAAGGCTTGTGTTCTACAGATGCTACTGATGCATTTATTTTAAAACAAATTTTCTATAGACTTTTTCAATACTCTGAACAAATCTTCATATGTTGTAGAGAGATTGACCTGAACTATAATTATTTTATGATCAGGAAATAACAGTAATAGTTATCTGTTTTAAAGCTTTCTTTTTGGAAACTTTAAGTAAACTTCCTTATCTGTTTTATTAGAGGTATGTGTGAAGTGAAGAAAGCTGTTTTGCTTGTGTGAAAATAATGTCATGCTGAAATTAGTGGATTAGCGTTCCAAAGTGTAAGACTTAAATTCTTGCCCAAAATGAACCTTATTTCGAAGACTCAATAGGTGGGAGCTGTTCTCCAATTGGCAGTTTAAATACAACTTCTTTTCCTGGCACAACAATGGAAGAAAATAAAAGTTGTAATATGCTACCTTGCTAATCTCGATGCAACATTTCTTGGGTCAAAATTTTAATACTGCTTTGTCCAACTAATGCATCACAAATCATAATTCTATCAAAGTCTGTTAGCTGGCTTACTGAAAGACTGCTATTCATAGCACACAGTCTCTTCTCCTGCAGGAAGAACATAATTTCTGCACAAAAGAGTTTTTATTTTTTTTTCAGTGCATAGTATTTGAAATTCTTTTATATTGATTTCTTTTTTAATTTTTAATGTAAACAGAATACGGAAGGTGTGATGATAATCAAATCTATTATTGCACTATATTTAGTTTAGAAATAATAAAAAAAGATAAATAATGAATGGGTAGCAAAGGCTTATCTTCTTCCCAAGCCTGCTCAGTGTAGCACTTTGTTCCAAAGTTACTGGCATTTTCAATAGAATGTATCAGTAAATTTAGGCAATTAAAACTTTCCTGTGATTCAGTACCAAGATTTATCCTTCTTGTGGAAGTCATCAGAACTTGGAACTCCATCAATCTTTCAAACTCACATTTCTTTTCTTCACTAGGCTTCACATTCATAAATATAAAGCCATGGTCACAGCTATCATTTCTTAGTTCTTTCACTGCTGCCAAGCTGTGATTGTGTCTTGATGGCATTTTTAATGGATTGCCCATCCAGAAAAGCCTGCAACCTGCAGTTACTCTAGAAGACTACCAGGTATTACTGACACATGGAGGTCAACACACATGGGAGCCCTACGGCTTGAATTTCAACTGTTAGCATAGGTGCAAATACACAGTAACACCACAGAAACTATTTCAGTGTTACTTGGAAGGGATGTTTAAGGAAAAATCCAGCCCAAGCTGCTGTGTGTTAGAGGTCAGAACACCGAATAGAAAGAATAATACCAGATATGATTAAAAAGGGCTCTGTGCCCTTTACTCTGGAGTCACGTTAGCAAGACAGCCAAGGAGAGTTTGTGCCAGCAGTGGTTGTGCTCTGTGAACTCTTTGTGCCTCCTGTCAGCAATATTTTAAAGGAATTACACAAAATTACTTTGGCAACTTTGTCAGGCATGCTCTGTATTAAAATGAAGAGCATCACCACCTTAACTGTGTAGATTTCTACAGTGTTTGCTTGCTTAACTCCCATTTAAGATGCTTAGATCTGATTTTAGGTGCAGGTGAGATCTTAAAAAATCTTGTTTATTTCCTACTTACACTTGAAGGTGCTGAATGACTTTTTATATCTGCATCTTTGCTCTAGGCTGCATGTAAAATAATGAACGACTTGGCAGTAAAATAACTTTGCACCTTGCATGCAGTTATGAATCAGGACAGATAAACTTGATATAGCCACAAGAATTAATTCTCAGGACTATGTCCCACACATGCAAAAAATTCACATTCACACCTGTGATTTTTTTCCTTCTTAAAGCACTCAACTAGAACGTGTATATTTCTTTGCTGAAGTAAATCTCAACTTCCTCTTTGTGCTCTGCAGCTGTCTAGCACTCAGTGGCAGGGCTCAGGTAAGAATCAGAACACAGAACAGAAGAGTGGATAGACTGAATAAATAATATTTAGAAACCAAGCTGTTACCTTTTTCTTTGGAGTAAACATATACTCTTCTAGATATTGCCTCTTTATTTCTTATTTTTGTATCTACGGATTCCTTGTTGGCCACAGTCTCAATCGTGATAACATTCCCCAGTACATTCTAAATCTCTCTTACATAGATAGATGTTTCTTGTCATATCAGCAACTTTTTGGTCTTGACATTACAGGAAAGTCATTTTATGCACAGGAACCTCTTTGGCTGAGTTTTCTGAGGGACTCCAACAGAGAGGGTAATTAAGTGGCAGCTTCATTGCTCTGCTTCCCTCTTGCCTCACATATCTGTTTTTTCAGTGCCCACCATGGCACTGAATCATTATTTATCTGAGAATTAAAAGTTATGAGGACACGATATTTGGCTTCCTGTTTTGAATATAGAAACTTTCTGTATCCAGAGTAGTTTTCTCTCTTTGGTGAATGTGCCATTCATCTTTTGGTTCCTTAAGCTGTACTTCACATCCATGAAGAAGAGAACTCCACAGTACTTGCCGAGGGTATTTACTCTCAGAGAATATTGATTGTATTTTAAATTGTACTGTAAAGACTATCTCCAAGCAAAGAATAGCTTGTAAAGGAAGATGCATAATACATTGTTTGCTTTGCAATCAGAGAATGATTCCATTTTGTGTCATGAAAACTGTCTGGAAATTTTCAGTTCTTTACTATGAGAGTGGTGAGGTGCCAGAGAGGCTGTGGATGTCCCATTCACAGAGGTGTTCAAGGCCAGTTTGGACGGGGCCCCGGGCAGCCTGGCCTAGTATTAAATAGGGAGGTTGGTGGCCCTGCATGTGGCAGGTGGGTTGGAGATTCATGATCCATGAGGTCCCTTACAATCCTGGCCATTCTGTGATTCTGTGCTTTGGAGTTTATCATCAGTGCCTGGGTTTTTATCTGAAATTGGAATCCCACCAACTTCGAACAAATATTGAAATCCTACACGAAATAGAGGACTTGTCAACATAGCTCCATGTGTCATGAGTCATCTCTCTACTGATCATGTGTTGCAGCTCTTTTTTTAGCAAAAATGATGGAGGTTTCCAATTTTACAGCAGATTGATTTTCCTGCTTCTCGGGGATTTTCCATTTCTTGGGGATTTACCTTCCTTTTTAATTCAGAATACTGCAGAACATCATTTGTGGCAAATTTAATTATTCTCTGTAAGAGTGGTGAAGATAAGTCAGTACATGTGCCTTCCCTCTCCCCAGGTACCCTTAGGTTCCTTGATTTCTCTTTCCACTTTTTCTTCTTTATTTGATGTAGACAAGTTCTGACAAAATATGTATTCCTTCAGTTTGTTCCAGTGGCACTAAAAAAAAGTCTGTATTTTTCTGCTTGTAATTTGTATTTTTCTGCTTGCTTATAACAGGCAGGTCTGTGTCTCACAGGTAGGAGGATGTGGATCCTTGGTAAATAAATCCCTTGCAGCAATGATGACGGGATGTGTTGGCTGCCAGTCCCAACTAGGAAACACGGCTGCTGCAGCCAATGAGGTGGGTGCAGTGCAAAGAAGCCAAAGCCCAGGAGGCAAGTTACAGGTTACAGTCAGTGGAAAGCCTTGAATTCAGAGTTTGAAGAAGAATATTATAATATGGGCTTGTGCTAGATGGTGTCTTCCAATCTCTATTTATCTAGCCAGAGATCTTTTACTTAACAGCATTCCTACTCTTGGATTCATGCCATTCTGATGCAGGAAGCAGCACAGTAGTTAATAGATTAACAGAGTATGCCCATCTCCAGTCAGAACCAAACATGCTCATCTCCAGTGCTGAGCTTACATTTTGCTGCCTTTTGAAAAGCACCAGGCAGGCAGCTGAAACGATTTTGTATTTCTCACTACACCACTTCACTACGCCAGAAAATAAAAAATACATTTTACGAAGTCTGAAATCTAGGAGGGGAAAGAAAAAGTAATTTGCACCTTTTTCCATTAACTTATATGCTCTGTTGCTGTTAATAATATTCTGTACTCTGCAACACAATGTAGACCATATTTCAGAGATGAAACAGGTCTTCTGGGTAAATAAAATAATTTTTCTCTTGGAAATGTCTACTAGCATCTGAGGGGAGAGATTAGCTCTGGTGAACGACAGTTCTTGCTGTGAAGGCACATATTCACTGTGCTGAAGGGGAGCAGTGTGCTCTCTTCAGAATCCACTCCAGTCCATGGTATAACCCATGGAAAAAATATTCCATATTTCATATTGGACTTTTTTACTTTTATTTTTTCCCAGGGAATCTTGACAGGGAAAAGAAAAGACATATTTACATCATCTCAGCTTTTTATCTTTTTTCCCTCTCCTGTCTCCAGATGATAGTCACCAAATAGAAAGAACCTGGAAAAGGAGTATCTTTGCAAGAGCAGCTGAAAAGTCCTTCTGCATTCACAGACAGCAACTACTACAGAAGGTCTTTCATCAGGTCCAAAGAGGGGTGCTATCCTAATTCTAAAGGATGTCATGGTGAAAGAATCACAGAATCATTAAAGCAGGAAAAAAAAACACTAAGATAATCTAGTTCAACTATCAACTCATCAACACCATGTCCACTCATCCATGTCCCTCAATTAAAGAGAAAAAGTAATCAATATGAAAAAAAAAAAAAAGAAAATAGAGAAAAATAAACCTTTGTGGAATTAAATGGATTCCCTCAGTAAATAAATTAGGAATGTTATTATTCAAAAATATGCAACCTTGCAGGAGAGGTACCTGAAGTATATCTTGAACTTTGGTTCCAAAAATGAGTCTATCTTTCCCCTACTGCATGTGACCCTTGCAAAATTAACAAACTAGCATTTTTTTCTTTTTTTCTTTTTTTTTTTTTCTTTCCCTGTAGAAAATAGTTTATTCTCTTTTTCTCTTGTGGATGCTGCAATAAACTGCCATCACTACACATTCTCATTATGGTTGTGAAACCCTGTGTCCTCCAGTCTCTCTCTAAAGACCCATGGTATATTTGTGGGCTAACAGTGCTTTTCCAATGATTCTCTATAGCCTCCAGCCCTGCCTGGAGCTACAGCAGACAATTCATTTGACATTGCTTCTTGCCAGCTCTCCTTAATCTGTCTATACTTTAAATGAAGCTCCAAATTCTGAATAAACCTATTCTGAATAATACAGGACATGGGAGGCTGCTGCTTGATGCTCTATTAGCCAACTAATGACCTGCAAAAGGGGTGTATATAGATAAAAATTGGTTGCAGAAAAGGCCTCTTTTATCTTTCTTCTGAAGTTCTATTTTGGAAACTGACAAGACCTAGGATTTCTATTTCAGTCAAACTCCTCTCTCCACTTCCAGCCAGAGAGACATTACGATTTTATACCATGATCTGAGCACATTTCAGGCAAATCTTCACATTCCTCTGGAAATGTCCATGAACACTGGACAGGTTTTTTTTACTGAAATAGGTGACTGAGTGTCAGATTGCTTTCTTGGTCTGGGATAGTCCTCTAGTCAAGTCCCTGGATTGCTGTGGTTTGTTGTATGTGGCATTTGCTGAAGAACAAGAGGATATGATTCAAGTATTCTTGTATAGAATTAGGATATTCCTTATATAATGATATTTCTGCAACCTGGAAGATGTACAATAGCATAGCAGATACTAACAGTAATATGAAGTGAATTCAAATTAGATATATTTATTGCAGATCAATGGCACTGCTTAATGATGCCATGCTGTTACAGTTGTGATTCTGTTTCATAGAATGTAAGGATTTTACTTGGTCCTCTGAATTTCATTGACATTCTCAGCTGGACTCCTTGACATCCAGTTAAATCTGTAAACAAAGCCTTGAACTCTAGGTAAATCAATTCCCAGTGCCTTTTCTGTCAGCTTCCTAATGTTCTCTTATGCAAGGTTATAGACAAAGTCCCAATTCTTTCCCATTCATTTTTGGGGCTGGACTCGATGATCTCTGGAGGTCCCTCCCAGCCCCTACAATTCTGTGATTCTGTGAAATCTAGTTTAAAACTTTTAGTCTAGTATAAAACTAGGATAAGCCCAACCAGCTTGCTGCCCAGTATATTCTTGCCCTCCTGGTCAGTTGCATCCCACCTGACATCAATATACCCAGTCTCTCAAAGGTGCATCCAAGACCATAGAATCAGAAACACTGAGCGTGACATCATCCATACATTTCATCTTGTAGGCACCCTGTTTAGCCACTGGTCACATTTTAATGATCAGTATTAAATATTGCCTTCAAATCAATGAGAATTGCTTTCAGTACTGGCACTGTTTGTACATAATTCAGAATAAAACTATCATATATTGAAAATTATAGATAAACATGCTAAAGAATGGTTTCATTTCTTATAAGCAATAATGCACCATGGAGATATTGAAGAAATTTCATGGCTGTTAAGGCTGACTGGGTTATTTTTGAAGAAATTCATTTGACTGACAGCATATTTTTGCTAAATCTGAAACTAGAGATCTTTCAGTCAGGGAGCACTAAGGGAGAAATTGGAGAAAAGAAATCCCATGAGAGCCTATCTACATATTGTGTCTGTTCACATAGACACAAGGTTTAAGTCCTTTGCTTGCCTGATCACTAGTGGTACAGTAGAAAAATTTCCACTGAAGTACAATTGAAACATTGCTTATGAATGTTTTATCTGAGAAATTTTGGTTTTAAAAAGTTCAATTCAAGGCCAAAAATTTCTGAACTTTCTTCGAATACCCACATGCATTCTTCCCAGCATGGCCTTAGCCAAGGTCAGTCCATACAAGGTTCCACATTCTAAATGCCTACATCCTCTTCCCTGCTTCCCCGTGGGCATCATGGGGTGAAACAATTTAATTGCTGATCCATCCAGGTAGTATACAGAGAAAAAAATATTTATAAGATGCTTGCATATTTGTAAAAACATTCGTAAGCCTTGCAGTCTTCTGTGCCTCTGCTGAGGACTCCTGTGGTCTGTAAGCATAGAAATGTCACCCAATTTTTGCTGAAAAAAAATCCTCTATTTATGGCTAGATTCTCCCTTGTTGCTAAGCATTTAAAAGTATTCAAGCCGATTTCACTAAAACTACTCACTGAATTATGTACTTCTCACTTCAAATATAAGTTTTACAAGAGAGTCCTTAAGACCAGAAGTTTCTTACCATGATTAATGCAGTGAAGAATTTTCTTCCTTTCTTCCTAATGGAGCTCTAACACAAACTTCAGGATACAGAAAGTTTGACTTGATTTTTTTATTAATGTGCAGTGAACTCAAGTGATCCTGTCTTTGAGGAGCTCTCATCTTAATTGATGATCTTGATTTGTTCAGGACAGATTGGGAGCAGATGGTATGTCTAGTTGTGAAGGGGGTATGCAGTGTCTGCTGAGTGTTGTGCTAACAGTCCTACAGTATTATTTTGGTGTTGTTTTTCACTTAGTTCTCCTGAGTACAGCTGCTAACAAGGCTGCACTTTGAGTTACTAGAGGGTTAGCATCTTCTAAGATTTGGGCTTGCAAGTGAGTATACTTTATAAGCCAATATTTTGCATGTGCTATATATTTGTTAGCAATGAGTAAACAGTAAGAGAAAAGTAATGAGTGCTCTCCCATATCTAATCCTTTCTGTCTACCTCCCACACCCTTTTCTGGCTTGCAAAAACAAATCAGAAGGTCATCAGCAGGATGATTTCCTTCCTCTGTGGAATAAGTTCTCTTTCTATTTCCCAGACATTAGTGTTTTCTACTCAGTCTTATTGTTTTGTCAAACTTTTCAAGGTCAACTTTCTCGGAAAGGTATTTGTGTTTTGTAGTCTTTTTCTATTCTTAGGAAAGGAATGTAATGAATAGGAAATTAATTCAGACCTGGCATTCCTTCGGTTCCTTCACAGCTACTGAACATACACAAACTAATCACTCCCTTCTCACCATTTACTTTCTTCACATTTTGCCTTGTTGTTTGCACTACTTGCTCTGAAATATTTTAATATAAATAAGCTGTGAGTTTTTATAACTTTCTCTGGAACAGCTCAGAGCTTAACTGGAGCTATTTTTAATTTTTCTGAACACCAAAAGAAAATTTATGTTATTACTCTGAGTTCAGATAATGTTATATAATAATTGTTAATCATGAGAACTATTACTTTTCAAAAATGTACTGAATTTATTACAGATGCTTCATAGAAATCTTTGTGAAACAGTAAGTATCAGGAGTCATTACCTGGTCTTTTCATAAAGACTGCCATTTGCACCTGAGAAAAGAATGACTGATAAATACATTCCCTTATAAGCAATTACAAATGTATTCCTCAGCTGAACAGAAAGTCTCCAAGCACTAACCTTTTCTAAGGTCATTGAAGACCTTTCTTAAGAAGCACTGAGATTATCCAGAGCCACATCATCTTTAGCAAGCTAATTAATTGATTGCTTGGTTGTTTTTTTTTCACATTGTGGAATTACCGTTTGAATTGATTTGCAGGCTCAGGCAAGCACAAGTAAAGTCACCAATAGTTCAGGCTCTTTATTGAAAAAATGAGAAGTGTCTCTTTGGCATAGAAAATTCTATGACAACTACATTCCTCATCTAGCAGTTGTAAGCTTGCTAGCTATAAATGAAAGCCATGTCCTAAACCTTGCTCTCCTGAGTGTTTGCTTATCTTAGTATACATATTCCTTATATCAATTCTGCAAATGGTCAGTGGGACAGAAGTGCACATTGAGTGCTTCTCAACAAAGGCATTTTCAAGAGTGGCTTAAGTCAACTTAGTTGTCACCAAAAGGGATTTTGCTCTTTGGAACCCAGTGAACTCCTCTATGCTTGATGTCACGTGCAGGAGAGGAGAGGCTATACAGTCAGTCAGCATTAATGAAGTCATCCAGATAAAAACTCATATCAAGAGGTGCAAAGCATGTCAAAACAGAGAACAGATATTGAGGAGCTCTGGTTAGAATGCTGTGGTTTTTCAATTACATAAAATGTATAGAATTAACATGTATTTTTAGTAGGAACAGAGCAAAGAATAAAACATATTTTCTTCAGTTTAATTTTTTTAAAAAATTGTTTTAATCAAATCTCATTTTGAAGTCCTTGCCTACCTAGTCTTCAGATCTAAGCACTGATGAGACAGATAAGGAAAATTTTTCACTGATCTTGCTGGCTCTTTTGACAGCAGCGATATTTCATGCCACAGTAAACGACAACAACAAAAAAACAACCAGGGCTGAAGAGAACCTAAAATGGGTCCAGTAATAACAATAAATATCTTCATTTTTAAGAATGTATAATAATGTATATTTCAGACAATAATACAGGAATGCAATCCAATACCAATCTAAAACCAAAGTAACCTTTCAATGCTATTCCAAACTTTTAGTTTGGACTTGGAACCATGCTAATCATAGACAGCTGATGTTTTAGTTGGTTCTGAGCAAGTTATCCCCTCCCTCTATCTGGTATCATGGTGACAGAAAACACCAGGCTAAGATAAAACATTCACGATAGGAATTTTTCTCAGTAATTTTCCTGCTGTGATTGCTTAGATTGTCCCATGTTTGACACATGCTTCCATATCATACTGAGGCAGGAATGGCAGTTTAGATGGCACATGAGACATACAGATGCAATGAAAATGCCCATCTATTTTTATGCCTAGAAAAGGAACTAATCAAAGCATTGAGAACACTCATTGATGCTTTCTAATGATGCTGTTGATGGAAGCCTTGTGATCTAATGGTTTTATGAATGCAACTTGGGCAGACACTGGTCTTGTTAAATTACAATGTGGCTTCATGCTCTTTTGGTTGCAAGTTAATTGAATCTGACCTACGAGGACATTTGTTACAACTTGTCTCCACAGAATTATAGTCAATTTGTTGTTTTCCTAATTAAAATCCTGATTAATGTTAAATTCTCTCAAGCTACTCAGACAAATGCTGTCATTGCCTGCATTTATTGGCATCAAAACAAATTAGATTTAAGCTTTTTCTAATTATCAGTAGTTTTCAAATTTACATCATATACTAACAAGAGCTAATCACTCTGAGAACAATTCTCATATTATTGAAGTGAATGCTTTAATTATTTGCCTATATTTTATCTCTTGTGTACCTCTCTCTATTATCTGACATTTTTTTCCCCCAATAGGAAACACAGTATATTATACTGTTTAATTTTTAATAGCTTTTGTATGACTTTTTAATGTATTCCCTTGAGAGAAGTTTTTATCTTTGGTATGACACAAAGCTTATACTGCTCGCTTAAAACCTCCTCAGCTGACACCACAGGATGAGCATAAATCACATGAAAATGTGTGCAAATTGTAGTTACTGTAACTGCCAATGAAGAGCATGTACATTGGATGGACAAAAACTGATTTTATTTACAACACAGTCAATATAATATGTTAGTTCAATTATGTTATTTGCTTCATGAAGTTGGAAAAAAGTGTAAAACTTCGTTCTTCATTTTACATGAAACATTCCATTCCAATTTTGGTAGAACACTCACTTCATTTTATAGATGTTATTCACTGTGTTTCTCCCTTCTGCAGTCGAGTAAACATTCTCAAAAATAGAACAAGTATGAATTTCTACATTAATATGCTGTTTGGAACCCAGAAGTCGATGCATATCCTTCTGGAAATGTTGAAATAAATTATTTTAGCAGTTCCCATTTCTTTCCATAAATAATATTAGTCTCTCCAGAATGACGTTTTTTTTGGTAAATTGTCTCTTTGCCAAAATATATTCCATCGGTTCTGTTGTAAATAGAAAATATTGTAGAAGTATGTGAAAATGTGAGGATAGTAATCTGGGACAAATCTGAATGTAACATTTTTTTAAGAAACCGAGGAAGCTGAGGCGTTCTTTCCATTAAAGATGATGCAGAAAACAGGAGGGACAGAAAACATCTTCAGTTTTCCTCCCTTCTCAGCTAACCCGTGAACCAGCAGCCAATGCAGCAGTTCTACCCATGCTTTAGCTCCATCTAGCAGCCCCCCAAGATACTGCATGCCATCGCCGGCTTAGCCGTGTGCTGCTAGTGCCTCTGAGCAGGAACACAGACTACTGCTTTTAACTTTCACAAATGATGTCGCCAAATAATATGATTTAATAGGAAATATTATCTGAAAGTGCTGGAAAAGGTAAAGACAGGATTTCCTAAGTACATAATGCTTCTTGCACACTGCAGCCCTGATGCTTGGTGAGCACTGTCCCCAGAACTGGACAATGATGCACATTTGCTGATGTGAACAAGCATTTGTTAGGTATGTACTGATACAGTATCATGCAAGGTCCTCTTATCTGGTAACAAACGTGGAAGAGAGTCAGCGTTGTAACTGGACCACCTTTATGTGAGTTATGCTCCTTCTTTCACTAGATGTCTTCTAGAGAAAATCAGACCTGCAACATTTTATTGCTATGTATATCTCCATATCACTTACTTTTATCAGCAATGATGTATGGAAAATTTTCTTCCATCCTGTGCATCCAAACATGGGGCTTGTGGTTAAGATAGGCTGGAGAACTGCTACAATAGGGGAAGTTTTTTTTTAAGTACAGGCATTACGGTTTTTGTTGTTGTTTGAAAGTTCTTTAAGGAGATGAAAAAGAACTGAATGCTAACACAGTTCAACATGTCTTTCCATATAACTACTTGCAAAAGTGAACAAAATCATATTTGTTTAGTCCAGAAAAATAGTGCCAAAGTAAGTCCTGAAAAACATGACAAAATAAATGCTTATACGCATAATGAAGGGATAGTTGTAATGTTTTCATAACTAGGGCTCCAGTACCCAATATATTATGTTTCAAACTGGCTGTGAATACACAGAGATTCACAGATGGAGAAAAGACCCTAACCTAGAAAAATCAAAGCTGCTCCACCCTACAATCAAGCAAAACTTTCAGATGTTCGCCTGGAGGACGTCTTTGCTGATCTATTATCACCACTACTACTGTATAATCTAGAACACTTAATCCATTATTAAACAGTAAAGTGAATGGCTTGAACTCTTCCAGGAACTGGAGTCCTCACTCAGAAGAATTTTTCTGAAAATGAAAATAAAGAAAATACCTACACCTAAAAGTTTGTCAAAAAGAAACTTTCTACTGGAAGTAGATCTATTTTATTAATCTTTCTTTGGGAAGTGTTTTTTGATGCTAGGTGGAATCTCCTGATAAAATTCTTACAAAACAGGGTCCAGTAGAGAGTTCGATGAAGCCAGCCCACAAAGACAACAGCTATTATATCTAATTCCCCATGAAAAGTCCAAATTAAGTTAGAGAGGATCCCAGCCAATCCATTTCTTTGCTACTTTGTTTTTTCTAGATTTCCTTATGTCTAAACAAACTTTGGTGGTTGTTTTTTTTTTGTTTTTTTTTGTTTGTTTGTTTGGTTGGTTGGTTGGTTTTTTTTACTGCTTAACCCTATTATTTCTTTTTCCATCTAGCCTGGATTTGGGAAATCCAAAGTCCCTGGGGCTTTTACCTGGGCAAAGATCTTACCATGACCCCTCTTCAAATTTCCTTTCTCCAATTCCTTCAGTCTTCACTCACATTTTTCATGGTCTGTGGTCACTTCTGATGTGTTCTTGTCAGCTGGTGCTTATGATACTCATGGAGAACATGAGCATATGATGATATAACAATACAATGAAAACACAAGCAAATCATAGCACTGCAAGAGACAGCATTGCAAAGCAGTACTTCTGACCTAAGTTGAGTATATACTTTCATTAGTGGATAGCTCTGAAAGTACACACTGATGTTGGCCTAGGTTATGTTGAGCAAGGATGCTCAAACCAGTTAATGATTTTATTTTACATCACTCTATGTTCTGATAGGAAGCCATGAAATATGCATAATATTTTGATTTCTGTAACTTGTCTCCTCTTTAGCAGTGCTTGCAGGCTACCAAGAAAATTGTCAGTCTGGATTTGTTTAAAAAACAAATTTAAATCACTCGGGGTTTTTAATGCATCCTGTTTGTAAACAAAAGAAGCAAGGAAAGCATTTCTCTCAAGAAGGCCTATGTCCTCCATATCATGTTAAATAATTAACAGCACTCACCAAGGTAGCAATTATTAGGAGACATCTCCTGGAGCTGGCCTCTTGCTCTCAACAAACACACTGACTAATTTTGACAAATGTCATTGGTAGCAAAAGTGTGCTTATTCCTGGTAGCACATTTAATGATCTGCAGAGCATGTCCCCTTCTAATACTTAGCAGACATAGAAAGTACCTCCTACACCCTGCAATTAAAGCAGAGTCTGTAAAATAATTAGTCACTGGGAAAGAATGCCAAACAGGAAAAAGAGTTCCTAAGATCACATCATTTCAGCAGTAATTGTTGAGCAAACTGGGGATCTAATCAGAAAGCTGCTTGAAGACATAATTTCAATATGAATATTATTTTTAAAGAGAGTTTACAGTTAAGAGAAAATTAAAGAAATATTCCAAGTCAGTGAATTTAGTAAAAATAAATTACACTGCTTAGATATCTATAAACCAACATTGCTAAATGGGAATTCCATTCCTTTTCTAATACAGTGTCAGATATATAAGCTCCTACACGAGAACAAACTATCTAATATGAAATCTAATTATTATCATCTAACTTCACTGTTTTTTTCCAACAATGGAATTCCTATCTTTCTTTTAGAAGAAAATAGAGAGGAAATATTTGGGAGAAAGTAAATGTCAGTGGAACAATGTATTTAATTGGGAGCAGAATCGATACAGTTGTAGATTTAGGCCATGAATTCAAGCTCATGCCAAAGGCATTTCTCATTCCCATTCAAACCTCTGTGGAGGTTTGCCTGCTCATCATAGCTGCACATCATGTCTTTTTGCACATCACTGGTGGCCACAAGTACCACTCAAACCACTTAAGGTAGCTCCGTGGGTCTACTGGGCAGACGCAGCTATTTGGCCTCATTTGCATTCTGTAGGCAAGTGTTGCTTTTTGGTATTTTTGTTTTGTTTTGTTTTGTTTTTTTTTCCCCTGAGTCTTCTACTGTCTAACATTATAATCTACATTACTAGTTTCAGGGGGCTTTCAGGAGATCCTGTAGAAATATTCAGATAAGATTCCTTCAGTAATAAGGGTATTTTGCTTAACATATACCATATCCTTTGACAGTGGAAATCAACCTTGTATCAAGTCCGTCTTTTATCATGCAGAGCTTCCTTTGTCCTTAGAGTCTGTTCAGTGTTACAGTTGCTTTTTTTTCTGTGTCTTTTTGGTGGCATAGTACGTAAAATGACTGGACTTCTCTACCACACATGGCTTCACAGCTTATCTTTGTTACTCTAATTCTTTATTGCTTTTACTAAAAGGGATTTCCCAGTTGTTAGAAGTGTTTGATTTAATAGAAGGCAAGAAGCAGTTGGTTTATACAAAATCTCATTAGTATCTCTGAGAGGATGTTTCATTACTATGTGGGTGGAAAAATCCTTTGTTTTCAAAGCATTTGTAACATGAGTGCAGCACACACTTCTCCAGGTTTTACATAGTAATTGACTTTCTTATGACTCAAGATGAGAGACAGAGAAGTCTACCGAGCGCTTCTTGACCCTGGGCATGTCACTTTGCTTGTATTTCCTTTTTTTCTTGTTATTTCTTTATTACCTTACAATACTAGTTCTTAGACACTGAGATTAGGTTGTACATTTGGCCATATGGCAACATACAGATACTTTTGTACATCTGAGGCTTCTGTTCTTGGTGAAATAAAACAAACAAACAAAAAAACCCCAGCAACAAGACATGAAATACTGAAAACTCTCATCTTGCTGTGGTATTGCTGTGTGAAATAAGGATTCTGAGGGTACTATCCACGAGTATAACAGCATCAAGCTACAGCCTCACGAGTGAAGAGACTAAATTCAAGGCATGAAGTCAGAGCAATTTACCCCTTTGTCACTGCATACATATGAATGGACTTTGCTTTTGTACATAGCTTCAGCTCACAACAAGCTGAGGATTGTGGAAACAATACCTGATGGCAGAAGTAGCATACAACAAATTAGTGATTTATAATTAGGAAATTACAAAAAATGTGACTTGCCAGGGCAAGCCATGCTGGCCCTTTGTCCATATTTGTTGTTCTTCAGACTGAAGAGCATGTATAGAGGGAACTGTGAAGACTTGCACTGCAGAGTGCAAGTTATGTGTTTTAGTTACAGTAAGCACATCTTCAGATCTTTCTTTTTTAATGATAACTTGTAGAATAAAGAAAACAAATTGCAAATTGTTTTCTTAAGTGAATTATTCAAAAATGTTATAGAGGGTAATACTGAGCTGTAAAGTTTTTGTGTTCTGAGAAGTGGTACTAGCTTGAGCAACTCAGAGCTCAAAGAGAATTTGACAAGACCATGAAAAATCAGCTCAAATACACTGTTTTTCCCTCTACTTCTTCAGCTCTATTATGAACTTGCATGTATGATCACCATAATACAGAGTAACAGAACAGTAATACAGCAGCTGTAGCTGTCACCATGGATGACTATACATGCACAATCAAACGGCTTGTGTTACACCTGCCACTTAGTACAGCAACACTTTGCAGTTATCACGTGCAACCACTGCTTTGGCCATTATCATTATTGACAGTACAAAAGCTGTCTGTTTCTTTGTGTAGAAAACCATTTCATTCCAACAAAACTGACTATTTTCTCCTGACTCCTGAGATTAGTCTTAAGGTAGATCAATTTGATTGTGAGCAGTAATAGATAGTAGCCTTTTCATTATATTAGCAAACAATGCATTATTTCTGATTTGTTCTGATCTTCCTTCTTCTTGAAAAATAAACTGAATGCATTTAGGCTGCAGAGTAAAAACGACACAAAATTCAACCATTTGCAGAAACAGCTTCTATAAACAGCTTCTTTTTTACATGTAAACCAGAACTGAACACTTTTATCTGTGCTACTTGCAGGGAGGACAAAAGCGGTTATGATCAGCCTCGTGTGGTGAGTTCTAGAACAGGTATGTCACATTCACAGCAGGGACTGGACAGGCAGACAACCACGTGGCTGGCTGTATGTGCTAACAATAACCCCACATCTACAATTTACTAATTAGTCTTGTGTTGGAAGGGAAAACGAAGGGCAAAATAATAAGACATCAATTTCAAACAGTGCTTTCACTTAGCGAGCAAAAGAGAATAATGTTACAACTGCATACAAGAAAGTTAGTTTTGACTCTTTCCAATACATTGGAACAGTTTGTTACTCTTTTCTCAGCCAAGAACAATCTACTCACTTGTGCACGTTTGGCCATAATATATGTTTTGAAAAAAAGCCGCTGTTGTTACAGTAGCTGATACCATAATGAAACTAAACTCTTTCATACATTATATGCCCTGGAAACGGTTACATGTGTTAGTTTCACTGACATTTTACCTAACACTTCGCAGCAGCATACAGATCATGTTAGAGCATAGGTCATATAGAAATAAAGCCCAGAAATTCTAAGCAGTCAAGTCCTGTGGAAAAAGCCTTCTTTGAGAACTACTTCAAATTGAAAGAAAAGAATATATTCCACCAAAACAAAAGAAGCAAAAACCATACCAGTCATTTACCTTAGCCATCTGATGACAACACTCAACATAAGCAAGAAATAAAGATGAGAAGAAGAGCAGCCTAGGAAGTAACACAGTGATAAGAATATTGAGCAACAGTCACAGCAAAGAAACAGTATATTGCCCACAAAATAACTGTTCTTTATCCTCCTATAATACTGTCCAGAACTTGGACAGCATTAAACAGAACACTTAAATATGGTGAGACATTAAACCCACTTCTCCTCCCAAAAATGTGCAGAATTAAAACAACAACAAAAATTGGGATGTGAAATGTGAATTCAAAACTGTCAAAAATAGAAGGTTGGTGTCTTCCACTGCTGGATCCCAAAGCAGGTCACTAAGTCCAGAGCACTATAATTCTGAGAAATTGGAGCCCAGTGTTTCACGCATTTCCTAGGAAAGGAAAGATGGAGCAAAGAGAATTTAGTTCTCAGGCCAGGTTTTTAGGGACTTGCCTACAAAGCATGTTCCTTCTTGCTTGTTTTCTCTGCTTAGCAAATTAGATATTTAAACAGCTCATACTACAGTGGTACTGTTAGTTGCCTTGTACCTCAAAATCAGATGTTCTGAAGAGAACAGATGACATGGATCACAGAACTTATAAGCACCCCTTACCAGAAATTCCATCTACTCCGGTATACAATTTTTACCTTTGGATTAAAATCATTTTAGGCAACAGCAAAGCTTGCATTGAATTCAATAGAGCCAATACCCTGTCCTTTGCATCAAAGTTCTGAAAAAAGTTCACATGAAACCTTTGATTGTACCGTGGGAGAATACATCATTAATATCATGGTGGTAGAGTATACAAGAGATATATCTAAAGGTTTTCCATACACAGCAGCATTTCAGTTGCCCAATATTTCAATGCCTTTGGACAAACAAACGTGGTGAAATAGAATAGTGATATAATGAAATGTCATTTATCATTCAGCATTACAGATGATGTTACAGAAAGCGCCAAGTATAGAAATCTGTGTACTGAAACCAACATTCATCTTCAAAAAATCAATGTGCTAAGTAATAATTACTAACCTGAAAGAAAATATATTTGCAGAAGCTCAGCTACAAATGAGTAAAATGGATGGGAGTAAAGAAAAAATGCTCAAAAAGAAATAATTCAGCATTTTTTTATGTGCTCTAAGTTTATCTACAGAAAATTTTAGCTTTTTTTTTTTTTTTTTTAAATCATATATTCTAGGTTATACCAAATTTACACAGGATGTGTCTTGCATCCCAGGAAATCTTCATGTTGGGAGCTCAAAGGTCTTTATTTCTTTTAAAACCAGACCATAAACCCCCCTTAAAAAAAAAAAAAAAAAAAAAAAAAAAAGAATAAAAAAGAAAAAAAAAAGAGAATCCCCTGTATTAGGTAGCACATCAGAACCAATGAGAATGTTTAAAACAGTCACACTCTCTAGCCAGTATTAGCTAGACTTTTCAGCAGTATTTTATTATTCCATTCTGAATTGGATATAGAAAAGAAAAAAAAAAAAAAAAGGAAAAAGAAGAAGAGAAATAGCCCTTTTCATGATACAGGTGGTGAGGCACTGGAACGGATTGCACAAGGGGTGGGGGCTGCTGCATCTCTGGAGTCATTTAAGGTCAGGCTGAATGGGGCTCTGAGCAACCTGATCCAGCTGTATGCATCTCTGTTCATTGCAGAGGAGTTGGATTAGATGGCCTTTAGGGGTCCCTTCCAACTTTAATGTTTCTATGATTCTATGAAAACCTGAAGAAGTAGACGATCCTCTAGAGTGGGTGCGACTGGAAACAAGGAAAGTTCCATAATTAAAACAATTACAATGCCAGATGATTAAGGCAGAAAAATTCTCCAAGGTCACCATCAAGATTGTTTTGCACTGTAAATAAAATGAGCTCATGTTGTAAGGCCCATAGCTGCCCTGATTCTTAGCAATGTTTCATCCATGGGGAGACAGAACTGCACATTGGAAATGTGATATTCAAGTAGAGCTCAGCCCACCATCCTGAAAGCTCTATGAACCTCCTGAATTTATATATCTACCCAACCCAAAACAACACAATTGTCATTATGGGGAAGCAAAAAATCCAGCAAAGGCCTCGCATAATATCATCTGCATGCTTAATTACTAGCCTGACTTTTGTGAAGAAATCATCAGGGACTGAAAAATTGCTGGGGAGCCACTGCCCCTCTGAAATGTGGACCTGTATTAGAAGTGCCAGTGCAGACACCTGGACTCAACAGCCCCAAGTGAGCTTGTCGGTATCTCAAATGTTCCTAGTGATGAAAATACTACCAAAAAGCTGAACTGCGTTTGAGCCAAACATAATTTGAGGAATTATACTGTAGTGACATTTTGCAGAATCTGGCATCCGATTAGTGCTCGGCGCAGCATGTAAAAGCGCCTGGTAGACTACTGAGCCTATTGGTTTTGAAATGTCTTACTTTAAAGGCACACAGCAGCCTCATTATAGAAGAGATTTGAGATAAATTATAGCTAAGTCTATTAAGAGATAGGCATCCATTATGTCTTTGAAATTTGTTTACCGAATAACTGAATATCTTTAATTCTGGATAAAAGACCATGAACTGTAGATCTCAAGGGCTTTTGCAGTTCCTTATATTTAAAAGAAGATATGTATTTTTTTCATCTTAAATTATTTACACCTAATAAGCTCAGAAAACAGTATTTTTTCATGCAGCATAACTCCATATTCACTGAAACATACAGATAATGCTTTTCTGATTAAAAGTTGGCATCCCAGAATTTGGTGAGCAGAAAGTCTGCTACTAAATAATACCTTAATTATAAATTCTGTCAAAAATGCCTCTCATTCTCTTCTAATGTAGTTCAGATCATAGAGAGGTAAAAAAAAAAAAAAAAATTCCCTTTAACCCCCAAGACAATTTTAAAAAACAAAATGTTCCTTTTAACTTTCCTCAAATCATTCTGTTGTTCCTGCCTGGGAACAATGCTTTTAAATAAAGCCATTTTTTTCTTACTTTCTTTTCTCTCTCTCTT